>NC_091433.1:41009720-41309720 GCF_964237555.1 Oryctolagus cuniculus | reverse complement strand
GCTTTCTCTGTGGCCAGCGTCAAACTGTGTGATACCGTGTGACAGACTAAAAGGAGAGCCCTATATGGTGTGATGGTGTAGGTATCGGTGAGGTCTCACCTTCTATCTGTTTACTGCATTCTTGCTGCCTGGGCGAGAAGACAAAGGATAAGAACCTGACGTTGAAGATCTTATAGTCTAGCCCAGCAGTGCTCCCAGGGGGCACTTGGCAGCACCTGGAACTTTCTGGTTTGCATAAGTGGAGGGTGGTGGTGGTGGGGAGGGTGTTAGATGGGAGGAGTGATGTGTTGTTGCTGGCATCACTGTGTAGAGGCCAGGCTTGCTGCTAAACAATAAATACTTCCAGGCCGACAACCTGGCCCTGGGCCCTGGGCCCTATTGTTCTTCAGCTTCCCATCTGCTATGATTCCTGTATGTAGCCCATCAAGTGTTACCTCTCCTTTCAAAGACTTTCATAACCATTTTTAAAAAAGATTTATTTATTTATTTGAAAGTCAGGGTTACACAGAGAAGGAGAGGCAGAGAGAGAGAGAGAGAGAGAGAGAGAGAGAGGTCTTCCATCCACTGGTTCACTCTCCAATTGGCCGCAACGGCTAGAGCTGTGCCAATCCGAAGCCAGGAACCAGGAGCGTCTTCTGGGTCTCCCATGTGGGTACAGGGGCCCAAGGACTTGGGCCATCTTTTATTACTTTCCCAGGCCATAGCAGAGAGCTGGATTGGAAGTAGAGCAGCTGGGACTCGAACCAGCGCCCATATGGGATGCTGACACAGCAGATGGCAGCTTTACTCATTACGCACAGCTCCGGCCCCTTTCATAGCTATTTAATCCTACCTCTTCCATTCTTGCTGCGCACTGCTTCCTGTTGCACCTGTTCTGTTCTCTGCACAGTTTGCATTTTATGGCCAAACCAAGGTGGGTGTTCTGAGCAAGCTTATGATGTGGCACTCCTTCAGAGCCGCTCATTCACTCCTCAGATCGTTGCAGAGTGTGCATTGTGTGTTGAGAGCTTTTCTAGCTTCAGAGGATATAACCGAACAAAATAGCAAAAAGTCCTTGTGGTGCATTCTATTGGGGATACAGTGAGCGAGCGAGTGAGCGAGATGAATTGCCCAGTATATCAGAAGGTGGAAAATGCCATGAAGAAAGAGAGAAAGAAGAGCAGAGTCAGGAATCTTAATGTTAGGGAGTACAGGTGGCGTCAGGAGCTGAGATTTGAGCAAAGACCTGGGGGGCATGGAGGAAGTTAGGAATGCAGCTCTCTGAAGGAAGGTGTTTAGGCCAAACCTAAGGAGGCCTGCTAGGCTCCAGAGGCAGCCGGTAGGGAAGTGAGTGCAAGTTCTCTTGGGGAGATGCTATGCGAGGCACTAGGAGGCCAGATCACCAAGGGTTCACAGGATTTGGGGAGAAATATGGCTATCACTCTGAAAGGGGTGGAATAAAATGATGTGCCTTAGGTTTTAAATTAATTACTCTGGGTGCTTTGCTGAGCATAAACCCCAGGTAGGAGTGTTGGGACAAGTGTAGCATCAAGAAGAAGTTGGGGCCGGCGCCGCGGCTCACTAGGCTAATCCTCCACCTAGCGGCGCCGGCACACCGGGTTCTAGTCCCGGTTGGGGCGCCGGATTCTGTCCCGGTTGCCCCTCTTCCAGGCCAGCTCTCTGCTGTGGCCAGGGAGTGCAGTGGAGGATGGCCCAGGTGCTTGGGCCCTGCACCCCATGGGAGACCAGGAAAAGCACCTGGCTCCTGGCTCTGCCATCGGATCAGTGCAGCGCGCCGGCCGCGGTGGCCATTGGAGGGTGAACCAACGGCAAAGGAAGACCTTTCTCTCTGTCTCTCTCTCTCTCACTGTCCACTCTGCCTGTCAAAAAAAAAAAAAAAAAAAAAAAAAAAAAAGAAGAAGAAGAAGAAGTTGGGAGGCCACTGGTTTAAGCCAGATGAAATGAAATGATGTGGTTTAACCATGGTAGAAACAGTCAAAGTGGGGGAGAAATGGTAAGATTCTGTGTGTGTGTGTGTGGTGCACGCGCTTTAAATTATGCTGTAAAATAGTTAATACAAAATTTGTACTTTAACCATTGGCATTAAGTATATTCACACTGTTGTACAACCACAACCAATATGCATCTCCAGAATTTTTTTTTTTTTTTTTTTTTTTTTTTTTACCTTTCCAAACAGAAATTCTTGGCTTGATTTTTTTAAAGGCGCGACTAGTCAGCTTTCCTGACAGATTGGCCTGGGGTGTGAAAGGCAGAGAGGAACCAGGGTGACTTCAAGGTCATTGGCCTGAGCAACTGGAAAGACAGAATTGCTTTTGACAAGATGGGGCAGGGTGGTGGAGCAAACTTGGAAAGGGGGAAGACAAGTAGTTCAGATTTCCTCTCCTCTTAGTTCGAGGTGCCCACAAGGCAACCAAGTGGAGAATGGAGAATGCATTTGGGTGTGCAGGTCTGGAGTTCATTACGTGCGGGCTTGGGGCATACATCGGGGTGTCATCAGCTGATAGATGGTTTTTAAGTCACAGGAGGAAATGAGATCATCGAATGAGACAGAGAGAGAGGAAGAAACCAAAAACATCAGGGGCAACCTAACATCAAGAGGTCAGGGAGCAGCCAAGGAAACTGAGAAGGAGCAAAACCGAGGGGACCTGGTACCAGCGGCTGCTGAGACGCCGGCTACGGATGAGGACATTGAACAGTGGCTTCAGTGGTGCTTGGCTCCCCGGAGACCCTGGCGAGAGGAGATTTTACGAGCGGTAGAGTTAAAAGCTTCACTGGAATGAGTTAAGAGAGAAATGGAAGGAGAGCAGGTGGAGGCCACCATTCCTGGATTCACAGTAAACAGGGAGCAAAACTGATGGAGAAAATAAGATCGAGAGCCATTTGATTATGTTTTTAATTCCTGATTCGAGGCATATTTGCATGCTGCTGGCAATGCTCCAGTTAAGAGGGGGAAATGATGGTATAAGAAAGAGAGGGAAAAAAAAAAGAAAGAAAAAAAAAGGCCGGCGCCGTGGCTCTATAGGCTAATCCTCCATCTAGCGGCGCCGGCACACCGGGTTCTAGTCCCGGTCGGGGCGCCAGATTCTGTCCCAGTTGCCCCTCTTCCATGCCAGCTCTCTGCTATGGACAGGGAGTGCAGTGGAGGATGGCCCAAGTGCTTGGGCCCTGTACCCCATGGGAGACCAGGAGAAGCAGCTGGCTCCTGCCTTCAGATCAGCGCGGTGCACCGGCTGCAGCGCGCCAGCTGTGGCGGCCATTGGAGAGTGAACCACCGGCAAAGGAAGACCTTTCTCTCTGTCTCTCTCTCTCACTGTCTAACTCTGCCTGTCCAAAAAAAAAAAGGAATATTTTGAAACGCTGGAGTTTGAATACTTTGAATACCCTCATGTGGGGTTGGGCATGCTTTGCCACAATCTAGATGCATTGTGACTGCACTGCTTGATGTTCCCTGCATTTGCTTTTGCATTCCCTGACATGGAGAGATACACATCTGTATGGGGCTCGAAAACCACACTGGAGTCAATTGGTAAGAATGTAAATTAAACCCACTCCTACCTCAAGTGCTAGTGCACCCTCTCTCCCAGGAGTGCACTCCCCCCGCACCCCACCTCCCGCACTGCAATTTGCTTATACCAGCGCCACCAGACTCGCCAGATGAAAACGGACAGAAGCAGCTGACATCCAAAAGCTGAAACATGAGGCCGACGCATTGCTGGGATTCAGTCATTTGTTTTTGTCTCCAGAAATAAGACTTCAGATGGACCTTCAAAAGTGTATGGTTTCTGGATGCAGGCAAAAGAAGGAAGTTATTAAGTCAGGGGCAAGAGGTGAAGCATCAGTGCGAGCAAAGGGAACTTGAACTGGGCTTGAACTTGAACTGTATGTGCAGGGCAGAGATGGATCTCTGCTGTGTCAGTGGCTCAGAGACTGCACAATGGCAATGTCCAAATTAGAGAAAAGCAATTATTTAATGCGTGAATGTAGGTTTGGCAGACCAACTGCTTTGAGAGAGAAAGAGCTAACGTGTTGGTTACTGTGCTGTCTGTTCTCTACCCTGTCCTACGCTGCAAGGATGACCTGTGGGGTCTAAATGTGGTAGCCACCTCCCAAACGGCTCAGTGATCCCCCGCTCTTGCTTCTCATTCCCTTCCCCTCCACTCTGTCCTGGGCCTGGGAGGGCGAGGACTGCAGGGCTTGGTTTGCTGTGCTGCTTCCAAGCCCTCTGGCTTCTGGTTGGATCGCATTCACAGGGAATCCTGGGAGGAGGCGATAGTGAGCTTGCCTTGAGCTGTGTCCGTGAACTTCAGATTACAGCTCCCTCAAAGAGACTTCTGCCTTGCTTGAGCTTCTCTCTCTCTCCTGTGCTGAAGGACCAGATCCCTGTGCATCCTTTGTGTTTCCCTCACCTTTGGGTCCTTTGTAATTTAGTCCCTTTATAAATATACTCTTGAAGAGTATCTGACCTGGGACAGGTGCTGTGGTATAATGAGTTAGGCTGCTGCCTGTGAAGCTTGCAACACACAGGGGCACTGGTTCGAGACTGGGCTGTTCCACATCTGATCCAGCTCCTTGCTAATGAGCCTGGGAAAGCAGTGGAAGATGGCCCAAGTGCTTAGGCCACTATACCCACGTGGGAGACCTGGAAGAAGCTTCTGGCTTCAGCCTAACCCAGCTCCAGCCATTGTAGTCATTTGGAGAGTGAACCATCAGGCGGACAAAATCAATCAATCAATCTCTCTCTCTCTCCCCTGCCTTTCAAATAAATAAATAAATAAATCTTTAAAGAATTATATGAGGGGCTGGTGTTGTGGTATAGCGGGTAAAGCACCTGGTTTGAGTCCCGGGTGTTCCACTTCCATTCCAGTTCTCTGCTATGGCCTGGGAAAGCAGTAGAAGATGGCCCAAGTCCTTGGGCCTCTGCACCCGTGTGGGAGACTGGAAGAAGCTCCTGGCTCCTGGCTTCGGATTGGCACAGCTCCGGCCATTGCAGTCAATTGGGGAGTGAACCAGTGGATGGAAGACCTCTCTCTCTCTCTCTCTCTCTCTCTCTCTCTCTCTCACTCTCACTCTCACTCTCTCTCTGCCTCCTCTTCTCTCTGTGTAACTCTGACTTTCAAATAAGTAAATAAATCTTAAAAAAAAAAAAGAATTATATGAATTAGTCCTATTGGAATCACATATGTAGTCATTAGTATCAGAAATGGCTTAGAAAAACAGATTCAAAATGACCTGGGATTTATCTGATCATATCTTTAGAAGTTCAGGGATAACCTCTTGGCTGGGAACTTGATTCAATTATCCATGACTCAGATCACCATTGATGTTGCCTGGGAGGCTGTGCAAAGGGAAGGTGAGAAGCTGGCTGGCTGGAGCTTCTGGAAGGTCTCAGTCCGAGACCGCAGCACAGACTTCCAGGAAGTTGGAGTAATGCCTTGACCTTGTGCTGATAGCTATTTTCTATTTCAGTGCCAGTTCCTGGCTTGCTGTGGGAGAAGTCTGAATGCTTGATCGTGGAGCATCAAATATTTATGTGATCCAAATTGCCTACCGTGAGCTCAGTGTTATCTGATCCCATGAACTGTGAAATTGGGCATGCATAGCAGTTATCCATCAACATACGGAAGTGTTATGTATGAAAGTTGGCCCCCAGCAAACCCTGTGGGCTCGAGAAAGTTGCATGAGCAGGAGAGTTAGTTACATGGTGCTTGCTCTTTTGCTTCTCCCTTAACCCACGCCAGTGGCTTCATGGGTAGCTCCCCGTCAGCTAATGGAGGAAAAAGCTCAGGCCCGGGTAACAGATAAATCTGCATGGTGAGTGCACACCAACAGCCATCGCACTCCAGTCCCCTTCAGAGGTAGTCTGAGAGATGTTGGAAGTCCCTCTAGAACTTCAGGAAGTACGTCACCTTGTCAACTGCTTTAGAAAAAGATAATAGGAGGCATTATGAGTCAAGGGCAATGGCAAACAAGTTGACCTGCAAACTGGGAACTTGGAAAGAACTGGATTGAGGCACTGATGGCAAGGAGATCTGTGGGAAAGGAATGTGTATGAAACTCCTGGAAAAAAGAATGGGAAGATATAACCAGAGGTTGACAAGGGAATCCACTCTGGGGTTAGCCTTTTCTTAGTCTTACTGGTGTTTGCTCCCTGGACACCTTACTGTGTGCTCCATGATTCAAAGGCAGTTTACTTGATGGAATAGCATGGCCTGCTAGGGGCTCAGTAACTAGCACATCCAGAAGACAGTACCATGCCACGTTCAGGTGGTGCCATATAGGATGCAACATACATCTAACACCAGCAGCAAGATGCTATTTGTCCATAGCCAGGATACATGAGTCTGGGGACAAGCAGTGGGGGTTCGAGTGACCCCTCTCATTATTTCATCTGATACCCAACTGGCATTCTGTTTTCTTGCCCCTGTGACCTTGGGTTTGAAGGTTCCACTGCTGAAGAGCAGAACCCTTTCTGTAGGGAACATTCTAAGTTGGGACTGCCCTCTCTCTGGTCATTTTTGGATTACTTTTTTCTTAATAGTTTATTATTTTGTATTTATATTTATTTGAAAGGCAGAGTGAAGCACAGATGAAAGAGAGAGAGAGATATCTTACATCTTCTGGCTTATGCTCCAAAGGCCCACCACCAGGGCTGTATCATGCTGAAGCCAAGGACTTCATCTGTCTCTCCCACGTCAGTGGAAGGGACCCAAGAACTTGAGCCATCATCTGCCACCTCTCAGGATGTGCATTAGCAGGGAGCTGGATCAGAAGCAGAGGTGGGACTCAATGCCAGGCACGCCAGATACAGGATGCAGGACTCCCAACCCGTGGCTTCACCTGATGTGCCACAGAACCAGCAGGCACTGAGGGGTCAGTGTAGCTAGGATGATTGCCCTAAGTAGCAGGAGGGAACTGGGTCAGCGCTTCACAACGAGGCCAAAGAGGACTTTGTAACTCAGGGAATGCGCTAGCTTTATTTCATGACATCAGCAAATCGTCCTGACCAAAGGAATACTGTAGCAACCCCACCAGTCAAGACCAAGCACTCAGTTCCCACAGGAGAGAATATCTGAGCTGTCCCACCGGATAAAGCACCTCCTTTGGCCAAAGTGTTGGCAGAGACAAGGGGCGTCATGGAGTGGATGGTGGCAGAGAACTGCAGAGGCGGGAACTGTAGCAGCTGTTTTATGTCAACTTTCTGCTTGTTTCCATCTCTGTTACTTACAGAATTCGGAGGGGAGTTCATGTACCAGGTGTCAGGTGTTAATAGAGGGGTTGATGGGACTCGATGTGTCCCCCGTTTTGGGGACAAATGAAGGGCAAGAGGGCTGCTGAGGGTGGACTGTGCTGAAGGTGTCCGGGAGACCCCAGCTCTTTCTGCAGCCCGCGGACTGCCTCTGGGCATCTGGCTTCTGATTGGGCTTGGCTGGCGGAGGCCCTGGTGGGAGAGTGAGACAAGGGTGTTTATGCTTCTGATTTGCCCCCTGTGAAGTCTCCTTGGGCCATCTGCGTTCCTTGACAGACCAGTGCACTGCACTCTCTCCTTCCAGGCTCCAGTTCCCTCCCCTCCCCTCCCTTCCCCTCAGGACTTCTCACTTTCAGGGGGCACGGGCCCTGCCCTGCCCTGGGTTCCTGCACTGTGCTTGCGGTTTTGCTATGCTCTGCCTGCATCTCTGTAATGACTTCCCCTTGTACAAAGCCCTTCTCAGTTTACCCCACTCTGAGCATGTCTTTGATTCTTTTTTTTAAAAAAAGATTTTATTTATTTATTTATTTGAGAGGTAGAGTTACAGACAGAGAGAGGGAGAAACTGAAAGAAAGGTCTTCCATCCACTGCTTCACTCCCCAGATGGCCACAACGGTCGGAGCTGGGCTGATCCAAAGCCAGGAGCCAGGAGCTTCTTCTTGGTTGCCCATACAGCAGCAGGGGTCCAAGCTCTTGGGCCATCTTCTACTGCTTTCCCAGGCCATAGCAGAGAGCTGGATAGGAAGAGAAGTAGCCAGAACATGAACCGGTGCCCACATGAGATGCCAGTACTTCAGGCAGAGGCTTAGCCTACTACACCACAGCGCTGGCCCCACCTTTGGCTCTTGTTGGGTTCCTGATTGATAATATGTTCCAGAGAACTTAAAGAGTATATCTAATTTAATTTTCACACCTACCCAGCTAATGCAGTGTTCTTGATTGGCCTCTGACTGCAAACCTGGGGTTGTTCTGGGTGCTTTGCGTTCATAGATTCAGTCCTCGTGGTCGTGTAAGTGGTGAGTGTCCTGCGATCCTCATTTTACGGATGAGGAAACTGAAGTCTGAGGCAGTTCGCTAGCTTCTCCAAGTTTACGCAGTCACTAAGTTGGAGACGACCTCTGCCCTATAAGGCTTCTCAGGGGCGGTAGGGATTGTTTAATCCCAGTGCTATGCATGGAAAAATGAAGACTGGGAGAAATAAAGGGACTTATCCAAAATATAGTCATTCACAGGGCTAGGATCAAATCCCAGGTCTGCCCAACCTCAAAGCTACCGTTCATCTCTAATGCGCTCCACGGCCTTAATCACCCTTTATTTTCAGATGTCCATATGCGAGTACAAGGTGATCGTGAAATACAGCTTCTATGAAAATTAAACATTCTTTTGACAGTTCTTTATGGTCTTTAGGAAGGAAAACCATGACAATGAAAGCGTAAGCATGACCTGGATTCCGTAGCCAGTTCTCTGTATATTCTGTTTAGGGGCCAGCATTGGGCCTCACTGAGGTTCACACCCGCAGGCTGACAAACGTCAGAGTACCTGGGCTGGACGCTGAGGTCCTGCCTGCGGCTCCCGGCTAGTGTGTGCCCTGGGAGGCAGCAGGTAGCTCACTGGAAGCCCTGCATTGCATCTCAGCTCCCAGCTTGGGCCCAGACCAGCCTGACCCAGGCTGTTGTGGGCATTGGAGAAGTAAGCCAATTCAGTTTATAGCTGGACTTACTTCGTAGAAAACTTGAAGGCCTATTTAATAAAACTTTTTAAAGAAATGTGATGTTTCTGATCCAGCTCCCTGCTAATGTGCCTGGGAAAGCAGGGGAGGACGACCCAAGTGCTTGGGCCCCGCACCCACGTAGGAGACCTGATATAAGCTCCAGGCTCCTGGCTTCGGCCTGGCATAGCCCCAGCTGTTGCAGCCATTTGGGGAGTGAAGCAGCAGATAGAAGATCTCTCTCATTCTCTCTCTCTCTCTAACTCTGCCTTTCAAATAAATAAAAATAGATCTTCAAAAAAATAAAAGAACTGAGATGGACCTTATTCAAGTCCCTGCCAACAGATTTCCTAGGAGAACATTGTTTTTAGGAATCCTATTCTTTTGGACACTTGTTAGTTAACCAGTGTCAGGCCTGTCGAAGGTCAAGTAGAAGACATTGGTCACTTCTCGTGCAGAGACTGAGGAAATGCACAGAGCAGGCCAGGGGAGGGAGCCTGAGAAGGGAAACCACAGTGGCCAGGGTGCCAATGACTGATTTTTTTTCCCCTCTGGTGACACTTTTTATCTTTCACAAGTGACAGCAGTCAGGACATCCATGTTACACTAGTTCTTCTCCCTCCCCATCCAGCACCCCCAGTCCTGTGCGTCCGACATCGCAGAGGCATGGCTTTCTAACTGGTGAGAATGATCTGTTTTTCAGATAATTCCATCCAGTCCATTTTCTGTTGCTGCTGTTGCTGTTCCGTGCAGAAACGGTAAGTCTACTCGCAGGGCTGCTTCTGGGAAATGAACTCGTTCACAGTTTCTGTGTTACCTGCTGAGTTTCCGTGTCTCTTCCTCACTACTGTTCTGTCTGGGAGCGCGTCTCTCATTTTGTCTTTGCTGAATGCCCCTTCATTTAAAGGCCCAGGTCAACTCTGATCCGTACTTGATGCTATTAGATTTTAGTTTCTTCTGTTGCGTTCCCACAGCGTGCACCTTGGTTCTCAACTTAATATTTATTGCACGTGTGTCTTTATACGTCTGTGTTCTATTCTGCACTGCAAAGGGTGAAGGATCCTCTCTTAGTTATCTGAGTATCTACTTAAAACTAGCAGTGTATCTTAAACATGGGTTCCCAGCAAAAGTAGGAATCGCATCCAAGGCACCATGTTCCTGGGAACAGTTATCATGAGGTAGGCGTATCCCGTATGCAGGCATGATGTCAAGATGTTTATGTCTATGAGCTCACGTAACTCTTAAAAGCACGGAGGTTTTTAAAATCCCCGCATTACAGGTGAGAAAATTGAGACTTAGAGAGGTTAAGTTGTTGACTCAAGGCCACACCATGAAATGGTGGAACTGGTATTGAAACTCACAGTATTAACCATTATCCTATGTCTGTTTATGATAAGGTAGTGCACGTACAGTGATATGCACTATCAGACACAGAGTAACTTTCCATGATCATGATTATAATTTTATGCCCTTAATATGGACCAGACACTGTATCAAGCATGTGACATGTTTTCTTGGTTTTTATGTCCTAACAACCCTAGGTCCTCTTAGCATTTCTAATTTCTGGATGGGAAATATCCGATTCTGAGTTAATAATTTTCCCAAGGAGATGGAGTTGGGAGATCTGCTAATTAAAAGAAGCAGGTGGAAAGAGACCTCGATTTTCCTACTAGTTTTGTTATAACCAGGGAAGTGGTAGATACATTTGATAGACTTGTTTATGACCATTTGCTTTTCAATGTCAGTCAAGTGCGAACACAAATCAGCTTGAGCAAAGATGAAGACCTTTCAGAAAAGTACGCTCCGCACCGCAGGCCCTGGCTCAGCGAGTGGTCAAGGAAGCATCAAGTGAGTCTCATTTCACCTGGGGCTGGGGAAGGCTGGGGGGGGGGGCACCGGGGACCCAGGAGCGTGGTGTTTTAGGGTCTGTGCTCCATGATGTCCTGTTTGTTGCCGTGTCCAGAACCCAACATTATGGGTGGCACATAATACGTGCTCAATAAACCATGAATGAATGCCCGAGGAGAAAGTGAAAGGAAAAAAACCCACCAGTCCCACCAGTCAGTAACTTACTCTGCTGTATTTAAAGATAGAACTTGAAGCAATGAATGGGAAAAGTGGTTTCCCGGCTACTGCCACTTTGAGGTCGGGATTCATGTTTGGCCCGTGAGCGCTTGGACAGAGTTCTCAGGAAGTGAGAGTAGCAGTAACACAAGCACAGCCTCCCAGCGCCTGAACACCAAGGGCTGTGTTTCTTCTCCCGAGAGGGAAAAATCCTGCTAGCGAAACGAAGAGTAAATCATATTTTAAGACTCGAGACATGAAAAACTTCAAGGTTAGCCAGAAAACTGGTGATCTCCGGGAGCTGGTTTAGTTAGTCGTTCCCTGCATTTATCCTGGCTTCCGCCTGGGGGCGCTGCAGGGCAGAAGTGAGGCAGCAGGTGAACTGGCTACCTCCAGGATTCTTTCTCAGTACGCATGAGCAAGACAATAGTAAAACAACTCCCTCCTTGGTTTGCACAGTCCAGCAGGGACCGGACCCAGCCATCCAAGCGCAAGCCGCTTCCTCCGCTGCCACCCTCTGAGCTTGCTGAGGAGCGGATCCGAGTCAAGGCACTTTACGATTTTCTGCCCAGAGAGCCTTGTAACCTGGCATTGAAGAGAGCACACGAATACCTGATCCTGGAGAAGTACGACCGTCACTGGTGGAAAGCGAGGGACTCTTTAGGGTAAGACAATGTGACCGCGTCCTTAACACGTTCCTGCTGCAGCGTCTGAAGACGTCCAGACACAGAGAAGACTGTCGGGCGGCTCATCTGCTGCGGGTTCCCCACACTACCCCCTTTGCCAAAGAGAACAAGAGTGCCCAGGGGGTTCGGGCGTCCCTAAAACAGATCCACCTGGCGTCACCTCCTGTCCCTACTGTGTGTCCCTGGGAAAGTCGCTCGCTTGCTCTCTGTTTTCACTTGTTTGTAAAATGGGAATCATTTCTGCCATAGATGTTCTTATTTTGATTTGTACTGGATAATTTGTCTTTTTTTTTTTTTTTCCTTTTTGTATTTATTGAAAGGGGGAGTGGGGAGAGAAGGAAGGAGGGAGGGAGGGAGCGCTTCGATCCACTAGTTCACTTCCCAAATGGCTGCAACAGTCAGGACTGTGCCAGGCTGAAGCCAGGAGTCTGGAGCTTCTTCTGGGTTGTCCACGTGGGTGGCAGAGGCCCAAGCACTGGGACAATCTTCTGCTTTCCCACGCTGTTAGTGTGGAGCTGGATCAGAAGCAGAGCAGCAGCAGCTCTGACTGGTGATCTGACGTTGGGTGCCAGCATTGCAGGCAGCGGCTTTAACCTGCTGTGCCGGAAAAGCATCCCCAATTTGCCTTTTTTTCTTGTTAGGCTGGAAGTGTCTGATTTACTTTTACACATATATATTTTTACAAGAACTAACTTTGGAAGCAAACAGTGCAGTGGCTGCAAAAATAAATTGGAAAGGAAAAAGGCCCTGGGATGCGAATAGATTTCATGGGGTCAGTTCCAGCAGATTCCAGATGTCAGGAGTCCTGGGTTGAGGGCTGTCTGGGACCTTGGAGAGAATGCTGGCATTGCACTTTGATATTTGCCAACATTTGGAGGTTGTAAGTACAGAGTATTAGGTGCATCTAAAAATACCAAATCTGTTCTGAATTAAATTCTCTCCTTGTTTGGCTTTCTTAAGACTTAGATTGGGCTCGACACATGATGGAGACTTTTCCGTGGAAAAGGAGGCATTAACAGGGCCTGGTGCTGTGGCGTGCAGGGTCAAGTCGCTGTGTGCAATGCTGGCATCCCCTGTGGGTGCTGATTGTGTCTTGGCTGCTCCACTTCTGAGCCAGCTCCCTGCAGATGTGCCTGGGAAAGCAGCGGAGGATGGCCCAAGTGCTTGGGCCCTTGCCAGCCACATGGGAGTCCGAAAGAAGCTCCTGGTTTCCGGATTCATCTTGGCCCAGCCCCAGCCATTGCAGCCATGTGGGGAGTTAGCCAGCAGATGGAAGGTCTCTCTCTATCCCATCCAAACAGTAACCAGGCCCTACCCTGCTCAGCTTCTGAGATCTGGCAAGATCGGGCGTATTCAGGGTGGTGTGGCTGTAGACTTCCTCTCTGTAACTCTGCTTTTTAAATAAATAAATCTAAAAAACTAAAAGGCATAGTAGTTTCAGGACTGTAACTGGCATGCTGGCTATTGGCATGCTTTGGATTCTAAAAGAAATGCAGTATTTAGTTTTGATCTCAGTTAACAATAAGTGAATGGTTTTTGAAAACAATTGGCAAGTCATGCCCAATCATGCCCAAATTCTGCTTTTACCTACAGCCTTTTCTCCAGATGTGAACACCATTATCCACTTAGTGGGTCCACTTCCAGATAATTTGCAAAAATGTATTGACATGCCCATATTGAAATATATGGTATTATGGATTTAATTTACCTAAGTTGTAATCACATTTTGTACATTGTTCTGCCACTTCCTTTCTTCCCTCAATAACAAGTCTTGGAGATCTTCCTGTATTTCCAGATGTGGGGAGGTGGCAGTGACTGAGAGCACCCTGGCCTGGTCCTAGGTGTGTAAGCTGGTGTATCGTCCTTCAGGGCAATTTGCTGTGTCTACCGACAGTGCACGTGTTCAACGACGTGGCAGTTTCCTTGCTTGGTATCTGCCGTCGAGAACCATTCTGACATGTGCGCAAGAAGGCATAGGCAACGACTTCTGAATAGCATTGCTTGCGATAGGGAGTGGCTTAACTAGATGATCTAGTTGACAATATGGACTACTCTGCAGCAATGAGAAAGAATGAAGCTGTTTTTCTAAGCTAGCCACCGTGACACCAAATGATCATTTAAGAGCTACTTTGCCTCTTGGAAATCTTTCAGGAGTCCTAGAACCTCTTAAAGTACATGATTAAGTCAGTAGATAAGTATTTGTTGCACAGAGGTTTTATTTTCTTCTAACAATTAAATCAGTAAAATGGATTTGATTTCCTTTTATATCCTTTAGGATGAAAAAGATTGTCACGATAATGCCCTAAACGTTCCAAGTATTTTGATTTTTGCTTTGTTCTTTTTGTTGTAGGAACGAAGGCTTTATCCCTAGCAACTACGTGACTGAAAACAAACCAACCAACTTAGAAATCTATGAGTAAGTCTCCTCCAAAGCACTCGCTATGGTTAACCTGTGAACGCCAGCACATTTTGGCTGCACACACGTATCGATGCTGTTTTTGGTTTTGAGAGGAACAGAAAGTAACACACTTGGCACCTTCAGGGATCAAGATCTTTGATCCTTTTGGTTGACTCAGAAACTTCTTCAACCTATTCCTGTTTTGTTCTGTACAGCCACTGTTTTTTTTTCAACAGTGACAGAGTGAAGCCAACCACTCATCTGGCACTGGTGTCTTCCTCTATGTCCTACATGGAAAGCTTAATTTAAAATAATGATGTTAAAGTTTTAATGAGTAACAAATTGGATGTACAATATAGGCAAACTACTATATTTTGACTAATATTTTTACTTATTTTAGAAATAGCTGTAGATAAGAAGCGAGGCCAGTGCTGTAGCTTGGAAGAACTTGAGACAGGTTCACTAGGGCTCTGCTTGAAACCTCTTTTTGTTACAGTTGTGGACTTGAAAGGAGCAGCTCATCACTTTTCATCCCCTTAGTATATAGATAAGTAACTAAGGATGATGGATTGATTTATGGGCAGAGAGTGGCAAAGCTGAGACGAATCCTATTTTTGTAATGAAGTCAGGTGTTTCAGTTTGAGTATGTGACCCCATCCCCGGACACATGTTTTGTGATTAGCATATTCTTCCAGCAGGTGGCAGTAGACGATGCAAGTTGAGGCATTGAGTGCTTTTCTGAGAACCAGGCAGCAGAGATCGAATGAGAACCTCCTTGGTTGACCTTGTTACTAATTTAAGCCCACCCAGAGGCCAGACTCAGTGCACCCCTTCTTAAAACAAGTCCAGGTTCCAGAGCTTTGGTGAATCAAGTGGTCTTTCGGGAGCAGAGAAGACGACGCCCACAGGTCACGTGATACATCATCTTCACATTTCCAGATTTCTCCATTTGCTGTTTGTGTTCTTTCTTCCAACTCACTACCCTTGGCTCCATCTGGGGGTCTTGTCTTCTCCCTGCCTCACTTAACGTGCCATGCCCACTCTATTGATTTCAGCCCTATAGCGTTCAGGGGCTGGACCCACTCTCAACAGTTCTGCAACCACCTGCTATTGTTACTCAATTATGCTCCCTGCCCCCACCCGGGAGGGGGAGCCGCACTGTCACCCCAGGTGAAGCAGCTCAACTGGAAAAAGATCTCTTGGAAGACCAGGTCAGAGATTTTATATGGAAATCTCCTGCCAAGAAAGGTTAGAAAAGTAAGACTTTTTTCATATCAGTAGCACAGTTTGAATTTTGTAGGGTATTAAAGGGGACACACATGAGAGTGGCTAACACAGTGCCTGGTGGTTGGTGAATGGACACTCACCACCAAGCAGTGTTACCAGCTTAGTAAGTAATCTGCTCATTGCTTTCTCTGTTCAGGAGGCTTGTGGACATGGGGTCATTTTTTTTTTTTTTTTCTGACAGGCAGAGTTAGACAGTGAGAGAGAGAGAGAGAGAAAGGTCTTCCTTACGTTGGTTCACCCCCCAAATGGCCACCACTGCCAGCGCTGCGCTGATCTGAAGTCATGAGCCAGGTGCCTCTCCTGGTCTCCCATGAGGGTGCAGGGCCCAAGGATTTGGGCCATCCTCCACTGCCTTCCTGGGCCACAGCAGAGAGCTGGACTGGAAGAGGGGCAACCGGGACAGAATCCAGCACCCCAATTGGGACTAGAACCTGGGGTGCCGGCGCCACAGGCAGAAGATTAGCCTAGTGAGCCGTGGCGCTGGCCCTGACACAGGGTCATTTGAATTATAATACTCCGAGGTTGGAGTTGCTGTTTTATTTCCTTGGACCTTGATTTATGTGTCTTTTTAAAAATCATTCTTTTTGATAAATCCATTTATGGGAACATTAATTTTTTCTTTAAAAAAATTTAGTAAAATGGAGATATAGTGATTATTATCAATCACTAGAATTTATCGGTATGTGCTAAACATTATTGTAGTGACTACAGAAAATAACTGCCTGAGGTTGAAATGTGAGCTTAGAAGTGGGAGTAGCTTTGTCTGCCTCACCTCTTGCTAGTGTGTTGGTTCTGGACAAAGTTACCTAATATTTCCAAACCTCTGAATTATCTGAACAGTGGAGACAATAAATACCTATCTTATACAGCATATATTCAATATACTCTAGCAATTATTATTACTTCTACGAAATATTAAACTAACAAAAGAGACATTTACAGTCTGACCCAGCCTGCCTTGAATTATAGGGGTACAGCATTCTTTAGTTACTTCAGCCCTTTGAATCACTTTATTTGGTCAACTTCTATTTGTCTTACAGAATTCTGTATTATGGTGTTATCAAGCAGCAGTCTGGAACATCATGGGAGAAAACAGGGTGACGGGGATGTGGCTTAGATGGAGCAGATGTTGGGCTGGGGAAGGGTTTCCAAGGGAGTGACTTGAAGTCTCAGGGCTGGGAGAGACACTCAGAGGGCACTGGGGGAGGTGTGCTCTCTCAGTGTGGGCTGCTGGGTCTGGGGGGTGGGGGGCTTTGACCATGGGAAGGTTTGTGGCTACCATGCTTTTAATGGAAATAGACATCCCCAACAGAACAAGTAGAAACCTAGTTTTCAGTAAGTCCTCACATTCAACTTGTAAATCTTGATATTGTAAGTCTAAATAAATGCAAACAAGCACCTTAATTCAAACTTAACCTACTAAATGTCCTTAAACAAATATCCCTATTTATAAGCTCAGTTAATTAAATTTCCTGAAACATTTCATCTGCATTCATTAACGGAATACATTCAATTAACTTTTTAAGTACTTCACATTCCTGATAGGGCAAATCTACAATTCTAATAAGCCCTCTGTAAGTCTTTTCATGATCCTGGAAATTTAATAAATTAAACTCATAAATGTGAGAAATCAAGTTCTCTTACAATATAAATTTCATTTAGAAAATTAGTTAAGTTCTCTTTGGCTTCATCCAACAAGTTTCAAAAAAGCATGTTAAATCAGAGTAAAAAAAATCTCTTAAACCTATAGATACTTTAAATAAACATATTGATTGTCCTGAACTTTGCAGAAGGATGGGTTAATGATCTCATCGTCTCTGCACTGGATCTTTGATCTTCTCAGGGTTAAAAAGTCACTAAAGGAAATAGATTCACTTTCTCAGATCTAATCAAGGTTCTAGGTAAAAAATCCAAAACAGTGTTGTTATTTATTGATCAGAAAGATTAGGCATCAGACCCAAGAAGTGCATACACACACACACACACACACAAATATGTAACATATTTCTACTGAACTATAGCTGGATATGCTGAATTTAAAAAGTAAAAAAGTAGGTCCCATCCCCCTCCTGTGTCCACAGGATTTGCCATTAGCTTTAGTTAGTGTTGTGTAGGTTTCAGAAGTACAGACCTAGCTATTAAAAACAAACAGGACCTGTGGCCAGCGCTGTGGAATAGCAAGTAAAGCCACTACCTGCAGTGCTGGCATCCCATATGGGTCCTATTTCAAATCGACTGCTCCACTTTTGATCCAGCTCTTTGCTATGGCCTGGGAAAGCAGTAGAAGATGGCCCCAGTCCTTGGCCCCTGAACCTGCATGGGCCACCCGAGGAAGCTCCTGGCTCCTGCCCTCAGATTGGTGCAGTTCCAGCCATTTGTGGCCATCTGGGGAGTGAACCAGCGGATGAAAGACCTCTCTCCCTCGCTCCTTCCCTCCCTCTCTCTCCCTCTCTTCCTTTCTCTCTCTCTCTCTCTGTGCCTCTGCCTCTCTGTAACTCTGCCTTTCAAGTAAATAAATCTTTAAAACAAGCAAAGAGGGCCCAGTGCTGTGGCTGAGAGGGTAAAGCTCCAGGCTACAGTGCCGGCATCCCACATGGGCACTGGTTCAAGTCCCAGCTGCTCCACTTCAATTCAGATCTCTTCTAATGGCCTGGGATAGCAGTGGAAAATGGCCCAAGTTCTTGGACCCCTGTGTGGAAGACCCAGAAGCTCCTGGCTTCTGTCTGGACCAGCCCTGGTTGTTGTGGCCATTTGAGGAGTGAGCCAGCAGATGGAAGATCTCTGTCTATCCCTCTGTAACTCTACTTAAATAAATAAATCCTTAAGAACAAACAAACACCTAGAAACTCTTCCAGGGGCCGTTGTTGTGGCAAATCAGGTTAAGCTGCCACCTGCCATGCCGGCATCCCATTTGGGTGCCAGTTCAAGTCCTGGCTGCTCCAATTCCAATCCAGCTCCTTGCTAATGTGCCGGGGAAAAGTGGCAGAAGATGGCCCAAGGGCTTGGGCATGTGCAGCACAGGAGACTTGGGTGAGGCCCCTGGCTCCTGGCTTTGGCCTGATCCAGCCCTGGCTGTTGTAGCCATTTGGGGAGTGAACCCGTGGATGGAAGATCTCTCTAACTCTGCCTTTCACATGAATAAAATGTTAAAAAAAAAAAAAAAGCTCTTCCAGCTTTTATCATGTGATTTGCATAGCTGAGATTCTAAAATATGCTCCCAACTGTCCCTAAATTGCATTCCTTCAGTCTCTTGCCTGCCTAGTAGAATTCTGCATTATTTTAAAAAGAGATGAATTTGTGAAATACTTATATCTGATTCTTTGGTTACTGCTCTGAAGTTGTTATAATAATGTATGCATATGGATAGACTGTTAATGTATATTTAAGCAGAATTAACGTATTTACTTATTTATCATTATCATAAATGACTTCACAGCAACAGAGTTAACAAAAAACACAACTTACGTTAGCTTTTTCCTGTTTTGAGTATCCTTATGAAGTCTTGGATTCTCACAGATTCAAGTCATTTAGTGAACTATTATTATTTGTTTACTCTTAATATCCAAATATTACAAGTTGACCAGCTGTAAAACCAACCCCTGTCAGCCTGTTCTGTGCTTCCAACACTACCTCGTTTGTTTTAAAATGATTTCCTCTTGCTTTGAGACATGTCAGAATCATCTTGAGGTGCTTTTCTCCACTATTAATATTCATTACAAAGTGCTGATTGGTGTTCACAGTGTAACATTATTTGGGGGGCGGTCTTCAAAAGGTTTGTGGAAAATGAACATTATGAAAAAACTAGGCATGAATTTCAAAACTTTTTTTGTGTTGACATATCTTAATGTTCACTTCTTGTAAACATGCCCGAACGGGATCTAGTTTGAGGCACTAAAAAGATCAGACAAAAGTTTGAAGAGAGCTCCTAGCAGAGCAAGATGTGTTCTGCTAAAATTAAAGAACAAACATGAAGTTGATGGTGGAAGCTTGGGTGGAGAAATGGTGAAATCATTGATGTTTTACAGAAAGTTTGTGAGGACACTGGTCCAAGGAAATCAGCATTTTATAAATTGGTAACTTGTTTTAAGATAGGACAAGATAGGATAGTGGGTAAGGTTGCTGGCTATGACTCCAGCATCCCTTATGGGCACAGGTTCATGTCCCTGCTGCTCCAATTCTGATCCAGCTTCCCTGTTAATGGCTTGGGAAAGCAGTGGGAGATGGCCCAAGTGCTTGGGGCCCTGCCACCCACATGGGAGACCTGGATGGAGTTCCAGGCTCCTGGCTTCAGTCTGGCTAAGCCCCAGCCATTGCAGCCATTTGGGGCATGAACCAAATTCTTTCTCTCTCTCTCTCTCTCTCTCTCTTAAACAAATAAATCTTTGCAAAGAGAAAAAGGAAAGAACAAGATGAGGTTGCAGATAAAGCCCACAGTGATAGACCATCTATATCAGTTTGTGAGAAAAAATTAATCTTATTTGTGCCTTAATCGAAGAGAAGTGATAATGATCAGTAGACTCCATAACCAACACCAAACACATCTGAACTGGTTCAGCTCGTAGTTCATATTGCAAAACTGAAGGGAGCACACTCTCTGCTGGCTGGCTGCCTAAACTGTCCCGCTCAGATCAGCTGCAGACAAGAGCAAGCTTCCAATGGAAAATTTAAACAAATAGGAGCGATTCTAAAGCATTTCTTTGAAGCATTAGAATAGGAAGTGAAATGTGGCTTAGCCCTCTGACCCTGAAGACTTAGAACAATCAAAATAATGGCCACTGCGAATGGAAGGGACCCAGCCACAGAAAGCAGACTGAGCTAGAGCAAGGCATCTCGCCGCTAACTTCCTGGGGGGACGGTGAAAAAACCCAGTTATTTTTTAATGAGAGTGTTTTGTGAAAGTCAGCCAAGGTTTCAGTGAGCAAGTACCAGGAAATCACCACCAGGGAGTGTTCCTGCCCCCCAGCATTTGCTCCCGCTCGTCCCTCTTGTCCAACGAGGGCGATTTCCCGAGGGTTCCTAGGAGAAGATATGAGGCATCTACACTCGAGTCCTGATTCAGCTCCTTCTGACTTTTTGTTTCCCAATTTAAAAAACCCAACCTTTGAAAGTCACCCATTTTTCTTCTGTTAACGTGAACGAGGCTGCGCTGGCATCTTTAAGTTCCCAGGACCCTCAATTATTTTCGGACTTGACCAGACGCATGGTAGCGTCACCTACAAAAGTGTCTTGCAGTTGATGGAGGTTACGTTGAGAAATAAAATTCTGATTTTTCTGTGTTCTTGTAACTCCATTTTCCATGAGTGTTTTGAGGTCCTCTCGTTGTTGTTCCCAAAAGAGCAGTGAGTGATGAGTGATCCGATTACCTTGTCTAGAATCGTCTGTAATCATTCTGTAGCCTCTGTGGTTCTTCTAAAGTTCTTTTTCAGCTTGACTGCTATAATTGAGTGGCGTCTTTTGACTCCTAGGAGTTAGGGGAAGCCCACACGATGAGGTGGGTTCCTTCCTTAAGTGAAGCGTAGGTGTTCCAATTGGCGGACATGTATGCACCCACAGCGACAGACGGTGTGGTTAGGCATGCGTGCTTCCTTCCTTCCGCTGGCCACAAAAACATATTTCTGGTAATATTAGAATACATTTAAAATCTGTTTTTAAAATCTCATTTTGAGTAAATGCTTTTCAATTGTTCTTTCTTTTTTTCCTACCATTTCCTTGTCCCTTTCCTGTACAACAGGTGCCTATGGACTACGTGTTGCTATATCAAACCACTTGTTTAACTTAGACTATTTTTTAACTACCTTTACTGTGTGTGTGGTTCTGATAGCCTAGTGTACTGACATGTTTCATGCAGAGAGTTGGTGAGTTTGAGGAAGGGAGGCAGCCCATTGTGGCTGAAGTGCAGTGAATGAGGGGAGGGTGAGGAGGGAGAGAGGGGCAGGGCAGGGTGTTGGGGCAGGATCATATACTGGGTGGTCCATGTACTCTGCTAGCTACAAATTCTACTCAAACGCTGCCAGGAGGTAAATGTGCTTAGGAATGTGAGAGAAGGCAGAACCCATTTTAGTTCTGTAAAGGTTGGCATAGCACATGTCAAAGCCTGTTATAGGAAGTTCCTGAGAGGAAAGAAATGGCTGTTTTGTGGTTTGCTTTCCAAAGGAAACTGATGAACGTGGTGACTTCCTAACTATATACCTTTTAGGGAATTTCATAGCACATTAAATAATTCAAAACTGCATGCCAAATGTGTAACAGAAAGTTGAATTAAGATATGAAGGAATCCACTAGATATTGGCTTGAAATGAATAACTTTGCATTAAGCTTTATTGACCAATGATAGTACCTTACTGCTTATTTGAATCTAAAAAGAAAAAGTCACTGAATTTCAAAGATCAGTTCGGAAGTAAGTTCTGAAAAGTGAGGGAAATGGAGCAGGTCTTTGTTCTGAAAGCATTACATATGAAATTTTAAAAAAAATCTCTATTGCTTTTGCAGGTGGTACCATAGAAACATTACCAGAAACCAAGCAGAGCGCCTGCTGAGACAAGAGGTAACACTGTGTTCATGGACAGTCAGTGAATATTTTCAAAGTTTCTTAGAGAGAGGGGCACATTTCAAAGCCTTTAACCCACTGAACAGGTAGATTGCTTCCTGTTCTTTCTGGTCCTAAAATACTATTAAAACTCCATCCCTGCTGAACATATTCTGATAAGTTGTAAGTCTGATACATCTGTAACAAATCATGTTTTCTGTTATCTTTCTTCATAATTTCAGAAATGATGCTTCTCCTGAAATGATTTCAGTGCCAACAAGCTGAGAGTGCTTCCCCCACAGCAGAGTGCGTCCTGCTGGGACAGCCCATGTTTGGGTTGTCTGCATAACCTTTGCTTCAAAGGCCCCAGACATACACTCGTTAAAAACACAAGTACAGAAAAATGCACGGAGCTGCAGTTTCTTTGTTCTTTGGAAACAAAGGGGAGAGCAGGATGGTCAAAATAGCAAACTCAGATCAAAACTGCTCATTTAGGTCAAACCAAAACAAAAGTGCATACAGTTTAAATTTCCAACTGTCAGTAAATATAGAGGGGAGTAAAGGCAGAGTCAAACTGAGAAACTAGGCAAGAGGTACTGTGTCATGATGCACTTCAACTAGATGTTGAGGAAATCCAGAGAGTCTATAAAAATGAATTGAGTGTTGAAAAGCATTTAAATTGTTCGCGACATGTTACCATCACAAACAATGCTGCAATAAACAGCCTTGTAAATGTTGTCTTGTCCAAGAGGACAAAATTGAATTATTTGCTCACAGGTGATGTGCAGATTTAGCATCACTGATATTTTCAATGATTCAAAGTAGTTGTGCCGATTTACACTGTGACAAGGAATAAGATAGACTAGTTCCCTACTCTTAGTTGTTTCACACTTTTCCCTCAATTCATTGGCTGAGAAATTGTATGTATTTTAAAAGTCGTGGATCTCCTTGATTACCAGTGCAGCTGAGCAACTTCTCGTGTTTCTTTTGGCCATGTGGGCTCCCCCTTCTGGGACGTGCCCTTTGCTCATTTTTCTTAATGCACTGTACCACAACGCCTGCCTCTGCAACTTCTATTTTTTAAAATAAGTTTGGGTTAAATCCTATTTGCTTAGGAGATATTTAAATTTTGGTTAGACTCTTTAAATATTTTATTTAGTATTTTTTGTGTTCAAAAGTGGGCCAGGAGGGGGCCGGTGCTGTAGTGTAGCAGGTAAGGCCACTGCCTGCAGTGCTGGCATCCCATATGGGCACTGGTTCGAGTCCCAGCTGCTCCACTTCCAATCCAGCTCTGTGCTATGGCCTGGGAAAGCAGTAGCAGATGGCCCAGGTCCTTGGGCCTCTGTACCCACATGGGAGACCTGGAAGAAGCTCCTGACTCCTGGCTTTGGATCAGCACAGCTCTGGCCATTGCGGCCATCTGGGGAGTGAACCAGCAGTTAGAAGAGCACGCGCGCTCTCTCTCTCTGCTTCTGCCCCTCTCTAATTCTGCCTTTCAAATAAATTTTTAAAAAATCTTTTTTTTAAAGTAAGCCTGGCTTGTAATTTTTGATCATCTTTGTCTAGATTTAGCATAAAAGTTAAACCATCATCATAAAATGAGGTGGGGGATGGGGCTTTGTCTCTTTTTCCAGTCTCTGTAGTGGTTTATATTGGGTGAAAGTTATCTACTCCTTAATGCTTAGGTTTATCTTTCTTGTAAAATAGTCTGAACATGCTGATCCTAAAAAAGATAGGTATTAGATAACTGATTTAATTTCCTTTTCTTTTTAATATGTTTGATAAGATTATTTATTTATTTGAAAGGCAGAGTTACAGAGAGGCAGAGAGAAAGAGGTCTTCCATCCACTGGTTTACTCCCCAGATGGCCGCATCACCCAGAGCTTTGTCAATCTGAAGTCAGGTGCCAGAAGCCTCCTCCAGGTTTCCTATGCTGGTGCAGAGACCCAAGGACTTGGGACATTTTCCACTGCTTTCCCAGGTGATAGCAGAGAGCTGGAACGGAAGTGGAGCAGCCGGGACTCGAACCAGTGCCCATGTGGGATGCCGGCACTGCAGACAACAGTTTTACCTACTATGTCACAGCACCAGCCCCACTACGCTCTTCTTGAATACTGAGTTTATCTCTGACATGGTCAGCCTCTTTTTCATAAATATGCTGATATTTTTTGTCCATATCAACTTCAGAATCCCCTTATTTTATTAAAAAAAAAAAAGGCTCCCCTGTTGGTTACACCAGATGTGTTAATTTAGAGAAGCATTTCCAGGCACTACAAATCACTGAGGTTTGAGGACCAATTTGTTCTAGAACCTATATGCCAATTATTTATATAGGAAAATTATAATGAGTCCCTACCTCAAGCAAAAATAATTGCAGGTGGGTTGAACACCTATTGAGAAAAGCAAGTACTTTTGTCAGTAGGGTAACTATGATTGACAGCAATTAATTGTACATTTCAAAATAGCTCTTAGAGAAGATCTTGTTTGTTCCCAATATGAAGAACTGACAAATGTACAATGTGATGGATATGCCAGTTACACTGAGCTGATGACCACATGGTGTTGTAGGTATTGAAATATCACACTGTACCTGGAAATATGTGTAACTTTTATGTGTCAATTTAAAAAGATCATGTGTACTTGTAAAAATAATCTCATTATTTATTGTAAGACGACAGTAAGTCACTTATAGTAAGTTGGTATAGCTTTTGTTTTCGTCACTGAGATACAGGTTGTCTTCCTAAGGAATACACTTGTACAATGAGTGAATTGTTTTGCAGTCTAAAGAAGGTACATTTATTGTCAGAGACTCAAGACATTTGGGATCCTACACAATTTCCGTGTTTATAAAAGCCAGGAGGTAAGCAATTTGATTTTGATTACTTGACGTCTGTCTTTTTAAATTTTTTTAAAGATTTATTTATTTATTTGAAAATCAGAATTACAGAGGGAGAGGCGTGGGGCGGGGGAGAGGTCTTCCAACTGCTATCTCTCCCTCTCTCTCTGTAACTTTGCTTTCCAAATAATAAAATAATTTTTAAAAGATATATGTTTTTTGAAAGAGTTACGGGTGGGGGGGATTGCTTTTCCATCCACTGGTTCACTCCTCAGATGGTTATAACGGCCAGGACTGGGCCAGGCGGAAGCCAGGAGCCTGCAATTCCATCTGGGCCTCTCATGTTGGGGGCACAGACCCAAACACTTGGGTCGTCTGCTGCTGCTTTTCAGGCTGTTAGCAGGGAGCTGGATCGGACGTGGAGCAGCTGGGACTGAAGCAGCACCCATCTGGGATGCTGGGTGTTGCGGGTGGTGGCTTTGCTCTCTACCTCTATGTCCCTCTGTGGCTCTGCCTTTCAAAATAAATAAATCTTTTTAAAAAATCAAAATAATCCCTGGGCGGTCTTTTTGTTTTGTTTTAAAAATAGAGACAGCATCACACGGAGAGTGTAAGTGAGGCCTGGTACAGGTACAGGGAGATGACTGTTGGCCTGCAAGTCAGAACACTGGCCCGTCCACGTGGTATCCCTGGCAGGCTGTGTGAGACACTGGATGATTACTTAGCCTCCTCATCTCCTTCTCCACCTTCAGTGGAGGGGGTCAGACTGGTTGTAGGAGGCCGTGTTGGTGGTCTCCTCCGATTCCTTAGGACTCCTGTGGCGTTGGCCTGCAGAGAGACCGCCTGCGCTCAGACAGCTTCCTGGGGTTTCTGACGTGGACCTTTTCCCGCTGGGGGAACTTGCAGGGCCCCGAGCTGAGCCGCAAGTCTCTGGGAGGTAACATCCCAGGAGCAGCCCTCCATCAGTGACGAGTGGTTCTTTAAGCTTCCCTGGGTCAGTTCTGAGTTTCTGAGGTGCGTCTCCCAGCCTCTCACCCCAGCCGTCCGTGGAATAAGCTGCGCACTAGCGCACCCTGTGTTGGTTTTCCAACCATTCCCATTTCCCAGCTCCCACAGTGCCTCGGCTTCTTTGTTTAATCAGTACTTGATATTCAAAAAAATGTTTCGAAACGTTCATCGTGAGCCATACTTTTTGGGACACTGTACTTGTCACCTAGATAACTTTGGCTGAAGTTAGATTGACTCAGGCGGCGCACACAAAGTCAGTGGAGGGGTTTCCCTGGGGCAGCGAGGCGTCTGTCGATGGACATCAATCCCCCTTCGTGTGTGGTGTTGTGGGATGAGAGTTTCCGCAGCAAGGACCTGTTGCTTGATGAATGGTCTTGGTTTCCGAGGGGTATCTCCGGCTTGTTTACTAATTCACGTTTTATCGATTGTAGAAGCACGGAGGCTATGATAAAACATTATCAGATCAAAAGGAATGACTCGGGACAGTGGTACGTGGCTGAAAGACACCTCTTCCCATCCATTCCCGAGTTGATCCGGTACCACCAGCACAACGCGGCGGGTAAGCGAGGAACTTCCGGTGCGGCGTGCAGGGGAGCCACGCCCTGCATGGGCAAGGCATCTTGGGTAATAGACGCCCAACGCGAGCTAACGGCCCTGCAGAAACTGCAATCTGTGTTCTGAGCAATTGCCCTTCTTGATGGTCCTTTGTTTTTGCAGGCAGTGGGAAGAGATGGGTCGAGTCTTGATTTTTCTGCCAGGTTAGAAAAAGGATAGCCGACAGAAGTTCAAAGGCCATTTGGTCATTACACATTTGCTCTTGACTTGGGGGTAAATGTAATGGGATTTCACATACCTGAAATACTGATGCTTCCCGCGTTTGTCCACTCAGTCCATTCTCTGTTTCAGGCAATCACAATAGAAAATTGCCTTAAAGTCTTTCTCTGTCCTTTCTTGTTTGGAAAACACAGAAACCAGCCTCTCACGGATACATTTTGGCTTAAATACTCCTGAGGCATTCTCTTCTCCAGCTGTTGTCTGCAATCATTGCTCTTTCGCTCTACAGAAAGTTTCAGGATCCCAGAAGTTCCACAGTGATCACAACCACACCGCTGGTCTTCAGCCCTCACCCAACCTTGGTTGAACCACTCTGAGCACCTGCGGGGAGGGGGACTTTTCTTACTTCAGCATTACAGAATTGGGAACCCAATGCAATTTTTCCTCTTGTTTTATTTTATATATATATATATAAAAAATATATAAAAATATATAAATATATTATATATAAATTTATATATATATATATAAATTTTTTTTCACGCAAAACTGTGTTGGCAGAAAAAGCCCTTGTGGAAAGAGGCCACTGGTTGTCCAGTTCTAAATATCAGGAAGAATTCCAAGGAAATTTCTAGCCAGTTATGGGATGAGTCCTCATGGATATCTCAGATGGTCACAGGGAGTTTGGTGGGGGGGGGGCACAATGGCTGGGTGGGATGGGGGGGGCACACAGAAAGCTCCAAGCAGGTGGTCAGTTCTGTTTTCTCCTCCACTCCTCTTGTTCCTTCCATCAAAGATAAAATTCAAGGGGCTGGCACTGTGGAATAGTAGGATAATCCTCCACCTGCAGTGCTGGCATCCCATGTGGTCACTGGTTCAAGTCCTGGCTGCTCCACTTCTGATCTTGCTCTCTGCTGTGGCCTGGAAAAGCAGTGGAAGATGGCCCAAGTCCTTGGGCCCCTGCTCCCACGTGGGAGACCCAGAAGAAGCTCCTGGCTCCTGGCTTCAGATCAGCTTAACTCTGGCCATTTGGAGAGTTAACCAGCGGATGGAGGTCTTTCTCTTTGTCTCTCCCTCTCACTGTATTTAACTGTACCTTCAAATAAATAAATAAAACCTTTTTTTTTTAAAAGAAAAATTCAAGAAAGAGCGGTTACATAGTGAGGATAAGAAATAAAGAAAGGGATCAGAATGTGCTGACAATGAAAGACATGAGTGAGAAGTTATTAAGTAAAGGGAGAAAGTACAGAGAAGTCAGATCACAGTCCCATTTTTATAAAAAAAATACTTATGCGTGCACAGGAAAACTATGTAACAATTACTTTTTAAAAAGACTTATTTATTTGAAAAGCAGATAAAGTTACACATAGGTAAAGGGAGAGAGAAAGAGAGAGAGTGAGAGAGAGGGAGGGGGGGGGTCTTCCATCCACTGGTTCACTCTTCAAATGGCTGCAACAGCCAGGGCTGGGCTGATGAGGGACCAGGAGCTTCTTCCAGGTCTTCCACAAAGGTGCAGGGGCCCAAGCACTTGGGCCATCTTCTGCTGCTTTCGCAGATGCATTAGGAGCTGGGTCAGAAGTGGAGCAGCCAGGACTTGAACTGGCACCCATGTGGGATGCTGGCACTGCAGACAGTGGCTTAACCTGCTGTGCCACAGAGCTGGCCTTGACGTTTAGTAACTTTTAAGTGAATATGGTTATAGTAGACTGTAAACTGCTAGTGTTTACCTTTGTGGATCAAGGCTGGGGATAAGGGACACTTTAGGGTTTGAATTTTTTAATTATAATGCCCATAAATTATCCTTATAATGGGTTAAATACCATAAAGATGATTTTGAAATGAGAAAACTGGGTCAATGAAGCACATATTGAAAACCAGGGATTGGAAAAGTGGAACCACATGGCTGTTTTGTTAAAGAGAAAAGAGAGTAGGAAAGAAATCCGAAAGAAGGAAGGTAGACGAGAAGGCAGGGACCCAGAAAGAACGGACATCTGTTAAAGACATGTTCTAGGTCGGGCCCCATTCTGAGGGCTTTCACGTGTATTTATTTAATCTCCAGTATGATCCAATGAGGTAGGAGCTGTCCGTGTCTCCATGATACAGACGAGGAAACACCTGGAGGTAACGTTCTCAAGACCACACAGCTAATAGGTTTCTATGGCGAGACTTTAACCCACAGAAATCTCAGGCCTCGAACCCACTGGCTCCAGAGGCTCTGCTCAGCTGTCCCATATCCGTCAGGCAGAGGCTACCCACATCATGGGAGGACATTTGGAGGGTCCAGTGTTGAGACCGAATTGGAATCCTGGCCATCCTGCCTCCTTTCTAACCCCTGGTCAGTTTAGCACATGGTAATTCATTGTCTTCCCAGAAAAAGGAGCAATGCAAAGAGAGTGACAGGTTTCATTCTGTCAGAGAGCAATAGACCACCAAGCCATCAGCCGTACGTCCCTCAAGTCCCAGAAGAACCATTCCGCAAGTAATAACTTCAGAGCTGGCAGAGGAGAGACCTTTAGGCACAGAGGTTAAGACCAGGCTTGGAACGCATGCATCCCACGTTGAGGAGCCAGGGTTTCCGTCTCGGCCGTGCTTCTGTTCCAGTCTGCTGCTGAGCACTCTGGGAGGCAGCAGGTGACAGCTCAAGTACTTGGGTCCCTGCCAGCCACCTGAGAGACCTGGACTGGGCTCCGGGCTCCTGGTTTCAGCCGGCAATTGGGAGTGAAACAGCGGGTGAATGATCTCAATATGTCTGTTTCTGTCTCCCTCTCCATCTCTCTGCCTTTGAAATAAAAGTAAGTATTGAAGTTAAAAAGATGCTTGTGTTCTACTTAATACCTAACTTCAGATTAGTTATTATAGATCCTTCCTTCTCTTTTTCTTTCTCTTTCTTTTTTCTTTCTTTCTTTCTTTTTTTTTTTTTTAAGATTGTATTTATTTATTTGAGAGACAGAGTCGCAGAGAGAGGGAGAGACAGAGAGAAAGGGCTTTCATCCACTGGTTCACAATGGCTGCGACGGCTGGAGCTGGTTTTATCTGAAGCCAGGAGCTTCTTCTGGGTCTCCCACTTGGGAGCTGGGGCCCAAGCACTTGGGTCATCTTCCACTGCTTTCCCAGGTACGTTAGCAGAGAGCTGGTTCATGTCCCAGCTGCTCCTCTTCAGATCCAGCAGAGGAGCAGCCGGGACATGAACCAGCACCCCTGTGGGTTGCCGGCACTGTGGGTGGAGGCTTAGCCCGCTACACCACTGTGTCAGCTCCTCTTTGGGATCTTTCAATAGGTCTGGGTCATCTGCAGGATGTAATGCTCGGCTGGCGCCGGGCTCACTAGGCTAATCCTCCTCCTGCGGTGCCGGCATCCCGGGGTTCTAGTCCCGGTTGGGGCACCGGATTCCGTCCCAGTTGCCCTTCTTCCAGTCCAGCTCTCTGCTGTGGCCCGGGAGTGCAGTGGAGGATGGCCCAAGTGCTTGGGCCCTGCACCCGCATGGGAGACCTGGCTCTTGGCTGTAGCAGCCATTTTGGGGGTGAACCAATGGAAGGAAGACCTTTCTCTCTCTCTCTCTCTCTCACTGTCCACTCTGCCTGTCAAAAAAAAAAAAAAAAAAAAAAAAAAAAAAGTAATGCTCCCTAGCCTGGCTTACAGGGCCTGTCGTAACCAGAATGCTGCCCGTCTTTCAGTGATGATTTCTTGTCTCTGCTACCTCCTGAGTTCTGCTCAAGAACCCACCATTGTGCTGTCCACGCCGCAGTATCCGCTCATGCTCCCGCCTCTGCCTGGAATGTCCTCCACTCGTTCCCCTCCTCGGTTGTCCCCACCTGTCAGACTCATAGCAGCTGCCAGAAAACTGGATTCAGCCGTGTGTTAGGTACTCTTTCTGTCCCAGAGCATCACACCTATTTCTTTCCATTGAAGTGGCCTCTCTACCTGTCTTCATTGAGACAGAGCCCTCTGTCTCTCAGCCTTGTCTGACCAGTCCTGGATCTGCTGAGCTCTTTGAGATTTACCCGGAGTAGTGTCTTAGACACAGTAGGCATATAATACGTGCTTCTTTTCTTATACCGGCCAACCTTGTTTCTGTCTTCTAACCTTTGTGCACGCTGTTCCATCTGCCTGGAGGGAGCTTCCTTGTGGTCTTTGTGAGATGGCCCCTTGCCAACAACAGCAGCCTAGCTGTCTTCTTGTCCTAAGGCCTATCAGTTTAAAGTGAGAATTTGCGAGGTACACCCAAATGTTATGGTCAAGAATGTAAAGTATACTTTATAATAGGAAAATCTTGGAAATAATCTTAAGTTCAATTATTGAAGTCCTTAACATATATCAGTGACATGCTTCACATAAAAAGCTTATAAGAACACATTTACATTTTTGTAAAGTGTATTGGGTGCACATATGCTTTTGATTATGCATGTAGAGATTTTTGCAAAGATGTTCACCAAACTGATCACAATGTGTAATGGTTTATGGAAAATGTGGTTTATAAAAATCCTATGTATCAATTTTATTTTTTTGTGCACCAAAGTTAATTTTTCTTTTAATCCCACTTCCCCCACATTATTCTTTAAAATTAATTAATTTATTTGAAAGTCAGAGATACACACAGAGAGAAGGAGAGGCAGAGAGAGAGAGAGAGAGAGAGAGAGGTCTTCTATCTGCTGATTCACTCCTCAATTGGCTGCAGTGGCTGGAGCTGTGCCGATTGGAAGCCAGGAGCTTCCTCTGGGTCTCCCAAATGGGTGCAGGGGCCCAAAGACTTGGGCCATCTTCTACTGATTTCCCAGGCCATAGTAGAGAGCTGGATCAGAAATGGAACAGCCGGGACTTGAACCGGTACCCATATGGGATGCTGGCACTGCAGGCGGCAGCTTTACCTGTTACGCCACAGCACCAGCCCCTTTATTTTATTTTACTTTTTTAAGATTCATTTTATTTATTTGAAAGACAGAGTTACAGAGAGAGGTAGAAACAGAGAGAGGTCGGTCTTCCATCCATTGGTTCACTCCCCAGAGCCGATCCAAAGCCAGGAGCCAGGAGCCTCCTCCGGGTCTCCCACATGGGTGCAGGGGCCCAAGCACTTGGACTATACTTCCTCTGCTTTCCCAGGCCACAGCAGAGAGCTAGATCAGAAGAGGAGCAGCCGGGACCAGAACCAGTGCCCATATGGGATGCTGGTGCTTCAGGCCACGGCGTTTACCTGCTGTGCCACAGTGTTGGCCCCAACACATCATTTAAAGTATCTCTGTATATTAAGATTTTATGAAAGATCCTTCTGGCCATCTTTCTACTCTCTTAGAGTCTTTAAATTGAGTCCAATGAACCTATATTTTTTCTAAAACAATGGTTTTCAAATGGGAAAAATGAGCAAATAGGCTAACTTGTAAAATAAATTATTTTGTCTAATTATTTGAAGAATGGTACTAGCTTCTAGTATATGTGTTTATTCCTCCTGTATTAATAGCTAGCTTTGAAATACTGATTTCTCTTTCTTCCCAGGTCTCATGACCCGTCTCCGCTCCCCAGTTGGTCTGATGGACAACTGTTTACCGGCCACAGCTGGCTTTAGCTATGGTAAGGTGTGCACACCCAACTGAGGAAACCCGCAGATCCAGAGAAGCATTTTCCTAAGTTCCCTAAAGATTGTTTAACTTTTCAGCCCTTTGGAAATGTCTATCTCTAGATACATTTCTTTTCAAAGTTTAAATCCCCATCGTTGATGCCTAAACAGATGCATTTCATAAGGGCAGTTTCAGTCTTAGAAGAAACATTTCAGTTTTATTTCAAATTTCCCTATTTATTATCAGCCTTATTCTGAACCCTTTTCATAAATTGCAATTCTTTTTATTTGGATGTTTGTGGTGTTGCTTTCTGGCCACAAGGGTGGCTGGGCGATGATGGCTTGCCAAGAGAGTCTACTGAAAAGAACTGCTAAAAGGAACCTTTTCACCTTTTTCTTTTTCCAAGTAAACTTGCACAGTGTTTCATCCAAACCACATCCTACACAAATGTGGTTTTGCAAAACTGCGAGTTGAAAGAATCGATTTTCTAACTTGGTGTCATGTTATTTCCTTAAACAGCTCTCATTAGTGGGACTCAGTATATGCTGAAGAAAAAGGGTAATAAATTATCTGTGTGACAAGTGACCAAGATTCAGTCTCATTGGCTTACATGATTTCAGGGTGTAATGGATGTGTAGATCATCCCTTTGTCCCATAGATATCATATGTAATAAAAAGGCCCACCGCTAGCAATTTATTTAAGTTATACATGGTTATCTTTAATTTCTTAAAAGTAGATTTACCAACTTTAACATACACAACAGTACACAGTTCGTAAGTCTACAACTTGATTTGTTTTGCCTGGTTTTGACTGATCTATGAATGGAATCAGACCTGGCACACTCTTCAGAGTCTGGCTTCTTCCTGTCCTCATTATTCTGAGAATTTCATTCACGGTGCAGAGTGTGGCTTGCTCACTTCTGTTGTGGTGTGAAAGTCACATGACTTTCCCATAACTGATTTCCCCATGCTTCTTTAGCTGATCATTGGATTGTTAACGGTTTTGGGCTCTTACAAATAATATCATTATGAACATTCCTATGTGTCCTTTGGTGAATTTAGGTGTCCATTTATTTTCCCGCATATCATAGATTTACACTTACGGGTAGAATTGCTGGCTCATCAGGTTTGCACATGCTCAGATTTAATAGATCAGATCAGTTTTCCAAAAAGCTTGTACCAAATTACATACCCATCAACAATGCATAAGATTCCATTTGCTCCATTTCATACTTTTGCTCTTGCCAGTATTTAGTATTTTGGTTTTTAAAAAAATATTTTCTTGGGGCTGGTGCTGTGGCATAGCAGGTAAATCCACCACCTGCAGTGCCAGCATCCCATATGGGCACCAGTTAGAGTCCTGGCTGCTCCACTTCCGATCCAGTTCTCTGCTATGTATGGCCTTGGAAAGCAGTAGAATATGGTCCAAGTGCTTGGGCCCCTGCGCCCACGTTGGGAGACCTGGAAGAAGCTCCTGGCTCCTGGCTTCAGATTAGCGCAGCTCTGGCTGTTGCAGCCATTTGGGGAGTGAACCAGCCGATAGAAGATCTCTCTCTCTCTCTTTCTGCCTCTGCCTCTTTGTAACTCTGCCTTTCAAATAGATAAATAAATCTTTAAAAAATATTTTCTCATAATGGTTTAGATTTGCACTTCCCAGATGACTATTTTAATCCACTTTTCATAGGCTTACTTGCTATTTGGAGAGTTTCTTTTCTGATAGCATATTCTGTTCAACATTTTCATATCAAAAAAGCATACGTGTCTTTTCTAATTGGCTTATTCATATTCTGAATAGAAATGTTTTGCTCATCATATGTCTTAGAAATATCTTTTCCCTATGCATGTCTTACTTTTTCTTTCTTTTAATGGGGTTCTTTTGATAAAAAGATAAAATTGTTAAATACAATTTACCAATATTTTCCTTTATGGTATATTCCGTTGAATAAATTTATACCAATTCCAAAATTATAAATATATTCTCCCATGTTGCTTTTAAATACTTTGCACAGTTGGTACAAGGAGCTATTGGCTTCACAGTTCTTTTAAATACATTATTATTAAAAATTTTATTTAAGGTATACAGATTTCATGCATTTCATATATACAGATTTAGGAATACAGTGACACCATGCTACACTTATGCTCCAACCCTTTTTCCTCCTCCCTCTCCTATTCCCTCTCTTAATTTTTACAAAGACCTATTCTCAGTTTACTTTATTCTAAAAGTCCCAGTGGCTGTTCATATAGGAAGAGGACAGGCTAATCCATTAAGATTTGGTCCTTAGAGTTTTCAAGAAGGTTGTTTTAAGAAGAGTTCTTTTTTTCTGATTTGCTTTTTAAGAGTAATATATGTTAACAAATTTCACTTCAAATATTCCTTTAGATATCTGTTAGAATTCTAACCTCGAACATGTTTATTAGATGAATGAATTAGACTTTTCCCTAAGGAGAGGCTGCACCAAGGCAGAAAAGCCTTAAGGGTTAGAGGGAGAATAGAAGAAGTCAAAACAAGGCAAGGGAATATTGCAGGTTTGCCCACCAGGACAAAAACAGATTGGAGACATACATATTTTAGGTTCCATGTCTTCGTAGTTTTGGTAGATTTAGTTTAGAGAGCCTCATCATAGGTATCTTAGAAGAGAATGTATTCTGTTATTCATAATTTGTCATATGGGCCGGTGCCAGGGCTCACTAGGCTAATCCTCCGCCTTGCAGCGCCGGCACACCGGGTTCTAGTCCCAGTCAGGGCGCTGGATTCTGTTCCGGTTGCCCCTCTTCCAGACCAGCTCTCTGCTGTGGCCCGGGAGTGCAGTGGAGGATGGCCCAAGTGCTTGGGTCCTGCACCCCATGGGAGACCAGGATAAGTACCTGGCTCCTGACATCAGATAAGCGTGGTGCGCCAGCCGCAGCGCGCCGGCCACAGCGGCCATTGGAGGGTGAACCAACGGCAAAGGAAGACCTTTCTCTCTGTCTCTCTCTCTCTCACTGTCCACTCTGCCTGTAAAATAAATAAATAAATAAGTCATATGTTCTTCAAGTAAGTAAAGTTTGTGTTTCAAAACTTGAATTCCGGAATTACAGATTGAAGCTATAATTAGAATGTTAAAATAGTATTAATCTTTTCCAATCATTTCATTTATACATTTTTTAACCCCTATGTGAAATAAGGATATATAATTTCTAATTTTTTCCAGTTTTCATCTTCCTAGTTTTTTTTTTTTTTTTTTTTTTTTTACCAATTGTAACATGGATGTTTGCTTTTCTAGAAAAGTGGGAGATAGATCCATCTGAATTGGCTTTCGTCAAAAAGATTGGAAGCGGTCAGTTCGGGGTAGTCCATCTAGGTAAATGGCGAGCACACATCCAGGTGGCCATCAAAGCTATCAACGAAGGCTCCATGTCTGAAGAGGATTTCATCGAAGAGGCAAAAGTGATGACGTAAGTGTAAACAACACCCAGGCAAACTTCCTGAGGCATCCTGGTAGTGTGGTGAGAACATGGATTTTGGAGTCAGCCGCACCTGGATTTGTATCCAAGCTAGTTATGTCATCCAGGCAAATCATTTGACTTCTGTGTGACCTGGGTGAGTTGTTTTACATTTCTAAGCCTCAGTTTTCTCTTTACAAAATGGGGATATCAGTACCTACCTCATTGGATCAGTGTGCAAATTAAATGAGATAATCTGTGAAAATGTCAAGCAAGTTTATTCTTTTCAGCTCAATAATAGGTGTCTAGTAAGTGCTCTTTATTTTCATTTTTTTTCCTTTTCCCAGAAGCAAACACATTGTTTTTGTCCAGATGATAATACCAAGTATGTTGCTCATTATTTGAAAGGGCATCCCCCAGTGGCCAAAAGAATGTCATGTTTTTATAAGAACACAGCTTTTGCTTTCAAAGAATTTAGGAATCCAGAGTTTCAAAAGAAGTGGCTCCTTGTAGATCACTGGACACTGCCCTTCTGCGATTTTGCTGGGATAGCATTTTGACTCTCTGGACCCATAGCTGTTATATGACTATAACTTGGCATCGATGGGACCAGCCAATAATTTGGCACAGTTGAAAGCCACATCCTTTAAAGATTTAGTCAGCATTTACTTAGAGGAGAAACACCTGCAGGTGGTGTTCCCTAGTTCTCTATTGTCCAGGGAACTTTAGTTGCAGATCTCCATTAGAGAAGAACAAAACAAAGCAAAAGACAAAACAAATGACAGACGCGATTACCCATTCTCTTTAAAAACAGACCAGTGATATCTCTTGGGACTCTCAACCCATACCCAAATAACCAATTGAACTATCATTTTCAAGAAGGGACCATCGAAGAAGGAGGTACCTTTCTCTGAAGGGAGGAAAGAACTTCCACTTTGCTTATGGCCCTGTCTAAATAATGTTGGAGTTGGTGGACTCAAAAGGCTCCCATAGACTTGACAGCTCATGACAAGAGCCTCTGGTGATCACTGATGTCATAAATAAGAGTGTCATTGTTAAACCAACAACAGGAGTCACTGTGCACTTGCTCCCCATGTAGGACCTCTGTCCTTAATGTGTTTTACTATGTGAATTAACGGTAAAATTAGTCTTCAAACAGTACTTAATGCTTTGTGTATCTGTGTGGGTGCAAACTGTTGAAATCTTTACTTAGTGTAGAGTCGGTCTTCTGTATATAAAGATAATTAAAAATGAATCTTAATGAAGAATGGGATGGGAGAGGGAGTAGGAGGAGGGATGGGCGTCAGGGTGGGAGGGCAGGAATGGGGAAAGAACCGCTATATTCCAAAAGCTGTGCCTATGAAATTTATTAAATAAAAGCTTTCTTAAAAAAATCCTTTCCACCCACTTACAATAGAACATACTCTGCGGGGTATTAGGCCAAACACAATTTTCCAGGGACATCTTCCCGATGATGTGTTTATGTCCCTGGATAAACCAAGCACCCATCTGTCTGGACTTTGCTCCCATCTGCATATCATCATGGTTTTCCTATATCTAAAGGACAAACATAGTAGTCCTATGTATTGGATTAAATATAGCATAGTAAGAAAATAATGAATGGGAGACGTGTGATTCAGGGAGAGTTAAAGCCGTGTTAGAATCCCTGTAGGCCAGCGCTGTGGCTCACTAGGCTAATCCTCTGCCTGCGGTGCCGGCACATGGGTTCTAGTCCTGGTCGGGGCGCTGGATTCTGTCCTGGTTGCCCCTCTTCCAGGCCAGCTCTCTGCTGTGGCCCGGGAGTGCAGTGGAGGATGGCCCAAGTGCTTGGGCCCTGCACCCCATGGGAGACCAGGATAGGCACCTGGCTCCTGGCTTCGGATCAGCGCAGTGCGGCCAATTGGGGAGTGAACCAACGGAAGGAAGTCCTCTCTCTCTCTCTGCCTTTCTTCTCTCTGTGTAACTCTGACTTTCAAATAAATAAATAAAATCTTAAAAAAAAGGAAATCAGAACTGTGACCTGTCGGGCACAAATCTCTAATTTTATGATATAATATATGATATAATTTTATGATATAAAATTACCAAACTCTTCTTGGGCAGCTAATATATGCCAGATCTGACAGCTGTCGCCACACCTGTCAGCTGGAATGGTTGCCCTCCTTTGTGGTTTTCCAGTGCAGAAGAAAGTCTTCAGCAATCGACTGTGCTCTTCCTCCCTGTATTGCAGGATGCAGGCCCCCCCCCGCCCCCGGGGCCTGTTCTCATGGGTTTCAGAGCACCTGCGAGATTATTTAGAAGAATGACAGAAAATCCGTGTGTTTCTCTTAGGTGACTTCAGCCCAGAAAATCTGATTAAACTTTGAAGTTTTCTCTCTGCATTCTCACCTTGGCTTATACTTTTCATAATATGTGCACATGCATGATTTCAGTTAATATTCACTGGAAGAAGGCCAGGTTGTATTATCTCCATTTCACACATGGAAGAAATTGACACTTAGAATGTTCAGATAAGTAGCTTCTGGTCATGCAACCAGTAGGAGCTAAAACAACTACTTGAGCTCAGCTCTTATGATTAGGAGTAGTGTACTTTGTATCAATTATTGTAATATTGCATTGCCTTTACCAAGCCCTTTTAGTTACTGAATGAGGGGTTTGTGTCTTTGGATATAGGGTGTCTTTGGACTGACCTTTATGGTGATATGTGAACTACTAATATTTAAAATAAAAGAAACATGTACAGTACATTTAATTCTCTAAGAGCTTTTTCATGTATATCTCATTTTATCTACATCATCATGTCTACAATTAAATATTTTAGTTTTTGTGATAGACGTCTTTAATATTTTTATATCATATTATGCCGAATGGAATAAAGTAAAAACTGAAAATACCCTTGTCCTTCTCTCTCCTCTTCCCTATGTGTTTACCTCCAGGGGGTAATGAATTAGTTAATAAGGGCTTTAGCTGGACTCTTAGCCCTTATTACTAAAATAAAATAATTTCTATAATTTAAAGTCAAGTTACTTTTAACAATATTTTAATAATAAATGAAATCTTACTCAAAATACCTTTAAAAATAGAACTTTTGGAAAATAGAGAAAAGGAGAAATTTTACCCATTTTCTTTCATGACACTGCCATTTCCCTTTTAGCATTTTTTCAATCAGATCTTTTATATAATACTATTAAATCCTCACTACAAGGCTGACTTTAAAAATCAAAATTCAAGAAGGTAAATGAATACAGAGTTTGGAAAAGTATAGCGGTCAAAAAAGAAGGACTTAGGAGTGAGAGGAAAGGAAAAATTCTAGGAACTCCGTCTACTCTCAGGCGTGGTGAGTGGCGGGTGGTGGTGGTGGTGGTGGGTGGCAGGTGGTGAGTAGCACCTCTGCTGGATGGAGGATTTCACAGGGAATGGTCAGAACATCCAACAGGCAACAGATGGACAAAGACAGAGCCTGCCTCTGAATGCCTGTCTATATTAAATCATAAATGCAAATTGCATTGTAAGCTCTTGCAATATATCCATGAATAATTTCTTGGATTAGAAATAATTTATTTCCCACAGAATGGGAGAGAAAACATTTGCACAGTATGTATCTGATAAAGGATTAATATTCAGAATATATAAGGAGCTTAAGAAACTCAACAACAACAAAACAATCTATTTAAGAAATGGGCAACACCCTGCCCAGTCTTTCCTGCCTGTCAGGTAGCCCAGTCGCAGCCTGGCGACCCTTGGCACCTGCAAACATGGCACGGAGCGTGCGGGCCCGGCCTGCAGCCTGCTGCGGGTCTCAGTGCCAGCTGCTCCCTGCCTGCCTCTGCCCTGGCGACTGGGAGCGGGCACCGTCATGCGCTGCACATGGGAGCTGCTCTGCTCTCCATGCATAAATTCACAGAGAAGCGTGAACAGGTAGCAGCAGAACATGGCATTGGAGCAGTGGGAACCAGCAATTTTGCGCAGGAAGCTCTGAGAGATGTTGTCTACTGTAGTCTGCCTGAAGTTGGGACAAAATTGATAAAACAAGATGAGTTTGGTGCCTTTAGAAAGTGTGGAAGTTGGGCCGGCGCCGCGGCTCACTAGGCTAATCCTCCGCCTTGCGGCGTCAGCACACCGGGTTCTAGTCCCGGTCGGGGCGCCGGATTCTGGCCCGGTTGCCCCTCTTCCAGGCCAGCTCTCTGCTGTGGCCCGGGAGTGCAGTGGAGGATGGCCCAGGTGCTTGGGCCCTGCACCCCATGGGGAGACCAGGAGAAGCAGCTGGCTCCTGCCTTCGGATCAGCGCGGTGCGCCGGCCACGGCGGCCATTGGAGGGTGAACCAACGGCAAAGGAAGACCTTTCTCTCTCTCTCTCTCTCACTCTCACTGTCCACTCTGCCTGTCCAAAAATAAATAAATAAAGATAAATAAATAAATAAAGAGTGTGGAAGCTGCTTGTGAACTCTATTCTCCTCTAGCAGGAGGAGTAACTGAACTCATGAAGCCTTGCAGAGGACCCAGGACTCGTCAACAAATCCTGTTATGAGGATGGTTGACTGAGCAAGATGACTTCAGGACTAGGTGAACTAATAGGAGAAGAAGCCTGTGAAAAACGTGTGAATGTTGAGGAGTGAAAGTGGAACCCGAACATGACCTAGAGTGGAATAACTTAATCCAGCGCAGTTATCTTAAATTAGTGGCGGACAGGAAAGCGTACCCTAGTATATTGTTGGTGGGAATGCAAATTAGTAGAAGCATTATGGAAAACAGTATGACGATTCCTCAGAAAGCTGAAAGTGGATCCACCATATGACCCAGCCATCCCTCTCCTTGGAAGTGAAGTCAGCACATCCAGGAGATACCTGCACTCCTGTATGTATAGCAGCCCGATTCATAATAGCAAAGATATGGATGCTACCTAGATGCCCATCAACCAAGGCTGGATAAAGAAAATGTGATGTACATATATACAATGGAACATTTGCCACAAAAAGGGAAATCATGACATTTCAAAAAACAAAAAAGGATGAAATTGGAGGTCATTATGCTAAGAGAAGTAAACCAGACCCAGAAAGAAAATGTTTCCTCTTATTTGTGCAAGTTGATATATAGAGTATAAAAATTGTGTGGATGCGATGTTATTTGATATGTAGTTATAAATATTGCTTCACTGAATTATACCCTATGCACTACAGTAAATCCTTCTTTCCCTGTTATGATCATTATCACGAATCCCATATTTTGTGATATTAATATCCCTGTTTTCAAGAAAAAATAGAATAAGTATGTATAAAATATCTACATAGGAACTTAATGGCAAAATGTTAAAAATCATTAAATCTTAAAAAATTATAAAAAAGAGATAATGTATTTCATGGTGGTTTCATAGCATTGCTAACAGCTTTGTTAAACAAAATCCAGTACCAATGACATCTCTCAGTTTTATTCAACAACTGTTGATGGCTGACTGTGTGCCAGGCAGTGTTCTAAGTACAGGAAAGATGGTGACACACAGGACAGGTAAGGAGCTTACTTGTGCATATGTTCTAGTGAGCAGTGCAAGAAGGAGAGGTAAGGCTGCGACTACGAAATGATGCCGTGAGAGCCAGGGGTGGGCTGAGCGCTCAGATTGGGCAGTCGGGGACGACGGGAAGGGTCTGCTCTGGTTTGTGTTTTGTACCTCACTCCGGCTTCCCTGTGGAGTTTGTGGGAGAGTAGGTTGTAAGTTACTGCAGGGGTCCAGGAGGAAGCTGATGGCAGGTGGCATGAGGGCGGGGATGGAAACAGTCGTCCCAGGACGCGTTTTTGGGATGAAGTTATGGAGACTTGCTGATAGATTGCATGTGGCAGATGATGGGAGGAAACTGGGGGAGCAGAGATGATGCCAGGGTTTCGTGGGCACCATCAGAGGTTGCCCCTGCGTGTACTGAAATGAGGGAAGAATGAAGTTGTGCGACCGAGTCGGGAGGGATCAAGACTTCTGCTGTGGATGTGTTGAATTTGAGAGGCTTGTTAGCTACCCAGGGGTGACCGACTGCTCAGCTAAGCATATGTCTGGAAGTGAGAAGAAAGGTCAAGGGTCAGGGAGGGAGCACTGGACACGATATTTAAGACCTTGGAACTCAATACGATTACCTAGGGAAAGACAATAATTGGAAAAAGGGAAGAGGAGAACACTGTCAAGGGTCTGAAACTTTGCAAATAACAAACTTAAAACGTACACGTGACATGTTTGCCCCGTGAGGAACCATAAATACTTCCCTAAACTGAGAGCTAATGTGTATTAAGAGGTTCCAAACTTATTGCAAACAGGAACGTAATTTGATTTCAAGTTTGTAAATGCCCATGGGAAATACCACACACTCAGGATTTATTTGTCTTTTCCCCTCATTTCTGATGGCAGTTTGCCTTCTTTCTGACGGATTTTTGCAAGTGATCTTGCTAAGCAAATGTAGCATATTGTTCAGTTTCAAGTGCTTCCATGTGGGGATCAGCTTGGTGGATTTCTCATGGCAAATGAATATTCCATTTTAGACTTGCTTTCCTGCCGTTATCCTGCACATAGTAAACTTTCTTTCTTAACTGAAAGTACACTTTATGAATTCAGATGCAAATCAGAAGAAAAATGTATTTATACCCCATTTACTGGAGTGTTCTCACAAACTAATTTTATGATAATGTGTCAGTAATCACTCATATATGTTTTACGGTGGATAGTCTTCTGAATCTTTGATTTCAGGTTTGTAAATAAAAAGAAGTAACTTTTTTGAGGTACTTTTAGTTAACCCAGAGTCAACTTCTTATATATCTTCTAAAGTTACAAGCATTAATTAGAATTGTTTTCCATGATTATTAGTTGACATAAAAGAGCTTTAGAGGTTGAAGGCTATAGTCCCAGAAGAAACAATAAACTTTTGAATTCTAGGTGCCTAAAAAGCTCTGGATATGTTTCAGCAGGCACAGTTCTAGGACTGTGTGTGTGTGTGTGTGTGTGAGAGAGTGAGAGTGACAGAGAGAGAGAGAGAGATGCTAAATGCACAAGGTATCATACTGGCAAGTAGTTTTGAGTCTCTAACTTTATTTTTTATTTTATTTAATATGCTCTTTATTTTGAAATTACATCAAAATAGGCAGTTTAATTTCCAAACAAAAGAAATCTTCAAGCAAATGTTTTTTATCTTTTTCCTTAACACAATCAGGCATTGGTTGATAAAACTCTCTGGCTGTTTTGATTAAACTTTAACAAATCACTGCATTTTGAAATTTGGCACCAAAAGAATGTCCATTACAGGTTGTCATACACAATTATAAGAGCAGAAATATTATATTGTGACTCTTGCTGATATTGCTAGTCATTAGAATATGGATTTATTTGAAAATGACAATCAAATACCCACATAATTTTTACTGTGCAGAGCCCCCCCCCCCCGGAGCAATACGTAAGCATCACTCGTAGTGCTCATCAGTCATAGTCCAACTTTATTTACAATTTTCCTTTTAAGTTGGCCTTAGTCATTAGTGTTTAATTTTCAGTTTTATATGCGTCAGTCACCCTTTCCTGCTGATTGTCGGTCCAGAGTTTTTGTCTGAGCAGTGCACTTAGGAGGGCTGAGATTCAAGGAGGAGAAAGACCGTGCAACCTGGGCAAGGAGGAGCAATGAACAATAAGGAAGCAAAAGGCCTACGAAACGGAAAGGAGAAAAGCAAGAACTGACAAAGAGAACATTGTCCCCGCGATCACATGCTGTGTCTTTAAGAACTCTGGAAGCACGAGTTAAACTCTTGACCCCACTTTCTCAGTGCACGAAGTGGAAAGAGAGCTGCTCTACTTTCTCTGTGGTCGGGCTGATTTTGATCTTACCTTGATAACGAAACTGATAAATAAATGGCAAATATTACCAGTTGTGTTGAAACACTCTACAATGCATAAACAGTTCTGTTCACTTGCAGATGTTTTTCTCCAACAGGAAATTATCACACTCAAGGCTCGTTCAGCTTTATGGGGTGTGTACACAGCAGAAGCCCCTCTACATTGTGACAGAGTTCATGGAAAATGGCTGCCTGCTTAACTACCTGAGGGAGAGAAAAGGAAAACTTCGGAAGGAAATGCTACTGAGCGTGTGCCAGGATGTATGTGAGGGGATGGAATATCTGGAGAAAAACTGCTATATTCACAGGGATTTAGTAAGTATAAGCAAATTCTCTTATTATTTTATATATTGTACCTATATTCAGAAGGGCATGAAATTACTTTCAGTACTTTGAATAACGCATTTTGGCTTATTTTTGAACATACTCATGTAATTTATCGTGAAATGTAGCTATTTTAATTGCCCATTGATGATATTGTCAAGTAAGGATTTATTTTAAATATGCCTTGAATAATTAACTAAAACAGATTTTCTTTTCTTTCCTCTCTCCGTTCCTCACTCCCCTCTTCTTTCCTTCCTATCACCTGTCTTCATCCAGGAGTCATACATGTTGTGTGCCTGGCATATGCCAAGCACTCTTCTACACACTTGAAGTACAACAGTGAAGAGCAAGTTCCAGTGGCTCTTACCTAGGGACAAATCTGCCCCCTTGTGGAGTGGCTTGGTCCCGACAGTATTGCAGAAGCATTACTTGGCATTATTTAGAAGACTAGAAATGCTAAATCATTCAGTTCTGTAATGCTTGAAATATTCCAATTTTATTTTTTAAAAAGATTTATTTATTTTACTTGAAAGTCAGAGTTACGCAGAAAGAGGAGAGGCAGAGAGAGAGAGTGAGTCTTTCATCCTATGGTTCACTCCCCAATTGGCCACAACAGCCAGAGCCAGGAACTTCCTCTGGGTCTCCCACGCAAGTGCAGGGGTGTCGGTCCCCGTCTTCGTGGAGGAACGACACAGGACCCTGCGCTGTTCTTTTGTCTGCTCGGCCCTCCCCGGGTTTGCTGCTGTTTCTTCCCGGGTTGGCTACTGTCCCTTCCACCTCCGTGGAAGGGCGGTTCCCCCTGGCCACTTTCCCCACTTCCGCGGGGGAGCAGCACACCGCCGGCCGGCTGTCTCGGGGGCTGCACAGGTGTTCCTTCAGATAGATGTTCCCCTTAGATGTTCCTGGTGCATGTTGTCTCTCTCCTCCTTTATAGTCCTCTTCCACCAATCCCAACTCTGCTACCCACACGCTGAGTACGCTGCTCTCCTCCAATCAGGAGTAGGTCCTACAGTTTATTGGTTGAACTGGAGGCAGCTGTGTAGAAGCTGTTTCTCCCTTCTCAGTGCCATATTGTGGGAGAGCAGATGCATAGAATAAGTCCTAATTCCAGTAACTTAGTCTAGTCTGAGTTGCTCCCCACAGATCCCCCTTTCTTTTTATTTTTTGGCATTGATACGCGCCTGTCTTTGGTGCCCCGCGGCACACACTCTGCTCTGCTTGCTAGAGTTGCCCACAGGTGCTTACAAGCCCTACCAATCAGGCAAACCGATTCTGGGTCCTCTCTTCGCCATGTTGTGAGGAGGTTTTTAGGCGCTGATGCGTGCCTGTGTTCGGTGCCCTGCAGCGCATGCTCTGCTCTGCTAGAACTACCTGCAGGTACTTACAAGCCCTAACAATCAGGCAAACCGAACCCAAGCCTTCTCATTGCGGTGTTGTGGGGAGACTTATTGATGTTAATTCGTGCCTGTCTTCGGTGACCTGCGGCGCATAAGCTGCTAGCCGCCCGCAGGTGCTCACCACCTCCCTAATCAGGCAGACCGAATCCAAGCTCTCTCATTGCCATGTTGAGGGGAGGCCTTATTTTTCTCTATTTCTCTATCTCCGGGCATTCCTATCTCTCCCATTTTACTTCTATCTGCCAGCATTCCTATTTCTCTCATTTTACTTCTAAACTTCTGTTTCTCTTATCCCTGCGGCATCCCGGCGCCCGCCCCGAGGCTCCTTCTCGGCAGCTTCCCGGCTCTGAGCCGCTTCAGCCAGTGCTTCTCTCATCTGCGCGGCTTCCCGGCTTGGTGCGCGCACTCCGCGGTCTCCGCGCCCCTTCGCGCCCGCACCACGGCCTTGAGCTAGCCCCATGTTCCCTATCTATTCACGCCCCGCGCGCTCTCTCTGCACGCGGCGGCTTCCGCGAGTCACACAGCGTAGCTCACGTTTCCGCCACCGGTATTCAATCTAAGTTCCCCGGGCTAACCTGGCGAATTCAACCTAGCTTACGCGTCTCCGCCTTATGGTTTGGCTTCCCGCCTTTTGCTCCCCGGGCTAATCTAACGGATTCCAACCTGGCCCACGTTTCCGCCTCTGGTTTAACTTTTCGCCTTTTGCTCCCCGGGCTGACTTAAAGAATTCCAAGCTGGCTTACGTTTCCGCCTCGGCCTGCCCCCGCAGCTTCAATTTCCCTAACATTTTTCTCTACCCGGTATGTTTCCCTAAGTTTTCTTCCAACAATATTCCTCCCTCATTTCTCCTGGCTTCTCCTCACAGTCCGTATCCGAGTCTGTTTGTTCTAGCTTTCACTTTCACTTTCGACCTTAGAGATTTCTCCCAGCTTCCCCCCGTAGTTCGTATCTGAGTCTATGCCCAGGCTTTTGATAGCTTCTTCCGGCACCTTTTTCGTCCGGCTTTTCCCTAGGCTCTTTGCTAGTCTCTCTCTCCGGTATTTTCCCACTTCTTCCCGTTTCTTCCCTCCTAGGTTTCCTATCCGAGTCACGGCACCATTATGTCGCTCCCCGTCTTCGTGGAGGAACGACACAGGACCCTGCGCTGTTCTTTTGTCTGCTCGGCCCTTCCCGGGTTTGCTGCTGTTTCTTCCCGGGTTGGCTACTGTCCCTTCCACCTCCGTGGAAGGGCGGTTCCCCCTAGCCGCTTTCCCCACTTCCGCAGGGGAGCAGCACACCGCCGGCCGGCTGTCTCGGGGGCTGCACAGGTGTTCCTTCAGATAGATGTTCCCCTTAGATGTTCCTGGTGCATGTTGTCTCTCTCCTCCTTTATAGTCCTCTTCCACCAATCCCAACTCTGCTACCCACACGCTGAGTACGCTGCTCTCCTCCAATCAGGAGTAGGTCCTGCTGTTTATTGGTTGAACTGGAGGCAGCTGTGTAGAAGCTGTTTCTCCCTTCTCAGCGCCATATTGTGGGAGAGCAGATGCATAGAATAAGTCCTAATTCCAGTAACTTAGTCTAGTCCGAGTTGCTCCCCACACAGGGGCCCAAGGACTTGGGCCATCTTCTACTGCCTTCCCAGGCCACAGCAGAGAGCTGGATCAGAAGAGGAGCAGCCAGGTCTCAAACCGGCACCCATATGGGATGCCAGTGCTTCAGGCCAGGGCGTTAACCCACTGCGCCACAGTGCTGGCCCCAAATATTCCCATTTAAAAAAATTGTTTTGTCCCAACAAAATGCTGACAGCATTGCTTCCCTGTGTTGCTACCTCCCTGAGGGATACTTTCTGTCCATTCCATGTTTATTCATGATATTCATGTCTCTTTTCTAAATCTAAAAATTCACTCAAATGAGAATGAGGATTCCATGAGCAATCGCAAATGTCGTCACCTGGAAGCAATCGCATGTGTCCATCACACACAACCAGAGTGACCCTATCAGCTAACAAAGATTCTTGTTCTGGTGGTTTGGCTTGGAGGCCATTGCTGGTACTTGTTGGCAACTTCCAAACCGGCTTCTCTGGCTTATCATTTCACGATTCTGGATTTTGTTACTAGACTGAGTCTTGTAGCTGAAGTGAGAAATTCTATCAGACTTCAGCTGCATGAGGCACAAGGCCAAATGATTTTCTTCAGTTGCTGAAAAAGATGGTTTTGGCATCAAATGGGTTGTCTCTGCGTTATATAGAACCATGTTTGGTTCACTGGAGTGATTTGAAGAAGTATGAAATTATCACTACAAATAGATATACTCAGTGAAATTTACATCTTAAAATATCTCGGCTGGCGCCGTGGCTCAATAGGCTAATCCTCCGCCTAGCGGCGCTGGCACACCAGGTTGTAGTCCCAGTCGGGGCGCCAGATTCTGTCCCAGTTGCCCCTCTTCCAGGCCAGCTCTCTGCTGTGGCCCGGGAGTGCAGTGGAGGATGGCCCAAGTACTTGTGCCCTGCACCCACATGGGAGACCAGGATAAGTACCTGGCTCCTGCCAGCAGATCAGCGCGGTGCGCCGACCGCAGCGCACTGGCTGCGGCAGCCATTGGAAGGTGAACCAACGGCAAAGGAAGACCTTTCTCTCTGTCTCTCTCTCTCACTATCCACTCTGCCTGTCCAAAAAAAAAAAAAAAAAATCTCAATTTTTATCATCTTTTAGAGATCACCAACATATGAAATGACTGTCATGTAAATTAAATTTTCATCTTTTGTTTATCAAGATAAATAAAACATAAAACTATTTAGTGCTGAGACTCAAAGCTGAACATCTCTTAGAATAAATCAGTCCTGTAATTTATCAAGGATACTTCTTGAGGGGGAGTACACATTTTAAAAAGTAAAGGTGTTATAATTTTTTCTAATTTTTAAAAATTGCTTTGAAGAATCATTAAAATCCATTGTGTGAGAGCAGGCTGTTGAGTCATGTACACCACTGTTGGGTACCACCATGAAAATAACTTGGCTGCTCACACAGAGAGGCGATGTGGAGCCCAAATAAACCAAGGAAAAGGAGAATAGAAACCCCTGAAGGAAAAATTTACATTCAAACTTGGAGTCTTTTCTTCTTTCTGCAGGCGGCAAGAAATTGTCTGGTCAGCTCTACCTGTATTGTGAAGATCTCAGACTTTGGGATGACAAGGTACATACAATATGTGTATTTAGAATGTTTACTCCTGGGGGAATCTTACATTTGTTTACCGACAGACTGAAAATTCTACTAGCTTTGCTTTTTTCCTCTAATGGAAGTGTTGGTCCGGTCACATGGCCTGCTGACTGATGCTCTTTGAATTTTAGGACATACAGCAATTTTAGCTCAAGGTGTTTACTGTGAGTTAATCCTCGCATCTTCCTTCAGATCATTACAAGGTCAACAAAACCATGATACATTTTTAAATTGAAAAGGGAATTTCTGGGCCTTCTCATATGTATAAAATTAAGGAGAAATATTTCCTGGTAAATGTATATTTTTGAAAGAAAAGGGAATACGTTAAATTGTTTTTTTTTCCAGCTCTGATTTTTTTGTCATTGTCAAACAGTTTTCATTAAGTAGTTGATATTAAGTTAGTAGTTGATTAGTAGTTGATTTTAAGTCTACAATTAAACAATGTGAAATGTCTAGACATTTTTTAGCCCGCTTTTATTTAATAAATATAAATTTCATAGGTACAGCTTTTGGAATATAGCAGTTCTTTCCCCCATACTTGCCCTCCCACCCTCACTCCTGTCCCCCACCTGCTACTCCCTCTCCTACCCCATTCTTCATTAAGATTCATTTTTAATTATCTTTATATACAGAAGACCAACTCTATACTAAGTAAAGATTTGAACAGTTTGCACCCATGCAGGCACACAAATTATAAAGTACTGTTTGAAGACACGTTTTACCATTAATTCGCATAGTACAACTTGAAATAGGAGAAGACATCCTAAAATTTACACTAAAATGTGGCCCCTTAAAGTTCCCTGGAAATGCTATCTGGAGTGCCACATGTGCTACCGGAATTTGGGTTGGCATATGATTTCACCACGGGCTTATTACTAAATCCCCAATATTAATAAGCCTGAGAGGGTTCTTGCCTATTATTTAGAGAAGAATTCTAAATACCGCACAGATAAACGAGGCAGCATGGTACATTTTAGGCTTTCATTTAGTGAGAAAGATGCATAGGAGAGTGAGAGCTTTATTTAAGAGAGGTGAATAGGGGTTCATACCGAGCACCAGGAACCAGCCACGTGGAAGAGCATCTAGGCCTGTATCTGGGCCAGGAAGCCTAGAGCACATGGCCCAAAGGCCACGCGCCCTGGAGGCCTGGAGGCACGGGGCTACAGCAAGCCCCCTCCTGGCAAGAGGCCAGGGAAGAAGAGAGGGGCGGGGCCACACCGAGTCCTGGCTTTTAACCCATTTCCAAGGGGGTGTGGTTAATTAGCCTGATTGGCTGGTGGGCACCCAGGTGTGGCCAGGTAGGAGGATGAGGCCACACAGGGGTGTGGCAAAGGTATCAGGTAGGGGCATGAGGTCACACAGGGGTGTGGCAAAGGCATGGTCTTCCAGTTCACAAATTTTAACAATTTTAACCTGTATGCCTGCCTACTTCATTCCCCCCTCAGAGACTCCATCCCCTTAATCCTAAGGGGAGTAGATGGACGTCGAATCATCTCTTCTGTAACTGCTTCCTGCTTATGAGGGGTGTAGTGCAGCCCTGTCTATCCAGGGTCTACAAGTCTCTGTCTAATCCTAACAAATTTGCTTTGTGTGCTGGAGCAGTATCCATCATTGCCAACGTCTGTGTCCCCTGCGTGGTCAGTTACTCCCAGAAGTGGAGTTCTGAAACATCTAAATTGTTAATTAGTTTAAGCAAAACTGGAACAAAACCAATTGTAAGTGGGGTGCCCCTTTAGATGTAAACAACATATCTTACAGATTCCCAGATAGTAGGTAATGATATGTAGATTATAAACTCATTTATTTTGAGTATAGAGAATTATAACAGAAATCATCAGGTGGCTTTATCATCAATAACAGTTCCCGGAGATAATCAAGAAAGGCAGGTACAGCATGTTTGCCTTAAGGAGACAAAGGCAAAACTTTTACTTATCCTTTTTGCTTTGAAGTACTTAAGGTTTCTGATTGGCTTATAGGAATAATCAGGCATGTCTTTCGCATTCACCTGTGAAGACTTAAGAAGTAGAAGTTTAATCTTAATTTCACGGAGGTAGCCGTGCTCAATAGCACCTGGTAAGGTCCCTTTAATTTATGCTGAAACTGATCAGAAGAGGATCTTCTTACGAATGGCTTGCTCAGGTATTTCTAATGCTGGAGTTTTTGTTAAAAACTCCTTGATTCCTTGGAACACCTTTGCAGTTCCCCTGTCCAGCACAGTGTCTGTTTCAGAGGCTTTTAAGCAGACACAAGGCTTAGAATCCGGATCCTGGAATCCATAACTCTTGTAGCTACCCTTTTCAGAACGGAGTCTGCGTCAGGGCCTCTTTTAAGCTATATACAAAAGTTTGGAATCCAAATCTTGGAATTCAAATTCCACAGAATCCTGTCATCAGCAATTCCCAATACTGGAGCTTTTATTTAGAACAACTCATTAAGGACAGAGGTCGTACATGTGAAGCAAGTGTGCAGTGATTCCTGTTGTTGATTTAAAAATCGAACCTCTTATTTACGACATCAGTGATCACTTGAGGTTCTTGTCATGAGCTGCCAAGGCTATGAAAGCCTTTTGAGTCCACAAACTGTCAGTATTTAGACAAGGCCATAAGCAAAGTGGAAGTTCTCTCCTCCCGTCAGAGAAAGGTACCTCCTTTGATGGCCCCTCTTTCCACTGGGATCTCACTCACAGAGATCTTTCCTGTAGGTCATTTTTTGCCACCATGCCTTGGCTTTCCATGCCTTAAATGCTCTCATGGGCTTAGATCCAAATGCCTGAAGGGCTGATGCTGAGGCCGAGTGCTGTTTAGGACGTTTAGACATATGTTTCTGTTATTAATTGTGGTTTCCATTTTGAGTTCATCCTTCACCTGAGTAGAATGAATGCTGACCCACAGTGGAGTGAGATGGAGTGTATGAAAATGAAGTGGGAGCTTTGGGGTGGCGTTAATAAATAATTGAGAAATACGACGTCATGTACTCCAGAGACAGCAAGCTCGTTGTTGTCTCCTCTCCAGAGTCCCTCACTTGGATATTCCACATGCAGTTCTGAAAAGATAGAGGGGTGTAATATTTTTTTAAGGAGATGGTATTTGTTCCGGATTTGTTTCCACATGTGTTAGGGAAAGAGGCATAGAACAGAGAGGAGGCAGAATGAGACTCTACAGCCAGACTGAATTGATTCAGAGAAAATAAATTTGAAGAGGTGGGTGACCAGCTGCCGGTGAGCACATTGACAGAACATGTGGCAGGAGGCCCTGACCCCAGCGCCCAGCCTTTGTATGTCTTAGGAGGGCTAGACGTGGGGGTGGGTGTAGGGAGCAGCAGGCGCAGATGAATTCCTCTGAACTGGTCTTTCAGGTGGCTGAGCAACTGGTCTTTCAGGTGGCCCCAAGGGGCCTCCGAAACTGGTGAAGAATGCGAGGGTGGGGTGTAAAGGCAATAGGGTGTGGGACCCAATTGACATTCAAGGGCAAGGAATAAATTGCAATGTTTATCTTTTAGGCAATGAGTGAGAATGGCTGAGGCTATGTCTTTGTTCCATCCATATGGATCCAGTCTAATTAGATATTTCTCATATCAAAGGAAAATTTCATGTAGTTTTATTTTCCCCCTTGTATGAGACACAAAAATACATACATGAAAGGACATACGTAATCCAACTTTGCATTTATTGTTTTACATTATGAGATTAATGGTTTTTTATTTATCTTTTTTTTTAAAGATTTATTTATTTTATTTGAAAGTTACAGTTACACAGAGAAAGGAGAAGCAGAGAGAGAGGTCTTCCATCTGATGGTTCACTCCCCAGATGGCCACAATGGCCAGAGCTGTGCCAGTTGGAAGCCAGGAGCCAGGAGCTGCTTCCAGGTCCAGGTCTTCTTGCAGGGGCCCAAGGACATGGGCCGTCTTCTACTGCTTTCCCAGGCCATAGCAGAGAGCTGGATCGGAAGTGCAGCATCCAGGTCTCGAACTGGTGCCCACATGGGTCGCTGGCACTGCAGGCAGCAACTTTACCCACTACGCCACAGCACCAGCCCCTGTTTATCTTTTTTTTTTGGAAAGATTTATTTATTTATTTGAAAGTCAGAGTTACACAGAGAGAGAAGGAAAGGCAGAGAGAGATAGAGAGAGAGAGAGGGGTCTTCCATCCGCTGGTTCACTCCCCAATTGGCCTCAACAGCCAGAGCTGAGCCGATCCGAAGCCAGGAGCCAGGAGCTTCTTCTGGGTTTCCCACACAAGTGCAGGGGTCCAAGGACTTGGGCCACCTTCTACTGCTTCCCCAGACCATAGCAGAGAGCTGGATCGGAAGTGGAACAGCCGGGTCTCGGATCAGTGCCAATATGGGATGCCAGCACTGCAGGTGGCAGCTTTATCTGCTGTGCCACCTGTCCCTCCCCCCCCTTTTTTCTCTTTTTGTAGATTTTTTTTTACTTTTATTTAATGAATATAAATTTCCAAAGTACGGCTTATGGATTACAATGGCTTCCCCCCCATAACGTCCCACCCGCAACCCTCCCCTTTCCCACTCCCTCTCCCCTTCCATTCACATGAGGATTCATTTTCGATTCTCTTTATATACAGAAGATCAGTTTAGCATACATTAAGTAAAGATTTCAACAGTTTGCTCCCACACAGAAACATAAAGTGAAAAATAATAGATGATTATTTAAATGATGATGAAATCAGATCAGACCTATTGTCATGTTTAATCCCAGTGAGAGTCAAGTTGGGAATTGATAATTTCTTCTTCTTCTTCTTCTTTTTTTTTTTTTTTTTTTTTTACAGAAGATCAGTTTAGTATACATTAAGTAAAGATTTCAATCGTTTGCACCCCCATAGAAACACAAAGTGAAATATACTGTTTGAGTACTCGTTATAGCATTAAGCCTCAGTGTACAGCACATTAAGGACAGAGATCCTACATGAGGAGTAAGTGCACAGTGACTCCTGTTGTTGACTTTACAAATTGACACTCCTGTTTATGGCATCAGTAATCTCCCTATGCACCAGTCATGAGTTTCCAAGGCTATGGAAGCCTTTTGAGTTCTCTGACTCTTATCTTGTTTAGACAAGGTCATAGTCAAAGTGGAGGTTCTCTCCTTCCTTCAGAGAAAGGTACCTCCTTCTTTGAAGACCTGTTCTTTCCACTGAAAGCAAGATTTATTAGAGTCAAAGACCTCCAGTCACAGTGGCACGGAGGGAGGCTCCAAAGAGAGGCAAAACCCCAAAGGGCTGGTAGTAGTGGGGTTTTTAAGCAGAATTTTGGGAAAGAAAAAACTTCAGTTTGACATTCAGTTACCAGGTGGGGACAAACCCCATCAAAAGACCTGATTTGCAATCCTTTATCCTGTTTTGCTTTCTCATGATAAAACAAAGAGCCATCAGAAGGGTTGGATTCCTAATTTACTTTGCAGTGAACTTGGAGCTCAGAAGGCTAGAGTCATCAGGCCCTTGCTATGCCCATGATAAGATTAGAAGCTCCCTAGGAGTGGCAGACAGGCACTTTTGACCTTGCTAAAGATAACTTTTGGGAGAAACATTTTCCACCCTCAATTTCCACTGGGACTACCCTGAGTGCCTATTAACCCATCTGGGTCCTCACATTCCACCCCCCCCCCCCCGCCAGAAGAATGGACTCTAACTTCTATTAGGGGAACTGGGCAATGACCACTCTGTCTGCTTTATTCTAAAAAGGGGCATCATTAGGACTGACAGTCAAGACGGGGTTCCAGCAGGAAGTGGCTTCTCGAGGGAGACGCAGTGCCAGCTTGCAGAGCTGCTTCCCTCGGAGGCTTCCTGTGCATGGCCATCTAGAATTTCACTGTTTTAAGTCTGGAGAAAATGAATCTAACAAGCACTTTAACTCACAGGGTCTAAAACAAAGGACAGAGTCATGATTAGAGGACCTAAGAAAAGTGTTGTCTAAACCATGAGCAAGTTTTCTCATTGAGAGGCAAATAGAAACTGACAGAAGGGCCTGATGATAATCAGGTGGGCTATAAGTCCTGGCCAAGTATATATGAGGTCCAGACCTATCTCTTCACATGGGGTACTGGAAGAGACATAAGGGAGATGTGAACCTCCTTAGGGAAGGCCCACTATTGACTTCCATTACCTAGCTGGTCTGGGAGGAGAGCTGGCCTGAATCGAAGGCAGGTGGCATCTCTAAAAGGAAACTTAGAGTTCTGCCTTCAATGTTGCAGACCCTACTTGGCCGTCCCCTCAACAGTGGTAGTTACTTTGGAAGCTGGGTGGAGTGAAGGAGTTACCAGTTTAGAGCCAACAAGATCTGCAGCTCTGACCTGGGAGTCCTTTGACTCCAGGGCCGTTCCATTTCCAGTGACGCGACTCTTGGCTAGCAGAGCTGCCAGGGCTCTCCAAAAGCTGACTCCTGCAATCCATCCAAAGTGCTGGCTTTCCACATTTAAAACCAGTGCCATTTGCAGTTGCTTGGGCCTGTTAGGTCTCTTTGATGGCAGGTCACTATGTAAAGCAGTCATTGATTGGCTGCCACCTATCTTTACATTGCACCTGCTGCCTAGCTTTCTCTTCCTCCTGGTTTCTATTAAAGCAGACCAGAGGAAACCCTTAAGAGGATGCAAGTCAAGGGGGTGCTCAGTCCCATTTCTAATCTTTGGTGGCCTAAGCTAGAGGTCTATAGTCACAGGCATGTTCTGATTAGACAATGCCCATGAGGAAAGATATGTGCTCACTCTAACATCAAACATGATGACCATCTTCTCTAGAAAATTTGAAGTCATTAGTGAAACTCTCTCCCTTTGTTTGAAAAGGGAGGTTTTTCCTGTTTACTATGCCTATGGTAAAGTAAATCTAGCTGTGAAATTATAATTTAAGCTCTCATTTTGGCTATGCTATTATTACAGAAAAATGTTAGCTATCTCTTTTATAACGTCTAAAGATCAAACTGTACATCCTGGAGAGTCCTTCAGAATAGAGTCAGTTTCTCATCTTGTAGAGAATAGAGAAATGAGGGAACAAGTCAAGCTTCCCAGATTGCTGTCAATAACTTAATATCGAATGAAAACTTAGCAAACAATTTTAACTTAAATACAACTATGAAAACATTTACCAAAAAGTCCAATGCCTTCTATAAATTCCAAGACAAGAGTACATGTATTTGGAAACATCACTTAAATATCTAACCCAAATGTAACTTGTTTGACCAGCAAGCCCAAGTATAAACATGTCAATGACTTAAACATTTTTAGTTTCTTTCTACCAACAAATTTAAAACATCTGGTACAGAGATCCAGGTCCATGAATCAAAAAATATATCTTTGGTTAATTTAGCAGTTTAAATTTGAGCAATTTTTTATCAATAAGCCAATTAAAACAGAGCTCTCAATAAATTTTCCCTTGTAGATATACATTATGTACACACATAACATACAAGATAGAACAATAAAACTTCTTAAAATCTTTAGCTGTTTTTAAAAATTAGCATAAATTAATTAGAATTACTTCCTGCTCTTAGTAACCTGAAATAACCATACTTTATCTCAGTTGGAACCGGTAGTCCATTATTGGCTTTATCTACTTACAAAACTGTCCCAAAATATTGATACAACAGAGGTCAGAGAAAAAGAAGTCTTTGGAACCTAAAAGAGGACACATTTAAACACAGAACGATTCTGTTTATCTTTTATTCCCTTTTTATTTACCTTGGTTGATAGAACATTCAACATGCTTCTTTGCAGAGTTAAGAATAGCTCATAACTAACAACAACTGTTTTATGCTTAATACTTGTAATGAGTTTCTGAGGGCCAAAGAAAATAAACACAACTGAGACTTGTTTTGGGAAGGAAAATCAGGATTACTTTTAGACAGTGTTACCAAGAAGAGAAGGAATACAGACACTTTCTGGGCTAAGACACTTTGTCTTTTAAAAGCTCTGAGTTAATGAAGGGATTAGAAGTAAATCAAACTTGGAGGAAATGAACAGCACTTGCTTTGAATCTTATGACCATAGGTACGTTTTGGACGACGAATATATCAGTTCTTCTGGAGCCAAGTTCCCAATCAAGTGGTCCCCCCCTGAAGTTTTTCATTTCAACAAGTACAGCAGTAAATCTGACGTCTGGTCATTTGGTGAGTTTATTGGATTGGATGGGCTTTGAGCTAACAAAATGAGCCATCATTCTTTTTTTCTTTTTTTAATCTCTGATTTCTCAATATCATGTAACATTTTTTAAAAAAGCCTTCTTGTAGCTGTGTTTCTTTCTTACCTGTAGTAACCTCTTCCACATTGTCTTTGGCAACTGTTGTCACGCACCTTATGTAATCCTGCCTTTTGGATCTTTCCCTTTCCCCATGAGCACTTGCTGTAAAGTCAAACCAAGAATCTACTGACCTAGAAAACAAACCCAGCCAGCTTTTCCACACCACACAGGCGTGAAAGAAAAATGACCCTACAGAGTCATTGAAGTTTGGTTGTAACTGACTTCTTTGTGTGATGTAACTACTCAGCAGTTCCATTCTTTTTCAACTCTTCAGCTGACAACTGATTTTAAAAATGGCACCACCTCGTTTTCCTTCATTACCTTCAGAATTTGTGGTCCCTAGACTAGGCCTTTCTTGGGATCTTTCTACTGACCCTTACACTGGATGACATCCTTTGTTGGGAAAGGGACACTGTAGACTCGTGTCCAGTAGAGTTGATTCCTCAGGTTGATTTTCAAAAATACGCAGAAGTGTATCTATTATGTATCTATTCTCTCTCATTCAGACTTTCCTGATGGCTTTTGGGTTGCAGAGACACCTGGGCCCTTAGAAGGGTATGAATTTGGTTGTCCACAGTACGGTGAAGCTTATATCGTTGATCTCATTAGTTCTCCACTGGCTTTGGTAGTCTCAACAGATGACATTTTGAGTGCTGCTGGAGAGCAGTGAGGCTGGGAAACCACATCTCGGAGAGCGATGGATGGCTCCACTAGCACCTCGTCGACTAGTTGTAGAACCATTAGAACTCTGAGTTTTAGCTGACAACTATCCCTCTTCTGCGCTGGATTTGGCCTTGTTCCTACAAAACGCTCTGATCCTAGCATAGGCTTGGCCTCTAATAAATACCCAATTAATATTTGTAGAATATAAGTGAATAATTAAGTGAACTTAAGCTCTTGAAGGAGTTTTACCAATCGATCAATCAATCATTATTGAACACTTTTTTTTTGAACTTTGCTCACACTTTTAATAGGTCATAGAATTCTTATAATTATTTGCTGTGTTATCACCCATATATGTGGACTATTCCACAGTAGAGGCTACATCTTTTTCTTATGTCCAGAGCCCCTGGTAGATGTGCTGGGGACCTACCCAGCAGCCTCATCTTTCAGCGGAAGGAGGGGAACACGTGTCACCACCTTGGCTTTAGCAGGCAGCACAGGCTCACACAATGCTGTCATTTTTTATGGAATAGCAGAAAGATTCATTGGTTTTCATACACGAGCAGTATTTAGAAATGAAAAGACTGCCAGCATTTTCTCCCAATGTGTTTTCAACTCGCAGGCCTCTTCAAAACTGAGGCACACGTGGTCTGCTTCCTAGAGAGAGCTGCTCTCCTCCTCAATGATTCTAGCACAAATGCTGGAGGAGGAAAATAATGCCTTGTAGCTGGAAACAGTTCTTCCAATTCCAAGCAACTCTTTTTCTCTTTTGTTTTTGTATATTTCATTTACAGGAGTTTTAATGTGGGAAGTTTTCACTGAAGGGAAGATGCCTTTTGAAAATAAATCAAATTTGCAAGTCGTGGAAGCCATTTCTAAAGGCTTCAGGCTGTATCGCCCCTACTTGGCACCGGTGTCTGTATATGAAGTCATGTACAGCTGTTGGCATGAGGTACGTGTCCCCCCTCTCCTGTAAAGGTTGGCAGTCCGACAATCAAGAGCAGGCCTGATTATCAAAATGTCACCCTGGGACTCTATAGGAAAGGGTGTCTATTTCGTGGGAAGGACCCTGAGAGCCAGAGGTACTGTTTCTAACAGTAATCCATTTAGTTTTTAACAATGGCCTTTCATCTGAGGAATTCAGTGCACTCTCCAAGTCTCATGTGTCTGGGATTGGTTCTTGCAGAACCTCTTGATGCTACTAGGGCCTTGGTGATTTTAAGTCCTGTTACTTTCAGAATTGATCAGTGAAAACTAAAGGTAGTTTGGTGTTGACACATTTCCCCATTAAAAAAGATAGGTGGTGTTTTTATTTACTTTCCCTTACTTCTATTTGCCTTGTTCTTCCAAGCCAAAGAGTAATGGGTTTTGTCTCTTTTGTGGCACTCACGACTCCTGATGGATTAAACCAGAGCAGGAATGAAGGCAGAAAGTGTGTCAGGAACTTGCATTCAGGAAATCCTCTCTCCAGAGTCCAGCTGCTCTTTGTTGAAACGCCAACTTTAGAAACAAAGCCCAAGGAGTTTCTGTCCCACCTCTGCCTTTTTTGGGCACTGACCCAACCCATTCCTCGGCTCTTATCAGACTCCCCTCTGGTTTGGACAGCACCTGTGTTTCCAGCTGCCAGTCTTAGCCCAGAAAAACCATAGCTTCACGGGGAGTTTCCTTTTGGCTGGGGGGAAAAAAATCACTTGATTTGCAATCACCAAGCACTGGAAAATTCAATATTTGCAAAGTGACAGGCTTGGTCACATTCCAGAGAAGTGTTAAACTTATAAAAACCCTGTATGTCTTAGAAACATTTTACACCTGAACTGCTCCACAAAGAATCTTAAAAGATACAGAAAAATGCCAAGTAAGGTGTTCCTAGTGGACACCTTAAGTTATCTTGGTCATAACAATGTAGATGACTCATATAACAATAGAGGGATATATATTTTGTCTGAAACAATATGCATGTCCGTGTGCATGGAATAGAAGACTCCCTGAGATTTTAAGTGTAGAGAGGAGACAGAGAAGGGAAGGGGCAAACAGGTTGCTGACAGAGGACCCAGTACACAACATTAGGCTCAAATTGCAGTCAGGACATTGATTAAAACAATATCTTGGTTCTGTTGAGTTGTTTGTTTGCAAAAGTTGATTTTTGCCTGTGACCTTGGTCCAGCTGCTTACTCTGGTGAGTCTAGATTCAAATGCGGTTATGGGCTGGCGCCACGGCTCACTAGGCTAATCCTCTGCCTTGCGGCGCCGGCACCCCGGGTTCTAGTCCCGGTCGGGGCGCCAGATTCTGTCCCGGTGGCCCCTCTTCCAGGCCAGCTCTCTGCTGTGGCCCGGGAGTGCAGTGGAGGATGGCCCAAGTGCTTGGGCCCTGCACCCACATGGGAGACCAGGAGAAGCACCTGGCTCCTGCCTTTGGATAGGCGCAGTGCGCCAGCCGCAGTGCGCCGGCCGCGGCGGCCATTGGAGGGTGAACCAACGGCAAAGGAAGACCTTTCTCTCTGCCTCTCTCTCTCACTGTCCACTCTGCCTGTCAAAAAATAAAAAAATAAATAAAAAATAAAAAAATGCGGTTATGTTACCGTGGGTAAACACCTTCCATGGATCTGCCTGCAGAAACTCAGCCTCCTTGAGAAACACCACAATTTTTGCTGGCAGTCTCAAGGAGTGCTTTGGTCCTCTGCTCTGCCCTTTTCATTGACACTCCCTGTGCATAAGCTGCCAGCGGTGGTGTCTCCTCCTGCTCCCAGCTCCGTGAGCGTGTGGCTCATGCGAGTAGCTCTATTTCTCGCAGGTTTCGCAGATGCCAACAGCGGCCTCCTCATGACGTTACAGCTGAATTTCATCCAGTGAAAGAGACAAATACTCCTGACGTCCTGGCCAGGAGTTTTGTTGACTGAGCCTGAAGAACAGCACAGCCCGTGCCCTAGATTGACAAAGTCCCTCATTTCATTTGCTTACTGACTAGAATCCCTTCTAGAAGTTATCAGGTGTAGCGAATAACTACAGCTGAGCTTGGGAGCCTCGCTCAGCCCTCACTCCCAGCAACTCAGGTCTTCCAGGTAGATCTGCAGGCTGGGGCTGGGCCTGAGACTTTCTGTGATGCTGGAAATGTTCTGTATCTGTGCTGTGCAACATAGCTGTGGAGGGCTTAAGCAGTGCCTAGTATGAGTAAAGGACTAAATTTAAACATCCAGTTTTTTTTTAAAGATTTATTTATTTGAAAGTCAGAGTTAAACAGAGAGAAGGAGAGGCAGAGAGAGAGAGGTCTTCCATCCAATGGTTCACTCCCCAATGGCTGCAACAGCCGGATCTACACCGATCTGAAGCCAGGAGCCAGGAGCTTCTTCTGGGTCTCCAACACGGGTGCAGAGACCCAAGGACTTGGGCCATCTTCTACTGCTTTCCCAGGCTGCAGCAGAGAGCTGGATCGGAAGTGGGGCAGCTGGGACTTGAACCAGCGCCCATATGGGATGCCGGAGCTTCAGACCAGGGCGTTAGCCCACTGCGCCACAGCACTGGCCCCAAACATCCAGTTTTAATTCATCTAAATGTAAATGGTCACAGTGGCTAGTATTTGCAGCTCTAGCCATTTCATTTCTACAGTGCTCTCTTACATTTTTACACTCATGCCTTGATCAATGGCCATTCATGCCACTGTGCGTGCCCCAAGTTATCTTTTTCTTTTTAATGACAGAGAGAGAGAGAGAAAGAGAGAGAGAGAGAGAGAGAGAGAGAGACTGCTGCCATCTGTTAGCTCACTCTCCAGGTACCACAATGACTGCAGATAGAGTTGCGTAGGGGCCAGAGCTGTGAACTCACCCCAGGTCTTTCACTTGGGTGGCAATTGCTTGAGCCACCATCACTGCTTTCCTGGATGTGCCTCAGCAGGTAGCTGGAGTCAGGAGCCAGAGCTGGGAGTCAAACCCATGTACTCTGATGTGGGACAGGAGTCTTTTAATTGGCCTCTTAACTGGCGTTCTAACTGCTTGACCAAATGCCCACCCCCTGGCTCCCCACGATATCTGTCCCTTCCCTCTGTAGAGAGCTAGGTCTGCACCACGAGTTCTGCAGCTGGTGTCTGAGTGAGCCTTGCGCGGGTCTGACGCCCTCCATTTCCCTCTCCCAGAAACCCGAAGGCCGTCCTACGTTTGCTGAACTGCTGCAGGTCCTCACAGAGATGGCCGAAACCTGGTGACCCTCGAGGGAACGCCAGCCCAGAGGGCCAGCCGGCAAAGACTGTCACACCAGGACACCCCGAGTAGGTCGTGAGGGGAAATGTCTTCCCTCACAATTGCCATCTCTCGGAAAGGTCTTGCAAAGGTCACAGGCTTTTCGAACATTTTTAAATTTAAGAATATTCTGGCAATAGCTTTTCCCCATGTGTGGGAGAGATGTCTGAACTCTTCATCGTCTGTGGTATCGTTCCCATCCCGCGTGTGGAGAAGGGAGAGAGAAAGCCGTCATCGAGGCTGCCGTTCATGGTCACAGCTGAGAATCCTGGAGGCTCCGTGGAAACCTGCTCCTTCCCCAGGCTGAGAAGTCTCTCTCCTGCAGAGGAGGGACAGTCACTGCTCTGGTGGGCCGTGCAGAGGAGATGAAAAGAAATCCTGCCAACTCGTGGAACGAAGGAGCCTTTTCTACTGAATTTCATGTTTCTGAGCCGTGCAGCTCTTCATGGAAAATGCATCTTTAGAAACTGTATGAGTGTGAGCATTCTGGAAATGTCGTTTTTAATCTCCCCATGTGTTATTTACCAAACTGTTTCTGCATCTCTCTGGTTGTTTTCCAGGCAGTTTCTTGCATTCCAGTTTTAAGCACTGTTACGAGACCTAGCCAGAGTCCTCTTTTTGAACACATCCTGGTGACATTTCGATTTTCAGTGGAAGCCATTGCTGGGGAAATTCAGGACTTGATTTCAAATCTGAGGTTTTACTCTTTGCCCACGTGGGGTTGGACAACCTAAGAAGCCTTATAGTAAGTGCCTTCTGCACTTCTCTGTGAGATGACTTGTTCTTTCCAAAAGAGGAGGTAAAAACAAAATAGCCAAATGTGACATCCAAGTTCATTATTCTGAAGTCCAGGATTTTGCATTCAAAATGAGATAACCAGCCATCATAGCTGACTCTTAGTTTCTCATGCACTGCTTATGTGCATGTTAGAAATTGATCTTCAGCATTCTGGGTGCTTCAGAGGTAATACAGGAAGAAAGATATCTCAGAAAGCAGAAATGTAGTTACCTTGAGATTTAACAACAGGAGCCCATCGTTGGGTATCGCCCCACCCTGCCTCACAGCTCTGGAGACCATGCTTTCTGATCGTCACTGCAGACTAAGTTGCTAGTTGTCCATAGTTGTGACTTTTATTATATTTTTAAAATTTTATTTATTATTTTCACTTTATTTGAAAGGGGGTAGGAGAGAGGGAGAAAGAGAGATCTTGCACCTACTGGCTCAATCCCCAAATGCTCCCATAACTGGGCCTGGGCTGGGCCAAATCTAGGAGTCAGGAACTGCATCTGAGTTTTCCATGTGGATGGCAGGGACCCTAGTACTTGGGCCATCACTTGCTACCTCCCATATGCACACTAGCAAAAAACTGGATTCAAAAGACCAAGACTTGAATCCAGGCACTCCACTGTGGAATGCTGGCATGCCAAGCAACATCTGAACTGCTATTCCAAGCATTCACCATAGTAATTGTGAATTTTAAACCCTATTTCTTCCACTCTGAGAATCGTATCTTTGAATATTAATGATAATTAAAGATCATGATGTGCATTGTTTCTTTTTTTCTTTTTTTTTGACAGGCAGAGTGGACAGTGAGAGAGACAGAGAGAAAGGTCTTCCTTTGCCGTTGGGTCACCCTCCAATGGCCGCCGCGGCCGGCGCACCGCGCTGATCCGATGGCAGGAGCCAGGTACTTCTCCTGGTCTCCCATGGGGTGCAGGGCCCAAGTACTTGGGCCATCCTCCATTGCACTCCCTGGCCACAGCATAGAGCTGGCCTGGAAGAGGGGCAACCGGGACAGAATCTGGCGCCCCGACCGGGACTAGAACCCGGTGTGCCGGCACCACAAGGTGGAGGATTAGCCTGGTGAGCCACGGCGCCAGCCTATGTGCATTGTTTCTAAAGCATTGGGTATAAGAAGAGACTTGATAATGCAGTGACAGGCTCCAAAATGTTTGCAGAAGGTATCATACCCCTGCACCTGTTACTCCTGCCAACCTGAGGAGAGATGAACACTCCCACTAGGGAGACCCAATTCAAGCAAGACCCAATTCAAGTAAGAGGACACGAAACTAAAACAGTCAAAGCTCAGGGCAGGGAGGTTAAGGTTATGATCCAGGAAACCACGTTATATCCACGTGTGCAGTAAGATGCCCTTTCACATTTTACTAAGCTTGGCAGTACCCATTCTCCATCAAAAGGAAAAAGCCAAAACCAAAACAACAACAACAACAAACCCACAAAATCCCCCAAACCCCAGTCGCTGAAAAGCCCAGGGTTGACTATGGAGCATCTGCTGTCACTGTGGACATATGAAGAGTCACAGCCAGAGTTAAGTGATTGCTGGGGGTCACATGACAGCACCTGGCACTGCTAGGAGTATGTGTTGGCAGTGGGGAGCTTTTGTTTTCACCCTTCAGGGGAGTTGGGGAGAGCAAATCAGGAGCAAGGATCACTGGAGCTATGTCCTGGGTAACTAAACTCCAGATAATGTGTGAATTTTGAGTGTCTGTGGACAGAGATGTGCCATTCTCTGTGTAGTCATGGGGAGTTTCCTTAAGAGGTAGGGGACTATGTTTTATAACTGGTTTAATATTAATTGTTGATAAAAGGTCTCTGTGAGTTGTCTGAGGTGGGATGCAGCAATGCTTAAATAGCTTTGCTGAAGAAGTGAGCAGCAGAGGCAGGCTCTGTGGTGTAGCGGGTTAGGCTGCAGCCTGTGACGCTGGCATCCCATAGCAGCACTGGTTTGAATCCTGGATGCTCCTCTTTTGATTCATGCTAATGTCCCTGGGAAAGCAGCAGCAGATGACCCAAGTACTTGGGCCACTGCACCCATGTGGAAGACCTGGATGAAGCTCCTGGCTGCTGGCTTCAGCCTGGCCTAGCCTTGGTCATTGCAGCCATTTGGGGAGTGAACCAGCAGATGGAAGACCTCTCTGTCTCTCTGACTCTACTCTTTCTATAACTCTGCCTTTCAAATAAATAAATAAATCTTTTTTTTTTTTAAAGAAGGAACAGGAGAATTAGAGATTGGTTGTAGAGAGTCCTAAAAGAGGAAAAGTTGGGAATTTAAAGGAGGGAGAGGAGTCTCCTAAAACAATGGAATAATTTTAGAGGCCAAATGGAAGATAAGATCAGTGAAAACAACCTTTTGGCCAGAAAGCCATAGGAGACTTTCCTTAGTAAACTTATAAATTTATTAATTTTTTAATTTGAAAGAGTGAGAGCAAGAGACAGAGCTCCCATCTGCTGGTTTACTGGGAGGTAGGCCAGGGTTGGGGCCGAGAGCTGGCAACACCATCTGGGTGCTCCTGTCGGTGAACAGGAAACCAATTGCATGAGCCATCCCCACTGTCTCTCAGGATCTGTACTGAGAGTAATCTGGAGTCAGGAGCCAGAGCTGGGGCTGGAACCCAGGTACTCTGATGTGGGGTGGGGGCATCCCACAGCCTTCAGTCTCCAGGGAAGCCAACCAACTCTCCGTGTGCAGACAAAATCCTTGGGTCCCTCCTCACCTGCCTAGAGTATGCACAACTGCTAGGGATGAGACCATGGTGTGTGGGGCTCACCGTGATGCAGTAAGTATCTGCCTTGGTTTCCCACCAGTCACGCAGACCTGCAGTTACAGCTGTCCCAGATTTTAGCTTTCCAGGCCCTGGTTCCCAATATTCCAAGCTGATCTTAACTTGAAGCATTTCCCAGGAGTTTGTGCTGCAAGAAGGCAAACCAAAAATCTTCTCAGGATGGCCTAAGTCTGTGAGAAAAAAGGTACAGGCCTGGTTTTAAACCTTTGTTCATAAAATCATAAACACACATGAATCATGAGTACATAGCTTTGTTAACATTCGCAAAGTGAGCAAATCTGTGTAATTGAGCCAGGTCAAGAAAGCGTACATTTCAGAACTGCAGAAGCCATTCTCATTCACTAATCAAGCCAAGCTATTTTTGAACTTTCTATAAATTGACGATTATGGTATATAATTTTTTGTGCTGATCCATGTTGTATGTAGTTGTTTGCCATTTATTCCAGGGTCTGCATTGTCTTACATAGAATAATTTTTGCACATATTATTTATCTGGTTTATTTTGATGAATATTTGGGTTATTTTCAATTTTAACTATTAAGGCCAGTACTGCTATGAACATCTTTCTACTTTCTACATGTCTTTTGGTGAAAATATGTATTTCTGTATATATGTGTACGTCCAGGAGTGAAATTGCAGGGCCAAACAGTCTGTGTATGTCTCACTTTTGTAAACTGTGCCAAACAGTGTTCTGAAGTAGATACAGCAAAGATATAACCTGCAGCAATGCATGGGAATTTCAGTTGCTCTATGTCCTCAACAAGAGTTGGAATTGTTACTGTTGGCCATGAAAATTGCCAAAGGACCAAAGGGCAAGACGTCCCACATTCAGTTTTGCTTATCAAGTGTGCTGCCATATAATTCCCTGCCTCCCTCTTTGTTATCAGCATCATTTCTGTGCTGTGTGGAAAATGGAGATGGGGACTCGTGTGCAGGGTGGGCTGTCCTAGGCCCTGTGTGCTCTGTTCTCCCTGTCTTTCAGGATGCAGCTGCACCTGTGCCTCTGGGAGGTGTGGAGGTGCCCCTTGCTAGCACCCTCCCTGCTGAAGGGGGTGGGCCCAGGAGGCCTGCTCCTGCTCTCTGTGAGACCATTTTCCTGAAGCTTCAGCCTCCTCTTACATCTTGGGACTACGGACTTGGGCCTTGACTGGTAAACAGAAATTATTTTGCCCCGTGTTAAAATGGTTAGGAAGGTTTTGTTCAAGATGATTGCAATAGTGAAAAAAGGCTGAACTCAGTGGTGGGCATTTGGCTAAGCAGTTAAGACATTGCTTGGGATGCCCATTTCAGAGGGCTCAGGTTGTAATCCCAGCTCCACTTCTGATTCTAGTTTACTGCTGATATGAAGCCTGGGAAGAAGAAAGTGGTGGCTCAACTGTTTCCGTCCCTGCCACTCATGTGGGAGACTTGGATTAAGTTCCTGGCCCCTGGCTTTGGCCTGGCCTAGCCCCAACTGTTGCAGGCATTTGGGGAATGAACCAGACAATGGGAGATCTCTCTCTTTCTCTCTCTGTGCCTCTGTCTCTGTCCCCCCACCTTTTTAATAAAAAATAAAAACTAAGTAACTAAAATAAAAAAAGGATTGAGCTGAACTCTGAATAGAGCAAACATAGCTGGGGTTGGGGAGTGATGGGCAGTCAGTGATATAAAAGTACTAGGAGGAGATAACAAGGGTATGCAGACTCTTAACAAACTGGCTTAGCAGGATGCTAACTAGAGGCAGGCCAAGGACTGTGTGATTAAGAGGGAGGGATGAGGAATTGGATCAGATAGCTAGGGCCAGTAGATCCTTGCCAGACTGACTTAGCACGATTCTGACTACAGCCAGGCCAGGGAAGGCTCCAGGAGGGGCCTGGCCAAGAAGAGGAATCAGGGGAGCTTGGCTTCAGTTTTGTCTTTGTCATGATCCATCGTGTCAGCTGCCCTTGCTCCCAAATCTGCTCATTTTGGGAACCCATCTCTGAGCCCTGCCTCCACCCACTCTGGTTTTGGGCCATCCAGGTGAACCGTCTTTATTGGGTCTAAATCTCAAGCAATTCACTTCCATCCTGGGAAGTTTGGTTGAGAATCACAACCCTTCCTCTCTCTCCCAGGTTGAGGAGGGGAAAGGAGAGCCTTCATTCTTCTCTGATCAGAGTCTGGTAGAAAGCCCAATTGAACTAAGTGTCTTTTTGTCAGTTTGTTGCTTTTCCTTTAATAACGCATGCTGCTCCTTTGCCTGCCTTGTGCCCGTGCTCTTTCCTGTGTCTGCCTTGATCTGTGTGGCTGCGCTGGGATCTTCCGGACAACTGTTGGGCGAAGGTGAGGATTGTGTGCTTTCTCTTGCTACCTGAGGATGGGGTGTATGCTTTGGGCAAGGGAAAGACTTCCCAAATTCCTTTGGAGAACTTGCTCCATCCTGACTTCAGCTTCTCTAGGAGCAAACATTCTCCCTCAAGCTCAAGGTTTCTCAGCCTCGCACAGTGCCCATTCGGGGCTGGGTAAGTCTTGGCTGTGGAGACTGTGTTCTGGGAAGGTCAGCAGCCTCTTTGGCCTTGCCCACTGGAAGCCAACAGCACCCCTCCCCAGGAGTGACCACTGGATGTGTCTCTAGAACACTGCCAACTTCCCCCGGGAGGCAAAGTCACTCCTGGCAGAGAACCACTGGTTTCCTTACAAATGATTCTTGACGTGGGTTTATAGAGGGCCATGAACTTGGATGGGAAAAGAAATTACACTCAACTAAAGTTGAATACTTCCTACCACTCTAAATGTAGGGAAACAAGTAAACTCTTGTACTTGACATGAGCAGTTTTTGTAACTTTGTCAAAATAGGAAAAACCATTATTTTCACGTCATGCGGGGAATATTTCAGCTTTCTTGAGATCAAATTCACATTCATCACCACTTTAAAGTCACAGTGGGTTTTAGAACTGCTGCTAGAACTATCGTGTCATTGGACACGATAAAAAAGACATTGCGAAGGTATATGTTTGTGTTTAAACATTTTGATAACTATATCAATATAATTGGCTTTTTATTTTTGTGTATTTCTATTTTATACATTTAAAAACTTTTTCCAAAGAAAGAATAGAAAAGCTTCATGAGACTTCCCAAAATGGGTCTTTAGTATAAAAAAGATGAAAAACTCCCGAATGGAACAGGATTTCTGAGTTGGAAGGGGTATCTGCTAGGCTGCACACAGCCAGTCAGCTTCCTGCCATTGGGGTAAAGGCCATCCCATGATGATTTTGTTTGGGGCAGTCCTGCAGACTGTTCCCCAAGGTACACATCCAATCCCAGCCCTTCTCCCCCTCCAAGCTGTGTTTACCCCTTGCCTTGGACAAGGGTACTTCAAAAAATTTGTGAGAAAATGGAATTAAAGGATGTTTTGGTGCAAAATGTATCTGAAATCCAGGCATAGTTTTTTCATGATATACATTTCCCATGGTTTCGAAGACTCCTCATTTTCAGGACTGGTCCTTGGTTCTGATTTGCACATCCCCTTTGCCACCTATCTTGGGTCCGCTATGGTGGGATCCAAGCTGTGATGAGTGGAGCCTCAACTGTCCCCAGGATTGGGAAGAGAGAGGGGCGGGCAGGCTGGACACCAACTGCTTCCTCCGATTGGCCTGCAGTCCATCTCCAGATTGGCATCTCAGCTTCTCCGGAGCCCCCATACTTGGCCAGCCAGAGGAAGAGAAGGCGGGGGAATCATGTGTCTCTGGAGGCCAGGGTGCCTCCACGTACTTTCAAAACAAGAAGCCAAACAGAGCAGAGACTCAGTGCAGGTTGGAGTCTCTGACTGTCACCCGCAGGAAGGGGTGCTCCGGGCATCTGGGTAGAGATCAAAGATGCTTGTAAACATCCTGCCATGTACAGCGCACCCTCACAACAAAGAATTATCCAGCCCATTGTCAACAGTGCTGAGAGGGAAAAGGCTGTTAGAGAGCCCATGTCGGTGGAGTTCGGGGTGCAGCCATCCACCGTGCTGTCATGGTCCTGGTTTCCATAGTTTTCTTCTGCCTCCTCTTCCAGCCTGAGATGACTTGAATTTTGTCTCCCAAAGTTTATGTGTTTTGAACTTACTCTCCAAACAACACTGTCGAGAGGCGGCACCTTTAAGAGGTGATGCGGTCACGAGGGCTCTGCCTTCATGAACCGATCAATGTCATTGTCACAGGAGTGGGTTAGTTACCTTCATGGTGGGTTCCTGGTTAAAAGATGGTTCCAGCCTCCTTCCCTTCTCCTTCTCTCCCCCTCCCTCACCGCCTCCCTCTCTTCCTCTCACATGCCTGCATCCCATCCGTTCTTGACCTTCAGTCTTCTGCCATGCAGTGACCCAGCAAGAGGGCCCTCAAGCAGGTGTGGACTTCCCGGTCTCCGGAACTGTAAGAGTTGCACGTCTGTTCTTTATAAACTGCCCAGTCTCGGGTATTAAACAGACGAAGACACATCCCTCCCAGACAAGAAGTGGATGTTGGAGTCATGTGCTTTGCCATTCACAGGGATAGAACATCTTTGTCCCAGCGTTTCCCCCAGAGCCCTGGTGTTCTGTGACTTGGTCAGATCCACAGGCCCTCCTGGAACAAATCTCTGTAGCCAGGGGGGCATGGACGCTTTGATTGGCTTGGCCTTGGTCATGAGCTGAGGGTGGAATCTGTTTACCTGGAAGTGTATTGTCCTTGAAAAGGGACACTGAGAGCTGTTGGGAAGCTCAGGGAGGAGCAACAATGGACGCTGGAATGGTAACAACCAAGGCCCAGTGTTCTCCTCTTCCCGTCCTGTCCTGCTTCCTGGCCACTTCCCAGGTACCTGCCCATCTTCTCTAGTAGCAACTTGGAGCCACTCCGCTAGGACCCCTGTTTCTTCAGGCAAATTAGCTCAAGCGTGGCTGGTCATATTGTCCAAATTAAGTACCAATGTGTCAGGCTGGCTTTTCTCCTTCACGTTAATGTTTCGAAGTGATCTGGGGTTAACTGAGAATTCAAAAGACTTAACAGAATCTGAGTGTCTTAAGAAAGAGCTGAAGGGGCTGGCGCTATGGCACAACGGGTTAATGCCCTGGCCTGAAGCGCCGACATCCCATATAGGTGCTGGTTCGAGACCTGACTGCCCCTCTTCCGATCTAATTCTCTGCTGTGGCCTGGGAAAGCAGTAGAAGATGGCCCAAGTCCTTGGGCCCCTGCACCCACATGGGGGACCTGGCAAAAGCTCCTGGCTCCTGGCTTTGGATCAGCACAGCTCCGGCCGTTGTGGCCAATTGGGGAGTGAACCACCGGATGGAAGACCTCTCTCTCTCTCTGCCTCTCCTCTCTCTATGTAACTCTGACTTTCAAATAAATAAATAAATCTTTAAAAAAAAAAGCTGAAAATCCTATGCAGTGTGTGGGGAAGGGCGTTTTTCTGGTGGCTTCTCTGCAGTGAGCGGTCTGGGAAGCTGAACTTGCAGCTGAAGAGCTTGCTTGGATCGAAATGGTGCGCTGTTTCCTCCCAACCCTGAACCTGTGCCTCACTGGCCCCGTCTCCTGCTGCTCCCCCTCTCCCTCAGCCTGCACCTGCCCTCCTTGCTGCCCCCCCTCTCCCTCAGCCTGCACCTGCCCTCCTTGCTGCTCCTTGCTCATCCCAGGCCGGATTTCCTTTGCTGATAGCACTTCCGGGAAGCTACATGGCTTGCTTCCCCATCTCCGGGTTGTGCTCAAATGTCAACCTCTTCTTGAGTTTTTTTCTGACCACTCTGTTTAAAACTGTGGCCCAGGGGCCGATGCTGTGGCGTAGCAGGTAAAGCCACTGCCTGCAATGCCAGCATCCCATATGGGTGCCAGTTCGAGTCCCAGCTGCTCCATTTCTGATCCAGCTCTCTGCTATGGCCTGGGAAGGCAGTGGAAGATGGCCCAAGTCCTTGGGCCCCTGCACCCGTGTGGGAGACCTGGAAGAAGCTCCTGGCTTCTGGCTTTGGATCAGTGCAGCTCCATCTGTTATGGCTAATTGGGGAGTGAACCAGAGGATGGAAGACCTCTCTCCACATCTCTCTCTCTGCCTCTCCTTCTCTTTCTGTTTAACTCTGACTTATAAATAAATAAATCTTCAGGGCCAGCGCCGCGGCTCACTAGGCTAATCCTCCGCCTTGCGGCGCTGGCACAGCGGGTTCTAGTCCCGGTTGGGGCGCCGGATTCTGTCCCGGTTGCCCCTCTTCCAGGCCAGCTCTCTGCTGTGGCCATGGAGTGCAGTGGAGGATGGCCCAAGTGCTTGGGCCCTGCACCCCATGGGAGACCAGGGTAAGTACCTGGCTCCTGCCATCGGATCAGCGCAGTGCGCCGGCCGCGGCGGCCATTGGAGGGTGAACCAACGGCAAAAGGAAGACCTTTCTCTCTGTCTCTCTCTCTCACTGTCCACTCTGCATGTCAAAAAATAAAAATAAAAAAATAAATAAATCTTTAAAAAAGAAGCAAAACTGCAGCCTACTCACTGGCTCCATTTCTTGTACATAGTTCATAACATTAAATCCTATTTTTTACTTATTTATTTGTTGCGTGGTCTGGCCTTCACCCTGTCTCCTGCAGTGGTAATACTCATGAGGGCAGGTGTACTGCTGTCTTTTGGTTACTGTTGTATTCCCATGTTCTAGCACAGGGGCCTGACAGAACTGAGTTAAGCAAATATTCCTGAAACGATCCTGTGAAATAAAGGTGGTGGGGGCTCCCAGGAGCTTCATCTCTCGGAGGAGGGTTATTCAGTTTCAAAAGCAGCTTTCCTCTTGGGATTCTGAGCTAGTCCATTGCTTCTCCCTGTTGCTATGGGCTGGTTTTCCATCTGGTTCCACTTAACTACCTCAGGTGGTCAATAGTCCTTTTTTGGTATAGATCTTGCTTTTTCCAGAGCAATTTTTAAAAAGTCTTACTTTTTATGTCTTTTAAATGCACACAGACGGAGACAAACAGAAATCTTCCCTCTACTTATTCACTTCCCAAATGTGCACAACAGCCAGGGCTGGGCCAGGCAGAAGCCAGGATCCAGGAGCCAAGAACTTCATCTGGGTCTCCCATGTGCACGGCAAGAACCTAGGTGCTTGACCCATCACCTGCTGTCTCCCAGGGTGTGTGTTAGCAGGGAGCTGGATAGGAAACAGAGGCAGGACTTGAACCCAGGGATGCAAACCTCTCAAGTGGCATCTTTGCTATTGCCTGTCTTCCTCCCACCCCCAAACAATTTGGTTTACACATAATCTCATGTAGCTCCTTTTCCCTGTTTAAATAGAGGAGAAGAACTTCTGTTAATCATGTTGAATTGATAGGAAAGTTACACCTGAATCATGTACGAAGAAATGGGAACCCATGTTTTTTTTTTTTTTTTTTTTTTTTTTTAATTTTTTTGACAGGCAGAGTGGACAGTGAGAGAGAGAGAGAGAGAGAAAGGTCTTCCTTTTCCGTTGGTTCACCCCCCAACGGCCGCTGCAGCCGGTGCACCGCGCTGATCCGAAGCCAAGAGCCAGGTACTTCTCCTGGTCTCCCATGGGGTGCAGGGCCCAAGCACTTGGGCCATCCTCCACTGCACTCCCTGGCCACAGCAGAGAGCTGGCCTGGAAGAGGAGCAATCGGGACAGAATCCGGCGCCCCAACCGGGACTAGAACCCTCTGTGCCAGCGCCGCAAGGCGGAGGATTAGCCTAGTGAGCTGCGGCGCCGGCAGAACCCATGTTTTATAGATTAACAAAAACATAGTAGAAGAAGCAGATTACCCTTATGTCTACAGCAGGTATAGAATTTTCTGCATACAACTCCTGGATCTGAAGCAATCTGTAACTACTTTATTTTGCCTGTAACTGTTCTGATGTCCTCATGTGCCCCTACTAGCTGGGGCGAGGGAGATCTGACTTAATTTAACCCTAAAACTTTAGTGCAATAATGAAAACTCTCCTTGGGTAAAGTGGATGATTTCTCAGATGTCCCCCCTCCTTCGCTCTGTTTCTGCCCACAGTAGCATCTGGGTGTAGATGGGGAGGAGTGACTTTATCCAGAGGTGTTCAGAATCCTTAGCAACTGAATTGGCACAGGCACAGAGCAGCTGGAATGGATGCTGACTGCCAGCAATTAGCTCCGCCCCTCTGACTGCAATGTGACCGACCACCTGTGACCCGACCTGGCAAGGTGACTTTGCTTTAGTGAAGGGCGAGTGCTGTTTGTATTGGAGCCGTGTCCCCTGGCACCTCTGGTCTCCCAACAACATTTCTTATCCCGATTGCTGCACACCCTGCTGGTGTTTGCACACTGAGCTGGTGACTGGTGTGGGCTGGTCTTTTCCGACCTGGCCAGGGCACAGAAGCTCTCCTCGGTTGACTTGACCTTGCTGCAGCTCATGCTGGCCTTGTAGGCCTGTTTAGCTTCTGTATTTGCCCCTCAGTCTGGGCTCCCTGGAGGCTGCAAGTCACTTTTCCCTTGAATGGGGGAGGGGTGCTATGAGAGTGCTTTGGCTCTCAACTCAGTTGCTTCCTGAGCAGGTGTACTGCTGTCTTGGTTACTGTGAGCACACGTGGGAACATCTGGATCCTGTCCATACTGAAAGTTCCCTTCCCTGCCCTGCCCTCTTTGCCAGTCCCCACCCCCCAGGTCTCCTACCTCAGCTGCACCTTCAACCCACTAACACAACTCTTCTGCCCACAAACCACTTGGCGACAGGATTCCTGTATACTTTTCACTTCCGCTTCCTGGCATGGTTTTCACTTTTAGAATGATCCAAGAGCTTTTCAAAGACACTGTTGTCTACATCCCATCTCACCACCACCCACCTCTCATTTCACTGCTCCAAGGGGTTCCAAGCATCCCAAGTGATTCCCATGGGCCACTAGTGCTGAGAGCCACTGTTCCAGGCAAAGTGGTCTCAAGCTCCACTGCTTATTAGGATCATGTGGGGAGCTCTTAAAACTCCTGAGGCTCACGCCACACCTTGGTAGGTTAATGATCTCTAGGGTGGGCACTGGGATTTGTAAATACTGCTAGGGCTATTCCAATGGCAGCCCACTGTGAGAAGCAGGGTTATTGTAGGCCAGGTCTTCTCAAGCTGAAATGTACATGGAGTCCCCTGGGGACCTTGCTAGCATGCAGACTGTAGTCAGAAAGTCTGGGAGGGGGCCTCCCATTCGGTATTCTCACCAGCTGCAAGCTCCAAGTGATAACGAAGGTGCTGGTACTTGGGATCATGTCTTTATTCCCAGAACCACATGTGTTCCTTCCTCCACCACTCTGGCTAAACCAGATCAAGGAGAAACTGGCTGACAGGTGACTGGCAGTGTTTACCAATGTCTCATGCATTTCTTTTGGCAACAGACAGCTTCCTGGTGGATGCTGGGCTTATCTTCCAAAAGCCAGCTGCAATGCTTCATTCCTCCCCCTGTGGATGCTGCAATGCTCCGTTTTGCAGTAATGATACCCACAGGGGAACGTTCCACTTAATAAGATGTAGACAAATGTGCTCAGGGAGGGCTTTCCGGTCCAGATAAAAAATCCAAGCCTGATTAAAAGGAAAACTTTCTGCCTCTTCCTGCTTGGCATGTGGCTTTGAGACTTGGAGGCACAGCATCCAGCTGGGGCTCAGAGACAACAGGTGTGAAGATGAAGGCCTGTGGAGAGTGCTGCCAAATCACACAGGAGTTGCTCGTCAACCTGAACTTCGGATTGCATAGCTGTAGTGATGGCTTGCCACCTGTGGTCATTCTCCAGGACGGATGGACCCCCTGTACCACACATGCTCCAGGTGTTGAGACCATTGGTGCCGTTAACACATCAAAAGGTTTACTGCTCAAATAATGACATTTTCTGGCAAGAGCAGGGCAGGCTCCTAGCAGGTCTGAGAGCTTGAGAGAGCAGGGAGGGGAGACCACCATGCAGGTTTTTTTTTTTTTTTTATTTTTATTTTTGACAGGCAGAGTGGACAGTGAGAGAGAGAGACAGAGAGAGAAAGGTCTTCCTTTGCCGTTGGTTCACCCTCCAATGGCCGCCGCTGCAGCCGGCGCACCGCGCTGATCCGATGGCAGGAGCCAGGAGCCAGGTGCTTTTCCTGGTCTCCCATGGGGTGCAGGGCCCAAGCACCTGGGCCATCCTCCACTGCACTCCCTGGCCATAGCAGAGAGCTGGCCTGGAAGAGGGGCAACCGGGACAGAATCCGGCGCCCCGACCGGGACTAGAACCCGGTGTGCCGGCGCCGCAAGGTGGAGGATTAGCCTATTGAGCCACGGCGCCGGCAACCATGCAGTTTTGCGAAGAGGTTGGGGCTTGTGTGGTTGATCTTAGAGCCAGCACCAAAGAAAGGGACACTCAGGCTTTTTTACTGGAAAAAAAAAAAAACAAAAAAACAAAACTAATGGAACACTACCAATGGTTGCTTCAGGAAACAGAGGTTCATTTGTCTCTAATAAAAAGTCTGGAAACACACAGAGTTGGTGCCTCAGCTCAACAATGCTAGAAGGCACTCTGGCTCTTTCTATCTCATGGGTAGGGTTGCCAAATATAGCCAGTAAAAATGCAGGAAATCCAGTTACATTTGAATCTCAGGTAAATAATAAATAAACTTGACGTATGCCCCAAGGAGTATTTGTACCATATTTGTGGTAATCGAGTTGGACTCCAAGGGCTGCATTGTGGCACAGGAGTTAAGCTGTTGCTTGCTACCCCAGCGTCCCGTGTCAGAGAACAAGTTTGAATCCTGGCTACTCTGCTTCTGATTCAGCTCCCTGCTAAAGCCTGGGAAAGAGGCTGCTGATGGCCCAAGCCACCCAGGTAGGAGACCCAGGTGGAGTTCCTGGCTCCTGGCTTTGGCCTGGCTCAGCCCTAGCTGTTGTGGTCATGTGGGGAGGGAACCAGCAAGTGGAAGATCTTTCCTTCTCTCTCTACTGCTCTGTGAAATAACCAAATCTTTTATTAAAAACAAAAATAAAAGAAATCTGTCTCCATTACAGATATTTGACCGCTGTCAAACCAGAACCATTGCTGTAGATGAAATACTTCAAGCGCACAGAGCTGTGTTTACCCTGGGTAAACCTGAGGCTTCTTGTGAGGTTCATTAAGAAGTGGAGCAATGTGAGTAAGCTGATTCCATCAGCGCTTGGTGACTCCTGGGGTTTGCTCAGGCTACCTCTGGTTAACTCACCATGTGTTTCAGCTGATAGTTTACTGGCAGACAAGGCTAAAAGCTGGGCACCAGCCTGGAATTAAACCTGAGCAGAGCAGAGGAAATACTGTGTTCTAAAGGGCCAGAGACGAGCCAGGGAGCTTGCAGCTTCTCCTCACTTGGTTCATTAGTCCCAGGTCTCTGAGCAAAGGTGTGAAATAACCGGTAGAATTCTGTGCTATTTCATTGAGGACTATGACACATGCAGAATTCCATGAAACCTCAAGAAAAGAGCCACAGGTTTTAAAAAGATTTATTTATTTATTTGGAAGGCAGAGAGAGAGAAAGAGAGAGAGAGGTCTTCCATCTGCTGGTTCACTCCCCAGATGGCCGCAATGGCCAGAACTGTGCAGATCCAAAGGCAGGAGTCAGGAGCTTTTTCCGGGTCTCCCATGTGGGTGCAGGGGCCACTTATGCCATCTTCTCCTGCTTTCCCAGGCCATAGCAGACAGGTGGATGGGAAATGGAACAACCGGGACTCGAACTGGCACCCATATGGGATGCTGGCACTGCAGGTGGCGGCTTTACCTGCTACACCCCAGGACCAGCCCCAGTCCCTGTATTTTAAAGGAGAATTTATACTGCTTATTTCGAAAAGCTTGCTAGTTGATTACAGAAACGGAAGTCAGGTAAGTTTATTTCTGAATGAAGTCAGCCTTACTTTATTGTCTGCTAGGTAACAGAGGAACACGTTTCTGCTTATTGGCATCATTTGCATTTCAGTCTTTTTGTTCCCATTCATGTCACCATCAGAGACACTAGACACACGTGTTTGATGGTGGGTGGTTAATCTTCACTGTTGCACTGAGGATGGTTCAGATATTGTGAAAATAGACCACGTGTTCATATTGTGAGTACTTGTTGCACCAGCCCCAGCTACTCTGTTCAGCAAAATAAATAGTATAAGGCTTGATCTCGTTTGACCAGTTCCTCCACACTTTTTATTTTTCCTTTTTGCTGCAGGCTAATCTTCAATCAGCAGGCACCTCCCCACAAGAAGTGGGGCTGTTGTGTTGAACCTGACTTGCACTGCATTCTTTAGGTCTGATTCTAAACCAGTTTGGTCCTCACAGTGAGACAACAAATTCATTGCCCTGGTATTAATCCTCCTTTTTGTCCAGATAAACTCAATCCAGTAGCCCGTCTTTGCTAAGTGTCTGTCTCGGTGCTTACTCAAAAAACTGAATCACTGAATTAAATTCATATCCTGTGACCCTAAAAGCAGACTCCCAACTGGTGGAAAGCCTTGGCCTTTTTCCTGTGCATGCAAGATTACTCACAAGGAATTAAGTTCAAGCAAGGTAATGGCAATAAATAAAGCCCCATTTCATTTGGCCCAGAGGAATTAATTTTGTTTCCTTCAAGTCTTGCCCATTATAACCCACTTTATGGTTCCATGGGTTAAGATGAAGAGGGATCTTTTCTTGAAATACCATTTTATTTAAAACTCTTTTCATGATATGAAATGTTAACCATGGAAAATAAAGGCAAAGCTAATGGAGAGAGAGCATGTCTGAGCTCAGAGCTATTTTGCCTATTCCTGTCAATGAAACACTGTTTTATTGGCTGTGGGCAATAAGATGTCCTTGAGTTCATGTTCTGCCTGACTGTTAGGCACAATTAACTCATGCAGGAAGCACTATCATTACCCTGGGTCCATTCCAGGGATGATCTGTGATCTTTCTCCATGGAAACTAACAACCGCAGGCCTGCAGTTGAATTCTGTGGGCATTTTTCTTCTAGAAGGCATTCACGTGTTAGCCCACAAGCTTTTGGGTTAAGCTGAGGACACGCTGTTTACTGACAGTCCAGTGACTGGGACATTCTAAAGGCCGCATGTGGCAGGGAATTGTGGGAACAGGGCCATCAGGGTATGGTTCCCTTTTCTCCACTACCAACCTTGCTGATCTGCTTCCCCCTGTCAAGTAGTTGGTGGCTGGATGGGCAGGGGACCTTGCCATGGTGTAGCGAGTGTCCCCACGGAGAAAGCGGGTGTGAGACCTTGTCTCCTGAAGTCTGGACAAGCACTGGGGAGTGTAGGAGCTGAGAACTCTGCAGCAGATGCCAAAGTGGCTGCTCCTGGGAAGAGTGCGGCCTGCAGCAAGGTGGGGATACCCTGCGCCCTCCATTGTCACAGATGTTCTACATATCAAAGCTAACAAGCCTTTAAATGTTCTCCTATGCTGATGGGTTTAGAGAGAGATTTAGAACTTCCTCAAGGAGAAACACTTCTCATCATTTGTAATAGAAGGTGAAGGAGGGTGGCCCAGGTAGTCTGGTCTCTCAGAAAGGTTTTACTTTTGTTTTTCTGCAACCAAAATTTTAAATTGAGAAAAATAAAGGGGGCACCTCCAAAAATTCATGGAAAATTAGTTAAAAGATGTTTGCTTTGGTGTAAAAAATTTTCCAGTTTTCATGATACACATTTCCCACAAAGATTTTAAAGACTCCTCCTCTATACAATTTCGATATTTTGCATCAAAATAAATGTATTAAAACATTTGGGCAGCATTGTGACGTAGCAGGTTAAACTGCTACTTGTGATGTTGTTGTATCCGAGTGCTGGTTGAAGTCCTGGCTACTTCTGATCCAGCTTTCTGCTAATGTGCCTGAAAAACAGCAGATGACAGCCTAAGAATTTGAGTTCTTGCCACCCAGATGGAGTTTCTGGCTCCTGGATACTGGCTTCAGCCTGGCCCAGCCCAAGGTCATTTGGGGAGTGAACCACTGGATGGAAGATCTGTCTCTCCCCATGTGTAAATCTGCCTTTTAAATATAGCTTTTTAAAATTTTTTTATTTTATTATTTTTTTTGGCAGGCAGAGTGGACAGTGAGAGAGAGACAGAGAGAAAGGTCTTCCTTTGCCGTTGGTTCATCCTCCAATGGCCACCGCGGCTGGCGCAATGCGGCTGGCGCACCGTGCTGATCCAAAGGCAGGAGCCAGGTGCTTCTCCTGGTCTCCCATGGGGTGCAGGGCCCAAGTACTTGGGCCATCCTCCACTGCACTCCCTGGCCACAGCATAGAGCTGGCCTGGAAGAGGAGCAACCGGACAGAATCTTGCGCCCCGACCAGGACTAGAACCAGGTGTGCCGGCGCCACTAGGCGGAAGATTAGCCTATTGAGCCACGGCGCCGGCTCTGTTTTTTTTTTTTAACACCTACTTGAACACTTTTTGGCTTTAGACATTTTGAGAAGCAGGCAGAGTTCCTGGTGGACTGGGGCTGAGCAAGAAGCTGGAATCAAAAGCAAAGCCAGGACTCAAGCCCAGACACTAGACCACTAGACCAATGCCCTCTCTGAACTTATCTTTCAGTTTCCCATGGAACTTTGGGAGCACTCTTCTGTGTTACTCATTTTTACAGTAAGATTTAAGAACCTGTAACCTGCGTACCTCTCTGAGGCTTCCTTTATGCAGCACTAGCCTGCTCCAATGCTTAGTGTACACAAAACACTTGCTAAGGAAAACTGGGGTCTGTCTAACTCTGCTGTGGACTGCTGTTCTTAGGTCCAGCAGATTCTGTGACGCTCTCCTTACAGTGTCTGCCTCTGGCATCGAGTGGTTGGGAGGCTTGGATGTTGGTCCACATTCTGGCGCTAAGTAACTGATTTCAGGAATAGCATGTTAGGCTTCCTCATTTATAAGCTAGAGGGAAAAGAAAGGAGGGACAGGGGTAAGAAGAGGTTGTTTCTCTCTGAGTATGGCTTCCTTCATTTCTATGAATTGTAAACAGGGAGTTGTGCTCAAACATGAATTTATTTCAAGGGGAGGAACAATTGTTGATATACCTTTTCTACTGCAATTGGTATTATTAGTAATCTAGAGATGATCTGAAGTATAGGGGAGGATGTACATAGGTTATATATAAATACAACACATTTTCCATCTTCCGATTTTGATGCCTGTCTGAGCTCCTGGCACCAATCCTCTATGGATATGGAGGGATGACTGTACTTTCCTCCTCTTTTTAAGATTACTTGAACTAAGGGCAGATTTTATTGTATTGACTGCTTTGAGTTGCTCTCTTGTTCAGTAAAATAATTGAAGGATAAGATGGTTCCTTTTGAAGTGCCAAATCAGCTGTCGTACGGCAGATGGTTCTGTGGAGAGCCTTCTTCTGAAAACAAACTTCAGTGAAAACGAAGAAGCATAACTAACTTGGCTGCAGACTTTTCACCTTGAAACTTTTTTTAATCTCAAAACAAAATGGGGAAATTTTTGCCATGACATAACTTCTATAAACAAAAACTTAACTCCACAAAGCATGATTAAAGCACCTTATTTTATTTCATACAAAAAATATACATTTATTCAAAATTTGTAAACTCCCTAAAACAGCATTTACAAACATTTCAAAACTATAAAATTTCATGAACAGTTTGTTAAATATTTGAGAACATTTCACATGTATTCATATTATTTTCCCATAGTTTTGTTGGAAAGTAAAAATAATGTTAAGTTTTGCTGGTTTCATTAAGAAAAATATTTTAAAAATAACTTTCATTGGTATTGATAGAATAATAGAATCACTTTCACTTGGGTTGTTTTAAATGAGCTAATATGAGATGAAATGAGAAAAGATGAAGAACAAAGGAAATATGGCACTCAATGGTCCTCACCGCTCTACTAATAAGATTGTAAAAATCAAGTTGATTCAAAGAGAACCTAATTTTATTAAGTGCCTACCACATGTCTGGCTTATGACTAACATGAATTAATACTTCTAAAAGTAGGTGTTAATTTTATGGTGTTGAATATAAAAGGTTTATTAACATTTTGTAATCTGAACTAAAAATGGAATCATTAACCATTAACCATTGACCTAATAGTAAAATAACTGTTATCTTTACAGAACTAGAATAGGCTTTCAATTTGTCCTATGTGAGCCCAACTTTGTAATCCTTAATGACACATATACAAATATTCACATAAGATATCTATATATGATGATACACAAAGTATATTCATTAAAATATATACATATATGAAACTATCAGTTAAGACTAATATTTACCTGAACATAGGAATCCAGCATTTTATTCTTGCTTAAACAAGAATTTTTACTTGGGAAAAAATTTTAATGTTAAGACTTACGAAAACATTTTTTCTTAATACCTGTGCCTACTGTTGGTGTTTGTAAACAGTTTTTCAAATATTTCATTGTTTCTCAAGATACTATTCCTTAAATCTTTCTCAGCTTTCCTCCTGGCTGCATATGTCAGCACCAGTTCATTTTCCAGTCCAGGTTACACACTGCTCCTATTCTAGGATCCTCTGACCTGGGCAAAATGTTACAAGGGCAACAACTTTGTAACAGGTGGCATTAAGACACACCTGAACCTTTAATTCACTAGAGAAGCAACACAGACTCGGGTTGGAGGTCAAACAATGTCACTGATTTCCTCACCAAGAAAGTGTGCAGGAGAAACGGAGCCCTCAAAACTACGAAAACAAATGTTGAAAGGATTTTTACAGTTTTCAAATGCTACCTTTTCAGAAGACACGTTTCCTAAAAACGTGTGTTCATAGCTTATATTATCTGATTGGCGAGTCAAGTGAAACAGCAGTCCACCGAGTGAACACGAATTGACATCGATCTTCCACGGATTCTCAACTTTCGAAACTTGAGGATGCACTGACTTGTACTCCACACTGACCCGGGCTGCAGAGAACAGTAGCGCTTCAGACTTGGCAGCTATCTTAGGTCATCCCGCGAGCAGCAGTTGACTTCAACAGGACTGAGGAAATGCTGAAGTCAATGGAGCAGAATTCTGAATACCAGCGTTTACTGCGAATGCCCTGGATATCTTAAGCTAGCTGAAAACCAAAAACCAAGATCACATTGGATGTTAACATTTAACAGAAATGGGCAATCTGCCACTTACGGCAGAGGGATGTACCTGCTTTGTAAGGTTACTATTTGTGATTTCCTTAAACAAAGGAGAAAGTAGTAACTATCAAGAGAACCGTGATGACAATTTGTTCATTTTTTCACAAAGGCTTTTCTCACTGTTTCTAAACAATCTGTGGCATCTTTTACTCCTGACCCCTTTAGGGATAAAAACATTTGCAAGAAATTGAAGTGTACAATATAATCCTGAAATAAGGCAGCAGTTATTCCACCAGACCCTCCACATCAACAAGAAAAACAATCTTTGGGATAATAGTAAAAGAAAGAAAAGGAAGATAAGTAACTCTAAAGCTGGATTCACATGGGCTGCTCCAAAAACCCCATGTTGTCTGTCTGTCAGCCGGACTGAGTGAAAAAGAACCTGTCAACACATTTATGTGTCTGTGAAAAGAAAAACAAGAACTTGTTTTCTTTACTGGAGGTTTAAAATATTTTTCTCCATCTTCTATTCTCCATCTTTAATTGGCAATAAACTCCTATGATGGCCAATGAGTTACGATCCACCAACTCTTCATCTGTGGGTGTGTCTTGTGCCTTCCAGTGCACTAAGGAATGAATCAATCTGCAGAATAGGCCTATTTTTTTTTTTAACACTTTACCCAACAGCAATAGAGTTTAAATAGAAGGAAGATGTGGAAGGGAGGGCTAAGCACCAGTGATCTCACTTCTCAGTTTTAATAATGTGAAATTGGACTCATCAAAGACTGGTGACTGATACTCTGCTTATCAGAACACAGATAACTTTATGAGTTATCATGAGTCCAAGAATGGCCACCAATGAAATTAAGAGCCATCTGGCAGAGCCAAATACAATGTGATCAGAAGAAAGAGGTTATTAGGGGACATATGGAACGTTTTGGCTTCTTTGATGCTTTGTTTGCAGAGGTCAAAAGATGAATAGGTCCTCTGGAGAAGAATCAAAACTTGATTTTCAAATTTGATGGCCCAAATGAAGTCATTTTTACATAGCATCAATCTAAGTTACAGTTAGAACAGAAACTATTAGCTTTCTTAGAAGTTCTTCCAAGAAGCAAATAGTTCTCTTCTCCAAGTGTTTTACATGGATTGAAATTCAGAGTTTACACAGACTTTGATCATCAGTCCTGCTAAACAAGGTAACATCATCCTCATATCCTGGGGTTGAACAGTCTACATTCTCTAGCAAAACGTAGTTGTTCTCATTGCTGTTTGGAGAGAGGACTTCTTTCTTAGTGGCGGAGGTCAGCTCGCTCCAGGTAATGTCGGTGTTTTTGAAAGCATGTAGAAGGAAGATGCCATTGATGATAGTGCAGAACCCACTCAAGGTCCCAATGATATCTCCAGCACTCATGCTGTACCACTCCTGGAATAAGATGACGGAGCAGGTCACTACCATGGACGTGAAGAAGACGTAATAAATGGGAGTCACGAGGGATGTATTAAAGGTGTCCAGGGCCTTGTTGAGATAGTTAATCTGTGTAGTCACTGAAAGCACAAGTACAGCCAGCAAAACAAAGACCAGCGGATTCTTGTGCACTGGTTTCCGTTCTAACAGCTCCTTAATGGCAATTCCCAGGCCCTTGACAGAAGAAACTGAAAATGCGCCAATCAAAGAGCAGATTGAAATGTAGACCAGTATGTTGGTCTGTCCTTTCTTGGGAGCCACAATCAAAATCAGCACCAGTGAGATCACAATTACGACTGTGGCAAAAGAAATAAATCCTGTGAGGAAGAGAAAAGAATCCGACTTTAGAAAATGCTAGTGCATTATGCCTTTAAAAAGTCTCATTAGTCATAATGTTAAGAGCATAGGTGTTTTAGAAAAAGAAAGGAGATTAAATGAAAAACAATATTCTATTGCAAAGTTCTCAATATTTGACAATAGATTTTCACAAATATATCTTTCAAACCTACTGAGGGCAGATGGTGTCAGATTTACTTTGATTTTAGGGATGAAGTGGCAAAATTTTGGGTTGGATTTTTTTTTTTTTTGCCTCTTTTATCCTCAGTCTCTCCCTTTCATTATGTAGAGGGAAAGCAGAAACTCTAAAATAAGTTCTGCCACCTTTTCAGAAGACTTATAGCACTCAGTAACTCTACATGTCTCAATCTGCAACTGGGCTCCAAGGAAGCCTATTACGATGTTATTACAAACATCATTTGATGAGGAAACAAAGTGGAAAACTTGAGTATTTCTTTCAGCTCAATCACAGACCTGGGTCTCTCAATTTCATTTCCATTTCATGCAAAGAAGTGACTTCGTCTTCTTGTGGGGCATGGATAACCATCACAGTTGACCCCAATATACTTAATATGCAGCCTATTTTCCCATGGATGTTCAAGTGCTCATTTAAAAAATAGGAAGACAATATTGCACTGTTGGAAGAGAAAAAAATAAAATCACTGTGGTTCAATTACCTTTTGATTCCACAGGAGCTCAGAAGTCACCCTGTGGGAAGGCTACTCTGTATGCTAGTGAGCTGTCCTGCATGTACTATGTGACGCTGAAAACCTAGATTAGTTTAATATATTGAAAAATTTAAATTAATATGTTGTATATATTTACAGGGTATTATGTGACATTTCAATACATGTGTATAATATGTAATGATGTAAGGGTAATGGGCCTATCTGTAACCTACAACAGTTATCATTTCTTTGTGTTGAAAATATTCAGAATACTCTATAACTATTTTTGAAATAGTGTAATTGTTGACTTCCACATTTATCCTACTGCAACACTGCATTAGAAGTTATTCTTCCCATCCCTCTGTACCCCGTACCCATTTCACCACCCTCTCTCCATCCCTGGATTAATATTAAACTCAGAAATCATGGTCAGTCAGATCTGCTTCATTGCTTTAATCACTGAGGAGCTATAATAGACATTCCACACTCCTCTCATTATCCCGTAAACTTTCCCAAGAGCTCCTACTCACTTCATTTTCTGTCTTCTCCTATAAACCCAAGCAAAATGAAAGCTCTTCTACACTTCACTGGCATGATACAGGTTGAGTCTCCCTTATTTGAAATGGTTGGGACCAGAATATTTTGGGTTTTAGTTTTTAAAAATTTTAGAATATTTGCATGTACATAATGAGGATGTACATAATATCATCGGGAGCGGATCCAAATCTAAATATGTAATTCATTGATGCTTCATATACATCTTATACACGTAGTCTGAAGATAATTTTATAGAATTTTAGTGTACCTGTGTTTTGATTATGACCCATCACATGAGTTCAGGTGTGGAATTTTCAGATTTTAGATCTTGGATTTTTAGGGATGTTCAACTGTACATTTAGAATAAATGCACTCATGAAAGTTTCAAAGAAAGATACATAACTAAAGAATTACTGCTCAGGGCTGATATTTAGCTACTATACACTAGTGTAACCATACAGATTGTCAAAATATTAAACTACTCCCTACTTCCTGCTACTGACACTGTCACCCGTCCAGTGCTCCCGATGCTTCGGTTGTTGTGACCCAGGAAGCCCCAGATTGGCCCTATCATAGACAGCAGGGTATGGCATCCTGCAGCTTGACCAGCAGGCCTGCTGTCTTTATCTCCTGCGCCCGGGCCCCCTTCCTCTGATGCTCTACTTCCCTCAGGCCGGTTATCAGTGCCCATCTGCCCTCAAGGCTGCAATCAACTACCTGGTGCTTTCCCAGAGTTGCCTTTGCCAGGTGAAGAACTGCTGCCTCGGTGAAAACACAAGTACTACTCCTGCTATTCACTGCCTGACAAGTGCACTAAGTGCTGTGTGTGCTAACTCATCCAGTTCTTGCAAGAGTCCTGTAAGAGGGTGAAAAGAAGTGGGCAGGATCAACCACAAACTACCAGAGGCTGATGAATGGCAAGGAAAGAGCAAAAAAGAAAACAGTAGATTAGCTACGAAATATGACTTTGGTGAGCTCTCTGAACACATTCATTTGATATTGTAATAAAGACCAGCTCAGAAAAATCAGATTCACATTGTATGAAACAGGAAAATTATTCCTGTTTTCAGTACCATGGGGTCTCCAAACAGAAGAACCCAGCAGACAATATAAGAATTTTGACAAGAGTTGAAATTTAACACAATATGCTTTTTAAAGTCCTCCATTGATTACAGTCATTAACTACTATTACAACAGAAAAAATGAAAAGGATTCTGGTGGCCATTTGTTTGGGTCACAGCTAAAAAAAACAACCTGTGAGGTTTCATTGAATCATCACAAATATAACACAATTACTTTAATGGGAAACTGTGGGGAGCAACTTGGACTAGACTAAGTTACTCGAATTAAGACTTATTCTATACATCTGCTCTCCCACAATATGGTGCTGAGAAGGGAGTAAACAGCTTCTACGCAGCTGCCTCTCGCCAACTTGAGTGATGACCTGCAGGAGCTGATCTTGCTCCTGATTGGAGGAGAGCAGCGTACTCGGCGTGTGGGTAGCAGAGTTGGGATTGGTGGAAGAGGACTATAAAGGAGGAGAGAGACAACATGCACCAGGAACATCTATCTGAAGGAACACCTGAGCAGCCCCCGAGAGAGCCGGCCGGTGGTGTGCCGCTCCCCCGTGGAAGTGGGTAAAGTGGCCAGGGGGAACCGCCCTTCCACGGAGGTGGAAGGGTTGGTAGCCAACCCGGGAAGAACCAGCAGCAAACCCGGGGAGGGCCGAGCAGACAAAAGAACAGGGCAGGGTCCTGTGTCGTTCCTCTGCGAAGAGGGGGAGCGACAGGAAACCAAGTGTACTCTACCACACGTTTTCTGAACAATAACGTAACAATCCTTTTCCTACTTCTATTGATATTTATTTTGTAGTCAAACTGTTTTGGCGATTGCTTAAGGCAACTAAAGTACTGTTATCCCCATGTTTATTAATGAGGCAGCTGGAGCTCTGTGACTCGTCTCAAGCTTCTCAGGGCCTTCTATGCTTTAACAACCTAGGCTGGTCTAGACTTGTTTTTTCCAGATGGATTTAGTAATCTGTTTTTTATGGTTTAAGGTTTTCATAGTATGAAAGCACCAGTAGAAGCCAAGCTTCTTATTGCTTACATACCTTATCAGAACACTCAGGGCGCCCAGTGGGGTGACCAAGGTGGCGGGTGCGAAAGCATAAGCTGCAAAATTGACAGCCTCTCCTGCTCCCACTAGAAGCAAGCAAAAGTGTTAACATACAAGGTGGACCTACTTACCAGAAAAACGAATGACCCCTGCAAAGCAGTGGACTTTTAACCCAAAGACACTGAAAGATCAAGCTGAATGAAATGACTTAACTTTTTACATGGAAGGTGGGAAAAGGCTGGTATTAAGGGATACAGATAAACTGTAATTACCTGGAGCTAAGGTTTGGACATGGTTTGAGTGTATTCATGTATTGAAGAGTTCATGTGTTAGAAGCTTGGTCTCCAGTGTGGCCATCTGAGAGGTGGTGGAACCTTTAAGAGGTGGGGTTTAGTGGAGAGTTCATTAGGTCACTGGGGACACTACCTCAGAAGGGACTGCAGGAGTCCTCTGGGCACTCTAGTTAGTTCTTTTGAGAGGCTTTGTTATACAAGAGCAGGTGCAGCCTCTTCTCACTCTCTGACCTCCTGTCTCTGTGTGACCCTTCCTCTGGCACCTGCTCCTACCATGACAGCATCTGCTTTTGGCCCTCACCAGATGCTGACCAATGGGGCCTCCCAACCTTAGACTTTCAGACTCCAGACCTGTGAGCTAAACCAATCTCTTTTCTTCACAAGTATCCAGCGTCTAGTATTTTGTTGTAGTAACCAAAAAATGGACCAATACACCTGGTGATACAAACTTGACCAAGGACAAAGTCATTTAACAGTTTAAATGAATTTCAATAGATTTTGTTACTTCAATACTAAAAACACACTTGCTCACTTTGATGAAATCTAGCAGAGGAAGCTTTGGAGTAAGCAGAGATTGACTGCGTTTGCGCAGAAATACCTGCTGTTTTGCAAACAGCAACAGCAATCTATAAAATTAGAATGCCTTGTAGAGATCTGATGTGTAGGTAGGGGACAGCCAGAATGCCTACCACAGGCCCATGAGGTCAGAGATCTTTGAATTGCAGATGGTCTACCAGTACCAGTATCTCAGTGGCTCAAAGGGATCCAAACAGTGGTTATACAATTGCAATGATGTACTCCTAAATGTAATCTTTTTTCTTACCTGAGGAACACAAGATGTTGATTAGCTAGAACTACACAGATAACTTTTTTTAAAACTTTTATTTAATAAATATAATTTTCAAAAGTACAACTTTTGGATTATAGCGGCTTTTCCCCCCATAATCCCCCTCCTCCCAGCAATCATCCCATCTCTCACTCCCTCTCCCATCCCATTCTTCATCAAGATTCATTTTCAATTATCTTTATATATAGAAGATCAACTTGGTATATACTAAGTAAAGATTCCAGCAGTTTGCACTTGCACACAGACACACAAAGTATAAAATACTGTTTGAGTACTAGCTTTACCATTAATTCTCATAGTACAACAACAGAGATCCTACATGGGGAACAAGTGTACAGTGACTCCCATTGTTGATTTAACAATTGACACTCTTATTTATGACGTCAGTAATCACCCGAGGCTCTTGTCATGAGCTGCCAAGGCTATGGAAGTCTCTTGAGTTCACAAACTCTGACCTTATTTAGACAATGCCATAGTCAAAGTGGAAGTTCTCTCCTCCCTTCAGAGAAAGGTACCTCCTTTGATGGCCCACTACACAGATAACTTCTAGAATGAGGGAAATCCCTCCAAGAGCTGGGCTCTGGTGCTGGGGCCAAATTCATCTCACAGATCACAACTGGACACTTGCCCACAGAATGCAATGTTTCATGCTGACAAACTCTGCCAGGCTAATGCTGCTTTTGAGAGAGAAAAGGACACAGCATATTTTTTCCTGCTTTCTTTGGCTGCTATGCTATTTTCTCTACCAAAGAGTCTCAACTATTCTGTAAGATTATATTCGTTATATTTTCCCAATGCTAGAAACTCCAAATATAATCTTACAGAATAGTTAAGAGAATCCTCTCAAAGAACCATGGAAGTCTTCTTAGAATATTAAGCTTTCAATCAATACTTCATATTATCTTTTTTATTTTTTTAAAGATTTATTTCTTTGGCAGTCAGAGTTACAGAGGGACACACACACACACACACACACAGAGTGAGCGAGAGCAAGAGAGAGCAACAGTGCATGAGAGCACACCTCCATGTGCTGGCTTACTCCCCAAATGGCCACCAACAGCCAGCCTGGGCCAGAACAAAGCCAGGAGCCAGAAGCTTCTTCTGGGTCTCCCACATGGGTACAGGGCCTACTGACTTGGGCCATCTTCTGCAGCTCTCCCAGGCCATCAGCAGGGAGCTGGATCGGCAGTGAAGCAGCTGGGACTTGAACCAGCACCTGTGTAGAATGCCAGTGTCACAAGCAGCAGTTTAACCCACTACACCACAGCGCTGGCCCCTATCTTTTTGTTGACAGCTTTCAAGGAGAGCACTGACTTCATGATTAAAGCACTGTGTATTTGTCATTACATAAAAATCTCCTGACAGCTGGCATTGTGGCATAGCCAGTTTCCGGCGTCCTACACTGGTTCCAGTCCCAGTTGCTCACTTCCAATCCATTTCCCTGCTAATGTGTCTGGGAAAGCAGTTGAGGAAGGTCCAAGAGCTTGGACCCCTGCCATCCATTTGGGAGACTTGGATGCCATTCCTGGTTCCTGGCTTTGGCTTGGATCAGCCTCAGCTGTTACATCCATTTGTGGAATGAACCAGATGGAAGATTTCTCTTTCTCTGTCACTCTGGCTTTCAAATAAATAAATAATGAACCATTACAAAAGGCTCCAATGTGCACTTCTCTCTCCTCAATACTAGCATAAACTTTTTTCTTTTTTTTAGAATTATTTTATTTGAAAGACAGAGTTACAGAGAGGTACAGCCAGAGAGAGAGAGGTCTTTGATTCTGCTGGTTCACTCCCAAATGACTGCAACGACCAGAGCTGAGCTGATCCGAAGCCAGGAGCCAGGAGCCAGGAGCTTCTTCCAGGTCTCCCATGTAGGTGAAGGGGCCCAAGGACTTGAGCCATCTTCTACTGCTTTCCCAGGCCATAGCAGAGAGCTGGATCAGAAGAGCGCAGCTGGAACTCAAACCAGCGCCCATATGGGACGCCAGCGCTGCAGACTGGGGCTTTAACCCCCTGTGCAACAGCGCCGGCCCACCGGCATAAACTTGTTAAAAAGTTTTTTTGTTCTCCACTTGGAAGGCAGAATGACAGAGAGAGAGAGAGAAAAAAACATGCTTCAGCTATCTGATGCTCATGTCAACAGGCAAAGTTCCACCCAGCTCTCCCCTGTGAGTGACAGGTTCCTAAGCAGTTGAGTCGTCATTTACTGCCTCCTAGGTGCATTAGCAGGAAGATGGATTGCAAGTGAGTAGCTGGGACATGAACTGACACTTTGATATGGGATGTGGGCATCCCAAGTGGCAGCTTAACCTGCTACACCACAATACCTGCACCTACTTTTTTATATAGTAAAAATTACATGGGAAGATGGTCCAAGTGCTCAGACCCTTGCACCCACGTGGGAGACCTGGAAGAAGCTCCTGGCATTAGCACGGCCCAGCCCAGACCATTGTAGCCATCTGGGTAGTGAACCAGTAGATGGAAGATAATCTTTCTCTTTCTCTCTCTCTCCCTCTCTCTGTAACTCTTTAAAATAAATAAAAACTCAAAGGGCTATATAAATTTTCATCTTTCTTTTTCTTCAATATTTTAGAATCCATTTATTAAAGAAGGGTACCCAGTTCCTTCTTTTAACAGGATCTCACAGATACTGAACTGTGTTACTTGGTTTGGAAAAACACAAGGAAGCTTTAAGACTTCTGATTGCAGAGAGAAATGATTTGCAAGTGGTGTGAAATTACAACTAATCATGTCCCTGTTTTGGAGTTTTCAGGCATGGGGTTTTAGAAAGTCCAGAGGAGTTAAGAGGGAGACCAACACCAGTCAAAGCAGCTGAGGCAGACTTCCTGCCTTTTATTTGGACGTCACATTAGCATTTAGAAAATGCCCACATGTCCTGGTCTCATTTAACCTGTGGAGTAAGTCGGAGGGGGGGGGTGAATGCTGACAGCTTAGATTTTCCCATTTATTTGCCACGTAAGCCACCAAAGAATCCTTTATTTTATCCATGTTTTGGTCCTGGCAAGGAAAATGTACCCATTCCTGAAAAGACATGCAGCTAGGATGGTCACAGATTCAAATTATGAGCCGAGAAAACATTGGGAGGGAAGAACTTTCCTCAGTTGTTATGATGAAAAAAACACAAGAAGGGGAAGTTTGTGAGAAAAGACAGCATCTTAAATATCAACGTTCGTCTTACGTTGCAGGATAGTACTGAGGAAGTAGGAGGAGCAAAGAGTGACAATGCACACACATATGTGTATACATACACACACATGTATTGTTAGATGACAACTTATTCCACCCACACAAACATGTTTAGACTTAAGTTATATCCTTGACAGGAAGAAAAATGTTAAACTCCTTATGTAATCTATCATTTTATCAGCACACACTGTTCTCATTTTAAGCACTTACTTGACAGTAATCCTGCCCACCACAACCATTCCTTGAGGTAAGAATGTCCACCTTGTCCTAGGAAAATAACAGGAATAAAAATTAAGTTCTAAATTCAAGGAATGAGGCTTGAAGAACTGACTTCTAGGAAACATACTGGATTATGTTGAGAAAGGGCAAGGCTTAAGGTCAAATTAGTCCTTGAGCTTATTTGCTTTGTGATTTCCAGAAATCTAAAGTTTTCTAGTATGTCACCTTGTGATTTCTATATAAATAAGTTTACTTTGCAGAAAATTTTATGTAAGTCAGGGGCTTGCACATAGAATATTATAAGCCCTGAATACTTTGTTTCAGTCATGGTTCAAATTAAAAATGGAAAACCATAGAACATGAATTACACTGGTGTCTTATAATAAGAACTTCAGAGGGGACAGTATGGTTGACATAAAGCTTTTGAGATTTTATATTAGTCGATTGGAGAATAATGAGCATCAGACAGTTGAACTCTACTCACTTGCTACTTTGGCATGATGAATTCGAGTTTCTGTCCAGAACTGAAAAGGACAAAAAGCTTGCCTATGGAATTCAGAGTTATGTGACCTTATTATTGGTGTTTCCAACAGAAAAATTTCTCATCGATTTATTTCTATTTTTAATTAGTTTTTAAGATTCAGTGCACTTTGTAGACACAATTCTAAGAACATAATGATGCTCCTTTCTTTCCTCACTCCTTCCCTCTCTTCCCTCCTACCCTCCTTCTTCCTTCCTTTCTTCTTTTTAAGTCTTTGAGATAACATGCTTTAAATTTATATTACAGTAAAAAGGTTTAATACTTTACAGAATAAGAAGTTTAACAAGTACTCTTGCAAATATAGTTTTGTAAAACTTTGTTTTATATCTTTGTGAAACCAATGTCTAAATGTTATACTACTATAGTTTTAATGATCTGCGATTACTTTAAAATTTACTGTATATATGGGTGAAATGGTCATTTTTTTCATTCAATTATTGTTTATAACTATTGTCTATATTCTCCCTACACTGGGATATTTTGCTTTTTATTTATTAAACGTCTCATCAATTTTAATACAACAAATCCCCTAAACTTGACCTATATATTTTTGTTATAGTTAGTCTAAACAGGGTGTATAAACTGTGAAGATTATCTTGCAAAGTAGTTAACTATGTTTATTTAGGATGTTCTCTTTATAAAATTTGTAAATGACTAACCTGGAGTCTTACTACAAAGTTGGAACTTATGATGTATGCTTATTGACCGTTTGCATTTTTAATTTTATCTATTTCTTGTTTATGTGCTTTGCTTATTTTCTGTTAGGGTACTAATATTTTCTTATTGACTGCTGTTGCTCTTTATATATTAAGAAATTTAACTACCTTCTGTCATAATTAGTGTTTCATAATTTTCGCTCCAATATACATTTGGTTTTTAATTTCTGTTAAAGTGTTTCCACATATACCTTTTTTGTCAATCCAGAAAATTTCCTTATAGAGAACAGACTCTTCCTTTACCTTATTCTTAGAAAGGACTTCTTTTAGATCTTTTTTTTTAAATAAAATAATTCTAAATTTGACTTGAAGCTATCTGAAATTTCTTTTGCTGAATGGCTTAAAATAGAACTCTTATTTTCTCCTCTAGTATTTTCCATTTGTCTCAGTATTTTTAAATAATAATTCATCCTCTCTCTACTGTTTTGAAATGAAACTTTTAAAAATCATATATTAAAGTGTTACCTGTAGTAACACTTAAGTTTACAATTCTCTTTATTATTTTGTCTATTTTAATGGTACATTTTGTTTTGTGATGGGGCATGTCTTTCCTCAACAGTACTCTTTAATAAGCTTGTTTGCATTATTCGTAGTCATTTATTTTTTCCATATGGACTCTAGAAAAATATTTAGGTTTTCAACCATATTATACTTGATAAAAATGAATAGAGAATTCATGTCTAATGAAAGACAGGCAGAGCTACTCAGCATCTAAAATATCACTATAAGTAGTAGCCTATTTACATTGCTACATGTTTACTAATTTAACAAATGTTTTTGAGTGCCAAACACCATGACAGGGAAGGTCCCTGCTCTTGTGAATCCATAACTGATAAACAAACAAACCTGTTGACCACAATTAAATAAACAGTAAGTTTACCAGTACAGATTATTCCAGGCACTATGAAGGAAACCCCGAGTGTCATGACAGAGAATAACAGGGGCTGGGGGTGGCGGAGACCTGCAGAGAGGATGGGTCAAGGATGGAACTTCAGCTGAAGGATGAGTCATCTGAAGGAAGGGCAACAAGAAGAGAGTTCCTGGCAAAGGGAGAAGACTTCATGGACAGAAAATCAGTCTATTCCAGGAACAAGAGTAAAGCAGGTGACCGGAGAGTAGCACAGGAGGACGCAGGTGAGGTGGCAGGGACCATTCCATGTAGGTCAGAGTTGGTGGGACATGCAGCTGGCTCAATGAGGAAGACAGAGGCTGAGATAAACAGAGATAAGTCAACTGTGATGGCTGTAAAGCATGTGGTCTGACAATAATGCCTTTTCTGCAGTTGGAAACTTGAATTCATTAGTTGCAGGTTTCTTACCAGCTCTCGTAATGCCCTTGTTGGCCAGTTCCAAGAGGCCCTTCTTTTTCAATATGAAGCTGGAGCCAATAAAAATACTGGAACTTACTGCCAGGACCAAGCCCACGTAAAGACTGTACTTGTTTTCCACATTTGCAGAAATGCTCAAGTTGGTTGTGCTGGTATTCAGATCCATGTAGAGGCCAGGAGAAACCAGCAGCTGTGACACATTCGTGATCTCACACCAAGCTTGGAAGGAGTTCGGACAGACAAGAGACAGCACGTGGCCTGGAAAAAAAGAAAGAAGGAAATGGCAAGAACTCAAAGGAGCTATACAATGCTTATCCCCCTTGTGCAAGAAACAGGCTTGAGCGGATGGTACTCAAACACTTTTTTACTGTACGCAGGAAACCCCCTAACAGGTGGTCCCTGGGTCTACAGACATTTTCAGTTTGGTTTGCATAGGTTCTTCTTCTTCTTCTTCTTCTTTTTTTTTTTTTTTTAAAGATTTATTTATTTATTTGAAAGTCAGAGTTACAAAGAGAGAGAAGGAGAGGCAGAGACGGACAGAGGTCTTCTGTCCTTTGGTTCACTCCCCAATTGGCCTCAAAAGCCAGAGCTGGGCCGATCTGAAGCCAGGAGCTTCTTCTGGGTTTCCCACACAAGTGCAGGGGCCCAAGGACTTGGGCCATCTTCCACTGCCTTCCCAGGCCATAGCAGAGAGCTGGATCAGAAATGGAGCAGCCGGGACTCGAACCAGCACCCGCATGGGATGCCAGCACTGCAGGTGGAGGCTTTACCCGCTGTGCCACAGTGCTGGCCCCAGCATAGGTTCTTAATAGATGACTTTAAATACTTTCATGGTCAGCATTTAAACTGAAAGGTTTTACACGAAAAGTCTGAATTCCTCATCCAAACTGGAAGTTATGGCAGTACTTGAGCCTTCTGGCAAAACAACCACCTGCTGGAGCAGGGACTATTTAGACCTATCTGGTGCTCACTAATTCTCATCACAGCCCCACCCTCATCTCCCCATCCACCTCAGGCCTTCACATTATTAGCCTGTCTCCTGGAAAGCAGGGTTATGACACCTGATTGTGGGGAAAGGGCACAGCAACCCCATCTGCCTAGAAATCACTGTGTAACAGGAAATTGAGTGAGTCTACTTGGTAGGGTTATGAACTATGCCTTTCAAAAAAAAAAAAAAAAAAAGGATTACAGGTGGGTTCAGTTTCCTGTACCACTTTTCCATAAAGAAAATGATTTTTCAGGTCTACCAATCCACCTTTTTCTAAATAAAATAGAATCTAATAAATGAATCAAGCATCAGTAGGCTTAAGAATAAGATTCAAATAAGCATGTATATCCACTGAATCATAAGCGCCTTGGAATTTTGGGGTTAAACACTAAAACACAAGACATTTTACATAGATAAGAAATTTTTTATATTCTTTTCTTCACTTGAAAAGCCACCAACAAGGTGACACTATGACTAGATGTTCTCTCATCACTGTTTTCCTAGAGAAAAAGGCAAATTCTCCCTCTATGAATTACCCTAAACAACCAAAAAAACCAAACTAACAAAATAAAATGGGAAAGGAAAAATCCAGTGAAAAAATTCAGCTTTATATATCAAATATTTTAAGAAGGCATATGAACTACATAAAAAAGTGTGAACAAATGTCTTAGCAAGAAATTTCCCAAATGCATCTATGCATCCTTGGTTTAGTATTATGAAGTTACCAAATTTTACCAAATACTAAGTTAACAAGCAACCATCAAATGGTGAAATAATGAATTCAGAGTTTCCATGACTCTTATTTCACTTTTGTCTATAACTTGAAAATGAATTAACTTTCCCCCCCAAAAGATAAAGAATAAAATTCTTCTGAATTTCCCAAGATTTCCAGAAAATCTTCCAAAATTTCCAAGGAGACCTATATTACTAGAATTCCAGACTTGTGGGAAGTTTTCAGGCAGGTTGTTTTTGGTAAGAACAGCGACAAATCTGCAATCAAGCAATCATGTTCCATGCACTATTCATTCCATCCAAATGGAAAGTCACTGTGTTTATTTTTGTTAGTAAAAATTTGTGTTACATTCATTCCTGACATAACACCTAATTTGACTTTCCAGTGGATTCCATGGCTGCATTTGTGTCATTTACTATGTAGTTAACATAACCATTCCAAAACTTCATCTCTGAAATCAGTGTGGGCAGATCTCATTCCAGTGAAACAGTATTTCTTCTAAGATGTTGACATAGCAAAATGTTTCCGACATTTTAGGGGGTGTGGGGGCAGGGGATCATAAATGAGGGAGCACATAATCTTGGTTGCCTTTTACAAGTTCTTGTTCTAAGTGGCCGTTGTAAGTGGCTGCAAGTTTATGGCAGAAGAAAATAATAAAAATCTTGCCTGAGTGTTGACCTTAGAACTTACATTGTTTTATGTTTTGGGAGTGTGTGAGGGAGAAAGCCTGTGGCAGATATGACTGAAGGAGACAGGGCAAAGGGAGGGGAGCGGGAGGGCAGAACCTGTGCTTGAGCGTAGAGTGATGTGGGGGCCCAAGGGAGAGATGAGGGAGCAGGGTGTGTGGGCAGGGACTCCACAGTGTTTTAGAGGAATCAAAGCGCAAGTCAGAGTTGGCTTCTCGAGATCCAAGTAAGCAAAGTAATTATGCAGGGAGGTTAATTCAGACTTTGTTCAACACAGAAAATCCATTACTGCAAGTCCCTTATTCTCATGTTAGCACACATTACTTTTTTGATATTGTTACTATATAATGAATACTTAAATACATGCTAGTTAAGAAAAATAATTGAATATACACTGATATATAAACCATCTGATCTAAGAAAGAAAATATTACCCCTCCAAGCTGTTGCTCCCCCTCTTCATGGAGGAACGACACAGGACCCTGCGGTGTTCTTTTGTCTGCTCGGCCCTCCCCGGGTTTGCTGCTGGTTCTTCCCGGGTTGGCTACTGTCCCTTCCACCTCCGTGGAAGGGCGGTTCCCCCTGCCACTTTCCCCACTTCCGCAGGGGAGCGGCACACCACCGGCCGGCTCTCTCGGGGGCTGCTCAGGTGTTATTCAGATAGATGTTCCCCTTAGATGTTCCTGGTGCATGTTGTCTCTCTCCTCCTTTATAGTCCTCTTCCACCAATCCCAACTCTGCTACCCACACGCCGAGTACGCTGCTCTCCTCCAATCAGGAGCAGGTCCTGCTGTTTACTGGTTGAACTGGAGGCAGCTGCGTAGAAGCTGTTTCTCCCTTCTCAGCGCCATATTGTGGGAGAGCAGATGCATAGAATAAGTCTTAATTCCAGTAACTCAGTCCAGTCTGGGTTGCTCCCCACACAAGCTAACAACCATCCTGTCGTTTTCTCATCAACATTTCTTTGCTTAAAAAAAAATTCTTCAGAGTGTGCATTTGGCACAGAAGGTTAAGCTGTTGCCTGTGATGCCAGCATCCCATAACTGAATGCTGGTCCCTCTGCTTCCAATCCAGCTTCCTGCTAATGTGTCTGGGAAGGCAGTAGATGATGACCCAAGTACTTGGGCCCCTGACACCCATCTGGGAGACCTGGATGGAGTTACTGGATCTCCCAGCCCTGACTGTTGCAATTATTTGGAGAATGAACCAGTGGATGGAAGATCTTTCTCTGTCTCTGTCACTTGTATTTCAAATAAATAAATTTAAAAATTATTTTCTCTAAGTAAGTCCATTTATAAATAATAGTTTTGTTTAGCCTCTTTTTGTATCTTAGAAAAATGTAATCATACAGAATATATTCTTGGGTGACTTGCTTTTTAAAGACTGATTTATTGGGGCTGGCGCCGTGGCACAGTAGCTTAATCCTCCCCCTGCAGTGCCCGCATCCCATATGGGCGCCGGTTCTAGTCCTGGCTACTCTTCTTCCAATCCAGCTTTCTGCTATGGCCTGGAAAAGCAGTAGAAGATGGCCCAAGTGCTTGGACCCCTGCATCCACATGGGAGCCTGGGAAGAAGCACCTGGCTCCTGGCTTTGGATCAGCACAGCGCCGGCCATTGCGGCCATTTGGGAAGTGAACCTACAGAAGGAAGATCTTTTTCTCTGTCTCTCCCTCTCACTGTCTGTAACTCCACCTCTCAAATAAATAAATAAAATCTTTTTTAAAAAAGATGATTTATTTATTTGAAAGAGTTACACAGAGGGAGAGGCAGAGAGAGAAAGAGAGAGAGCTATTTTTCATCACTGGTTCACTCCCCAAACGGCCAAAACGGCCGGAGCTGGGCCGACCTAAAGCCAGGATCCAGGAGTTTCTTCCAGGTCTCCCACATGGGTGTGGGGACCCAAACACTTGGGCCATCTTCCTCTGCCTTCCAGGCCATAGCAGAGAGCGGGATCAGAAGAGGAGAGCCCAGACATGAACCAGTGCTCATACGGGATGCTGGTGCTGCAGGCGGAGGCTTCACCTGCTATGCCACAGCGTCAGCTCCAGGTTTGATATTTGATAAACACACACATTTCTTTAAAATCTAGAAACCAAGTTAGACGTTGGACAGGTTATAGCTTTCCCACCTTAAGTTCTACTACTGTCATCACAGGCAAGTTGAGTAATCACCCTGTTTTGGTTTCTTCATCTCTAAAATGCAGGAGGTTTACTCAGTCATTCTAAAGGTATCTTCTATAATTTTGTGGTTTGATCATAATCTGCCTTTGTTAACCAGAGTTGCATATGATCCTGGTGGCTTGTGTTTGCAGATGGACTTCTAGAAGGCATTTGAAAGATGTTGATGCCATGATATTAAGTGATTAGCCAAAATATCTGTCAAAACCAGGGCCAAGCAACTCAATTTCCAGGTTAGTTTTCTATTTAAGAAAATTTAAAACACAAAGTACAATAAAGCAGTTGAAAAATATTACTAAATCTTATACAAAGATGAAGTGCTTTTATTTTTCAAGTGCTATTTGGCCATAGAGGCTAACAACTGAAATTTCCAGTTACATGGAACAGAATATCTGGTTTCTAGGTAGTCTGTGATTGCATCAGAGTACATTTTTTTTAAACCACGGCAAGATCTTTCCAAGTTGAAGAAGTCATTGTCTCATCACCTATTCTGCTGTGATACTTTTTTTTTTTTTTTGCAGGCAGAGTGGATAGTGAGAGAGAGAGACAGAAAGGTCTTCCTTTTGCCGTTGGTTAACCCTCCAAAGGCCGCCACTGCTGGTGCGCTGCGGCCGGGGCACCGCGCTGATCTGAAGGCAGGAGCCAGGTGCTTCTCCTGGTCTCCCATGGGGTGCAGGGCCCAAGCACTTGGCCCATCCTCCACTGCCTTCCCGGGCCACAGCAGAGAGCTGGCCTGGAAGAGGGGCAACCGGGACAGAATTGGCGCCCCGACTGGGACTAGAACCCGGTGTGCCGGCGCTGCAGGCGGAGGATTAGCCTAGTGAGCCGCAGCGCCAGCCATGATACATTATTATTCAGCATTTTTACTTCCTTATTTGTCCCCAAACAAGAATATTCTGATGTCAGTCTGGAAGAGACTTGGTGGCCAAATGGGGATGATCTGAGGAGAGGCTTCAGATTTACTTTTATGGTTGAGTTCACCCTCTTGTATTTTGTAATTATCTGATGAGCTGCTGGCCCTTCACCTGAGCCGCAGCATGGACCCATGTGGAGCAGATCTGGGTGCATCTCACATGAAGGAGCCAAGCCCAGGTGACATGTAGTCTGCGCAGACACACACAGGTGAGCCTCGTCTAGATCATTCAATCCCCTGTGGACCTACAGACACAGAAGCAATAAGAGATGATATACTACCTACTCATATTGGCATAGGAAAGACTGAACGCAGCCTCTTGATGTTCGTCACGCTTTATTTGCTAAACATCAGCTAGTGTGAATTGGATCATGTCATTTCCCTGCTTAATCTCCCTGCTCCCTCATGACGGTTTTTTAATTCCAATTATAACAAAAACTCAAGTGCTGATGAACCCTGAACTTTAAGGGCTTCCATGCTCTGCAGCTTGCTTACCCCTGACATTAGACTGCATCACCCTCTTTCTCACCCAACTCTGAAACACAACTCATCTTTTCATTCATTTATTCAACAAGAATTTATGAAGTGTCTACAACCTGTCAGGCATTTTCTAGAAGCTGAGGATATAACAGAGGATACAACAAAACGCCTGCTCTTATATTCTAGTGGGGGGAGGGATAGAACAAATGAATTAACAGTTGTATAATTTGGAAAGAGTGCCATGGGAAGCCATAAAAACAGGATAAATGAATATATATATATATATTTTTGACAGGCAGAGTGGGCAGTGAGAGAGAGAGAGAGAGACAGAGAGAAAGGTCTTCCTTTGCCGTTGGTTCACCCTCCAATGGCCGCTGCGGCCGGCGCACTGTGCTGATTCGATGGCAGGAGCCAGGTACTTCTCCTGGTCTCCCATGGGGTGCAGGGCCCAAGCACTTGGGCCATCCTCCACTGCCTTCCGGGGCCACAGCAGAGAGCTGGCCTGGAAGAGGGGCAACCGGGATAGAATCCGGCGCCCCGACTGGGACTAGAACCCGGTGTGCCGGCGCTGCAAGGTGGAGGATTAGCCTAGTGAGCCGCGGCGTTGGCCTGATAAATGAATATATTTTAACGACAAGATTAAAGGTAAAGACTTGAAGGGTGAAGGAACTGCAATCAGCTAGGCTGGCGAGGGTGACAGCAGAGAGATGTTTGAGATGTCTCAGAATAGTAGCAAGGGAGATCAGGTGAAATGAGCCTTTTGAAAAGTAGGCCCAATCTTGTCCTTCCTCCCAAAATTCTACATTGGCCTCCCTTCTCTTCAAAAATACCTAAATCCCCACCACAGTGCACAAGGCCCCTCAGAATCCTTCCCAAAAATAACTACCTAACCTCATTCCCAACTCTTGTTTTTTTTTGTGGTTGTTGTTTATTCCATAGGCTAAGTACTTTCTCACTTTGAAGATTTCTTGGTTTGTTTTTTTAAAGATTTACTTTATTTGAAAGGCGGAGTGACAGAGAAAATGAGAGTGAAAGTGAGGGAGAGGGAGAGAGAGAGAGGGAGAGAAAGAGAGAAATACAGACACACAGAGCGCTGATCCACTGTTCACTGCAACATCTGGGGCTGGGCCAGGTCAAAGCTGGTCAATTCAAATCTCCCACATGGGTGGCAGGGACTCCACCACTTGAGTTCGAGCTGTCACCTTGTGGCTAGGAGGGTCTGCATTAGCAGCAAACTGGAATCAGAGCAGAACTGAGACTCAAACCCAGAAACTCAGAGAGGGGATGCGAGCATCCTGTTGGTCTATCTACCAGGCCAAATGTCTTCCTCTAACTGGGTGGTTTAAACAATACATTTATTTCTCACAGTTCTTGAAGATGGGAATCTAAGATGATGGTGCCAACAGCGTCAGATTCTTGGTGATACTTCTCTTCCAGCTGTCTGTTCACATGGTGTCCTCCTCCTGGGGCCAGTACTGTGGTATAACAGGTTAAGCCTCTGCCAGGGGCATCGGCATCTCACTTGGGCACTGGTTCATGTCCTGGCTGCTCCTCTTCTGAGCCAGTTCTCTGCTAATGACCTAAGAAAGCAGTGGAAGATGGCCCAAGTCCTTGGGCCCCTGCACCCATGGGGGAGACCCAGAAGAAGCTTTTGCTTCCTGGCTTCCGATTGGCACTCTTTGGTCATTTGGGGGAGTAAATCAGCAGGTGCAAGACCTCTCTGTCTCTGTCTGTAATTCTGCCTCTAAATAAATTAAAAAAAGAAAGCTCCCCTTCCATCACAACCTAATTACTTCCCAGAGATCTCACCTGCAATACCATTACATTGGGATTAGGGTTCCAACATATGAATTTGGGTGGAGGGAAAACCATTCAATACATTCTAGAAACCTATAGGAAAAACAAAGGTCCTAATAATTTTTTTGCTTGGCTTGATCACTAATTACAAAGCCATATTCACTTCTCCAGTTCTCTTCATCTGTAAAATTGAGATAATGTCTATGCAAATACTTCAAAATGTTTGAGAAATGAAATTAAAGGAAATGTAGGGGCCAGCTTTGTGACATGGTGGGTTAAGCCACAGCCTGTGACACTGGCATCCCATACTGAGTACTGGTTCAAGTCTCAGCTGTTGTACTTCTGACCCAGCTCCCTGCTATTGCACCTGGGAAAACAGTGGAAAATGGCCCAAGTGTGTGGCCCCTTGCAACCATGTGAGAGACCAGGATGGAGTTCCTGGCTCCAGACTTGTCCTGGTACAGATCTGGCTGTTGCAGGCATTTGGGGAGTGAACCAGTGGATGGAAGTTCTCTCCCTTTCCTTTCCCTCTCTGCTGCTCTGCCTTTTAAATAAATAAATAAATAAATAAATCTTTGAAAAAGAAAAATTAAAAAAAAGTTTAGTGCCAAAAATTTAAATCCATGCTGACTTAGGGGTCTTTGACACATTTATGAAATAAGCATATTATGAAAAAATATTCAAGAATTTAAAAATTTGCACCAAAATAAACTTCTAATTTTATTAGAATGTTTTCTAGTGCTCTCTTATCTAATAAAACACAGAATTTAATTATGTGTGAGGATAAACGGATACATTTTATGTGGCCATCTTTTGAAAATTAAGACTATTACCTACATGAATGTGTGACATATACTAGTCATATGGAGAGGGATACAGCCAATTCTCAGAGTTGGAATTTCTTAATTTCCTCTTTTCTAAACTGAGACTAGTTCAGCCAGGAAGACAGGTTGAATGAGCTCTAGAGACCAACTGAACCATTTTCTCTCTGGTGGCTGGCGTAGACTGTAACAATGGCCTACTCCATCAAAGAAAACTTTGAGAACTATTTGGTTCCTCTCCTCCTTAGTATCCTAAGCCCAACCCATACCGGAACTGTTAAGAAGATACCCAGGGTTGTACGTTTGTCCTCTTTGGAGCTCAGTCTGTCCTGTTTCTTTTATTTCTTTGTTTCTGTACAGGCCCTGGCACATAATCCTCATGCAGTCAGTGCTTCACAGGTGACTGCAATATTTCCCACATTAATATTTTCATAGTGTCATTACTGTCACATGAATAAAGCTCCATTGGCATTGGTTTCTACTGAAGTATGTAGAATATGTGATATAATACTGAAAAACTAAAAAAAAAAAAACTCCAACATTTATATGTTTAACTTTTGTTTTTTTTGTTAAGGTAATTTTGGGTTAGCAGGCCTTTAGAAACCAGAAGTCAAAGTACAAGATTAACATTTTCCTTCACTGAAGTCCAATTGGAATGCTCTGTCTTCAGATCTCATGATGGATTCCTTTGATTTTGGTTTCAGCTAAGGATCACTTTCTTTAGGTACCCAAAGCAAATATCCCTGATATTGTCAGCCCATTATCCATGACACTCACCTCTACTGTAATGACCTTATGAATTTGTGTCTTGCACATTTTCTGCCCTCTGGTCAGTAGGCTGCATGAGATCAGAGACCTAGGCCTACAGTCTAGGACCAGGCTGTCTGGCAAATCTGTCTATCTTAGCACATGGACCAGTGCCTGGCACAGGAACTTGTTATTCATTCAATTCATGAAAAATTGAGCCTCTCGGTACTCTGTCAGCCTCTGAATTTTGTGCTTCAGTTCCACCTGCACCTGCACCTCACAGCTATAAACCCGTAGGAATGTTTCCCAATTTACAGGTCAAGAAAGGCTCCAGGAAGCTAAATTACACCTTAGAGTCCCGTCTGCCGCCCAAACCGACTCTCTTCCCACTACTGATAATACGGCATCTGGTTTCTCTGAAGTCTTCCCTGCCAGATTCCCGCACAATTAACAATCACAAGTGGTAAGCAATGCACATGAATATTTCTTGTTGGAACTAAATGCATGAGCAACGCAGGAAAAACACCCGGAAGTTCAAACAGGTGGGTGTAATCCACACACCCTTAGGTAAACAAGGGTGGATGTATTAGTAACCGTTTGACTTACCGGCTTAGGAATTATTTAGAAAAAGGGCACAGAAGCTGACTATCTAGGAAATCATCCTACCCGGGCCGCCTTTAGGAACCATCTCAAAAATCCTAGTTTTTGAATAGTTTGTGAATTGTTTAGGCTCTCTCGCTCTCTTCCCCTTCTGTCTCTTGCTGGTACCGTATGGAAGAATTCGCTGGGTGCTTACAATTTTTTTCTTTTTTTTTTTGCTTTTCATTTTGAAATCTTCCCCCAACAAACTGGAAGAGCCCAAAAAGAGGGCAAACGCGGAGAAGGTCGCCAGCCCCTCAGCCTTGGCGTCGTTCTCCAATCCGCCCCCTCCTCTTTTCTGCCACTGCCAAGGTGCTCTCGCTGGGACGCCGGGAGGCCGCCGCTCCCCTCGCCCCCGCCTTCCCTTTCCCTCCCGCGTGGAGTCTGGGGCTGGGGGCTGCCAGGGCGTGTGCCCGCCGGCGGAGGGCAAGGGGCCGCCGGGCTCGGGGCGGGGCTGGAATCCCACCCACACGCGCGTGCCCGCGCCCAGGCCCCCGCTCCCGCCCGCCTCAGGCTGCCGCGCCCAGTCGGGCTCGCGGGCGTCTTCAGCCGGACGGAGGGGGGGCCGCGTCCTCGGCCGCGTCCTCCGCCGCGACCCCCGGAGCCTCCCTCCCACGGTGACCAGCTGGACGGCTGCCCGACCGAATGAATGAATGAACGACTACGTGAACGACTAAGTTCAGTCATCGCATCCCTCTCCTCTTGCCCCTAAGTAACCGGGGACCGCCCACCTGGTCTCTTCGCCACCCAGGCGACAGGTGCCCCGGCTCGCACTCACCTTCTCGGCAGGGCTCTCCGGGCGGCAGCCTCACCTGTACCCCCATGGCCCCCAGACGGGGCTTCGCGGGCGCACGCGCTCACTCCTCTCCCACCTGGGATTCGAGTCCCCATGGACTCGCGCTGGGGCGGAGCTTAGCAGCCTGGGACCTGCGAGCGCTGACCCCGCCCCCGGGGCGACCTCGGCCAATGGGGAGAGCGGGGTGTGGCCTGCAGGCAAGCCGCGGCCACGCACCCGGGGAATCCGGTGCGAATTCTCGGTGCCTTCGGGCTTCGGCGGCTGACCCTGGTCGCGTGGGAGGGCGACTGCCCCTCAGCACGCCTTCGAGAAGTCGCACGATCGAGAGACACTGGCACGCGTCGCGGGGCTGCGGCGTCTCTCGGAGAGCGGAGGCCGCCCTGGCAGCTCCGGGACGGAGTTGGGCGGAGGCTCCTCGCACAGAAGGGTCGCCCCTGCTGGACTCGGGGCCCTGCAGGTTTCGGAAGCCGTTCGGAGTTAGCTGCATGGCGCGGAAGTTGCTGGTCCCTGGGGTTCTGCGCTGAGTTTATTCTGTTATTGGAACCGATGTGGCGCTTCTGTGCTGTTTTGTTTCTCTGGCTGCCCCTCTGCTCCTCTGCCCCCCCCCCCGACCCCAGACCCCTCTGCCCTTACTTTGAATTACACAGTTGATAGCAATCAGCCCCTACGCGAGAAGCAATGCCCAAACGGAATACCCTATTCCCACCAAGAAAACCAGCTAGGGGTTATTTCATAGCTCTGTACCGTATCACACACCTGCAAGCCTTTTATAGGTATGCTGTAGTTAAATCTCACTGCATAGTGTATTGCCCTCCAGTGTACGGATGAGGGGTCGGAGGTAAAGGAGGTGAAATAACCTAAGCACACGTGCTCATCTGACCCACGGTGAGCTGGGTTTTAGCAGGTCTTCGTGTACCATGAATTGGGCATGCCGTGGGTGCCTTTGTTGCTTCACACTGAGGAAAATGCTCCTGTAGCTCTCACCTTGCTCTTGCTCTGGGTAGGCGTGAACTGTGCCGTGCGCTCCAATACTTGCGAGGCGTCAGTCTTGCTTGTCTTGTTCTTAGGCTGATGGGAGAAAAGTTAAGCTCAAATGAGTCAACATAACAACCCGAGGCTCGTACTTGTACGTGCGCATGGCCCTGAAAAGGAATAAGTGGAAGCTGAAAGGAGGGGGACTTATGCCAATTTTGGACTTTTTCTTTTTAAAAAATTATTTTGTTTATTTGAAAGGCAGAGTTACAAAGAGAGAGGGAGAGAAATCTTTCATCCACTGGTTCATTCCCCAGATGGCCCCAAAGTTTAGGGTTGGGCCAGAAGCCAGGAGCCAGGAGCTTCCTCCAGGTCTCCCACGTGGGTACAAAGGCCCAAGCACTTGGACCATCCTCTGCTGTTTTTCCAGGTGCATTAGCAGGGAGTTGGATTGGAAGTGGAGCAGCCAGGACTCCAACCGGGATCCAAATGGGATTTGGGCATTGCATAACCCAGTACAGCACAATGCTGGCCCTAGGACAAGTCTTAAAACTTAGACTTCTATTTAAGTATTTTCTTTGACCATTAGGCTTGAATTTTGCCTTTACCAAAGACTGATGAGTACAGTAAATGTAGCCTAAGGTGTTTCTGACACTTATTTAGCAGACACGTGGTGTTTACTATACGGCAAGCACCATTAGTTGTAAGCACTTGGTAGTTATTTGCTTTGAGAATCCCACTGAGCTTCTTCAAGGTGGATGGTGGTGTCTTCCCTGCTGTGGAACCGAGGAACTGAGAACTGGGACGAAGTGACTTGCCTGGGTCACAGATAGCAGGTGTCGAGGTGACATGCTGAGCAAGAAAAGCCGGCACTGAGTCTGTTCTCTTACCCAAAAGTGTGCCTTTGAGATGGATTTTTTTTTTTAGAAAAATTAAATTCCAGTTTCACATTAAGGTCTATTTGAGGTTGGAGGCACTTTGTTGTGATTCTTGTTTTTCAGTTCTGAAAATAAACAGAGAAACACCTGTATAAGATTAGCCTTCCCAGTGTCGATGTTGCTTAGCAAAAATTCACGTGTGTTTCTTCTGTGCCTATTCCAGATGACTTTGGATATTATAAAGTTATAACAGCATAGAATGTTCTGAGTGATTTACTGTTGGAGGTTTTTTTTATTATTCCCAATAAAAAGCTTGTTGTTTTAACTAAAAGAAGAGCATTTAAAAAAAACTCCAAATAGCTCCTTGTATGATTCTTGGAAAATTCTTTTTCTAATTCAACACTCAGAGTGTGTTAATGAATGAAACCTTTTACAATGTCAGCTCTGGTCTTGGGCTTTGTCCTAGGTTACCTAGACCAAGTGGTGATGAGCAAAATTATTAACTTTGAGCTCGGCCAGGTCTGAGTGAAGCCTCAAACCCTCAGCTGGCTGCATGTGGCAGGGTCTGAGGTTCCTGGCAGGAGGAGTGGTAGTTGGGGAGGGACTATTTGCAGAAATGTTACAATCCTGCCCAGCATCATTCCTAGCCTACTGTTTGGTAATTTGTGCTTCCTTGTTTTTCAATCAGTCTAGTTATGGGGGTTATCAATTTTGTTAGTACTTTCATGAACCAACTCTTACTTTCATTGATTTTAAACATTTTATTAATTTCTGCTCTTTTATTTATTTCTTCCTTCTACTTTGCATTTTTAAAAATTTTATTTATTTGAAAGACAGAGTTTCAAAGAGGGTAGAGACAGAGAGACAGAGGTCTTTCATCTGCTGATTCATTCCGCAAATGGCCCCAATGGCCAGAGCTGGGCTGATCCAAAGCCAGGAGCCAGGAGCTTCCTCTGGGTCTCCCCTGCAAGTGCAGGGGCCCAAGGGCTTGGGCCATCTTCTGTTTTCCCAGGCCATAGCAGAGAGCTGGATTGGAAATGGAGCAGCCAGGACTCAAATTGGCTACGCCACAGTGCTGGCCCCATGGCCCCCCTGCTTTGCATTTAGTTTGCTATTCTTTTACTGGTTTCCACTATGAAAACTTAGATGATTAATTTTAAACCTTTATTCTCTTACAATATATGCATTTAAAGCTAACATTTACCTCCAAAGACTGCTTTAGTACTCTGAATTTTGATATGTTGTGTTTTCACTCAGATTTCATTCAAATGTTTTAAAATTTTCCCTTGTGAGTTCTTCTTTAGGCCATGAGTTATTTAGGAGTGCATTGCTTGATTTCAAGTATTTGGGAATTTCCCAGATATCTTTCTGATTAATTTGTTTTGGATGCAGAACATATTATGTATAATGGCAGTCTGGGAAATTTATTGAGATTTGTTTTGTGGCCTAGCATTTTACCCACATTATTCCCAATATTCTAGGGCCAGAGCTAAGGCATAGCAGGATTGAGCCAGCACCTGCAATGCTGGCATCCCATTTGGGCTCTGGTTCATATTCTGGCTGCACTTCCAATCTAGCTCATTGCTAATGGCCTGGGAAAGCAGCAAAAGATGGCCCAAGTGCTGGGGCCCCTGCACCCTCATGAGAGACCTGGATGAAGCTCCTGACTCCTGGCTTCTGGCTTTGGCCTGGCCCAGCCCTAGCCATTGCAACCATTTGGGGAGTGAACCAGTGGATGGAAGATCTCTCACTCTTTCTGTCTCTTCCTCTCTCTGTAACTTTGCCTTTCAAATAAATACATACTTCTAAAAATTTCATTATTCTAAGAAATTATCAAAATCAAGTGATCAAGTCATCCTTGACTTTTCTTTTTCATTCATACCTCAGTCAGTCAGTCAGCAAATCTTATTGCCTCTGTTTTAAAAATGTATCCAGGCCGGCGCTGCGGCTCACTAGGCTAATCCTCCAACTTGTGGCGCCGGCACACTGGGTTCTAGTCCCGGTCGGGGCACTGGATTCTGTCCCGGTTACCCCTCTTCCAGGCCAGCTCTTTGCTGTGGCCAGGGAGTGCAGTGGAGGATGGCCCAAGTACTTGGGCCCTGCATCCACATGGGAGACCAGGAGAAGCACCTGGCTCCTGGCTTCGGATCAGCGAGGTGCGCCGGCCGCAGCGCGCCAGCCGTGGCGGCCATTGGAGGGTGAACCAATGGCAAAGGAAGACCTTTCTCTCTGTCTCTCTCTCTCACTGTCCACTCTGCCTGTCAACAACAAAAAAAATGTATCCAGAATCTTCTTTCCACTTCCACTTCTACCATCCTGGTGTGAATCACTGTCACCTCTTTCTGAATTAATAGAATTGCCTTTTAACTGTTCCCTACGTGATCTGTCTTGTAAGACCTTACTGCTCTCACTTCGGCACACTGGTCTCCCTGCTTTTCTTTAAACACTCAAGCACAGTCCTGTCTTTACACATGTTTTCTTGCTCGGCAGGTACTTCCCATGGGCAGGGTGAGCTTTGTCACTGTATTCAAGTCTCTGCTAAATGAGACCTTCCCTGAAGATCCAGCCAAGGCAACCTGTCCCACCCTGTATCATAGTCTACCCCTTTACCTTGATGTTCTCCTTTGTCGTATCACTGATCACTACCTGATTTCTTATGTAGTTGCTATTTTGTTTATTGTCTTTCCCACCCCCTTAAGAAGCATGTTTCACAGGATGGAACCTTGATTTTGTTAACTGTTGAATCCCTAGTTCTTAGAAGAGAGCCTTGTATTTACTAAATATTTGTTGAATGAATAACTGTGCATGACATTAAGTCATATACTAGAGATGCAATGGACAGCATAGACACTGTCCTTGACTGCATGACATTTACAGTTCTTTTAAAGATTTATTTATTTGAAAGAGTGACAAAGAAAGAGGGAAAGACAGTGAGAGAGAGAGAGATCTTCCATCCGCTTGTTCACTCCCTAGGTGGCCACAATGGCTAGTGTTGAGCCAGGGAGCTGGATTGGAAGTGCAGCAGACAGACACCAACCAGTGCCTAATTGAGATGCTGGTATCTCAGGTGGCGACTTAACCTGCTACTCCACAATGCTGGCCCACATTTACAATTCTTACAGGGAGAAAGGTATTTCATAATTAATTATGTAATATTTAATTATTGTGATTATAAACACCACAGATACATCATTGACAGTTCCAACTAAAGTTCTTGTGGGGAGCAACCCGGACTAGACTGAGTTACTGGAATTAAGACTTATTCTATGCATCTGCTCTCCCACAATATGGCGCTGGGAGAGAAGAAAACAGCTTCTACACAGGTGCCTCCAGTTCAACCAATAAACTGTAGGACTTGCTCCTGATTGGAGGAGAGCAGCGTACTCGGCGTGTGGGCAGCCGAGTTGGGATTGGCAGAGGAGGACTATAAAGGAGGAGAGAGACAGCATGCACGAGGAACATCTAAGGGGAACACCTAAGGGGAACACCTGTGCAGCCCCCGAGAGAGCCGGCCGGCGGTGTGCCGCTCCCCTGCGGAAGTGGGGAATGTGGCCAGGGGGGACTGCCCTTCCACGGAGGTGGAAGGGACAGTAGCCAACCCGGGAAGAACCAGCAGCAAACCCGGGGAGGGCCGAGCAGACGAAAGAACAGCGCAGGGTCCTGTGTCGTTCCTCCACGAAGAGGGGGAGCGACATAATGGTGCCGTGACTCGGATATGAAGCCTAGGCAGGGTTCAGTGTCGTTCCTCCATGAAGAGGGGGAGCGACATAATGGTGCCGTGACTCGGATAGGAAACCTAGGATGGATAGGAAATCTAGGACGGATAGGAAACCTAGGAGGGAAGAAGTGGAAAATACCAGAGAGAGAGACTAGCAAACAGCCTAGGGAAAAGCCGGACGAAAAAGGTGCCGGAAGAAGCTATTGAAAGCCTAGGCATAGACTCAGATACGGACTACGGACTACGGGGGGAAGCTGGGAGAAATCTCTAAGGTCGAAAGCGAAAGTGAAAGCTAGAACAAACAGACTCGGATACGGACTGTGGGGAGAGGCCAGGAGAAATGAGGGAGGAATATTGTTGGAGGAAAGCTTGGGGAAACATACCGGGTAGAGAAAAATGTTAGGGAAATTGAAGCCGCGGGGGGCAGGCCGAGGCGGAAACGAAAGCCACTTTTGGATTCTCAAGTTAGCCCGGGAATAGGGGGCGAAAAGTTAAAACCAGAAGCGGAAACGTAAGCCTGGTTGGGATCCGTCTGATTAGCCCGGGGAGCAAAGGACGGGAAGCCAAACTGTGGGGCGGAGACGTAAGCTGGGTTGAATTCGCCAGGCTAGCCCGGGGAACTTGGATTGAATGCTAGTGGTGGAGACGCAAGCTACGCTGTGTGACTCGCGGAAGCCGCCGCGTGCAGAGAGAGCACGGGGCGTGAATAGATAGGGAACGCGGGGCTGGCGCGAGGCCGTGGTTCAGACGCGAAAGGGCTAGTGAGAGACCGCGGAGTGTGCGCGCGAAGCCGAGCCGCGCAGAGCCGGGAGCCCGCCGGCGGGGCGAGGCACCGGGAAGCCGCGCGGAGCCGTGAAGCTGCCGCGGGGCGGGAGCCGGGAAGCCGCGGGGATAAGAGAAACAGAAGTTTAGAAGTAAAATGAGAGCGGGAAGCTGCGGGGATAAGAGAAACAGAAGTTTAGAAGTAAAATGAGAGAAATAGGAATGCTGGAAGATAGAAGTAAAATGGGAGAAATAGGAATGCCCGGAGATAGAGAAGTAGAGAAATAGAAAGGCCTCCCCACAACACTGCAATGTGAGAGCTTGGATTCGGTCTGCCTGATTAAGTGAGGCGATGAGCACCTGCGGGCGGCTAGCAGCTTATGCGCCGCAGGTCACCGAAGACAGGCACGCTATCAACACCAATAAGGCCTCCCCACAACACAGCAATGAGAGAAATAAGGCCTCCCCACAACACAGCAATGAGAGAGCTTGGATTCGGTTTGCCTGATTGTCAGGGCTTGTAAGCCCCTGCAGGCAGAGCAGAGCATGCGCTGCAGGGCACCGAACACAGGCACGCATCAGCGCCTAAAAACCTCCTCACAACATGGCGAAGAGAGGACCCGGATTCGGTTTGCCTGATTGATAGGACTTGTAAGAACCTGTGGCAACTCTAGCAAGTAGAGCAGAGTGTGTGCCGCGGGACACCGAAGACAGGCGCGTATCAATGCCAAAAAATAAAAAGAAAGGGGGATCTGTGGGGAGCAACCCGGACTAGACTGAGTTACTGGAATTAAGACTTATTCTATGCATCTGCTCTCCCACAATATGGCGCTGGGAGAGAAGAAAACAGCTTCTACACAGGTGCCTCCAGTTCAACCAATAAACTGTAGGACTTGCTCCTGATTGGAGGAGAGCAGTGTACTCGGCGTGTGGGCAGCCGAGTTGGGATTGGCAGAGGAGGACTATAAAGGAGGAGAGAGACAGCATGCACGAGGAACATCTAAGGGGAACACCTAAGGGGAACACCTGTGCAGCCCCCGAGAGAGCCGGCCGGCGGTGTGCCGCTCCCCTGCGGAAGTGGGGAATGTGGCCAGGGGGGACTGCCCTTCCACGGAGGTGGAAGGGACAGTAGCCAACCCGGGAAGAACCAGCAGCAAACCCGGGGAGGGCCGAGCAGACGAAAGAACAGCGCAGGGTCCTGTGTCGTTCCTCCACGAAGAGGGGGAGCGACATAATGGTGCCGTGACTCGGATATGAAGCCTAGGCAGGGTTCAGTGTCGTTCCTCCACGAAGAGGGGGAGCGACAGTTCTTGATGTTTGGAAGACAGACTATCAAATATTTAATAATTTAGGGCCAAGAGACAGAATCCCACAAATTGTGTAATTTTTGAAACAGAAATATAAAGAATCAATGTCATGCAAATGAGCATCTATACTTAGAGGTAGTTTAAATAAGATTATAAAGGTTTAGAGGCAGCTGACAAAGCAGGACAGAGAACCAGATTAAAAGGAGCCTACTAAACAGCTAATCCAATGTGGCTTAGTTCTTTCTTTCAGTCAAGGTTACTGCAGGTCCCAGGAAAAGAAACCCAGTGGCAGATAGACTTGGTCAAGCTAATGACACTTTGGGGAGGAAAACAAAGCATAGCATTCTTACACTTTTAAGTTCGAAAAACATTTTGGTTGTATGTTTTATGTATGCAGACAAAATTCCTATTGCCTTCAGTTTCAACAAAGGAATACTGACTCCCCCACCCCTCTACCCAAGCCTTCCAATCCAATCTTTTTCTTGCCCACATTGCAGGCTCCTGTGAGTGCTCCCTCAGCTGTCTGTTACACTGAACTTTGGTCATCTCTGCTCCTGCCTGCCTCCCTCCTCTGCCTGGTTCCTGAGGAGAACACTTGTGTGTGCTCATAGATCTTGGAGCAGTGCCCAGCAGGTTGCTGGTGCTCAGGAATTATGTATTGAACTAATGAATAAACACTTGCATGAATTTCATGACTTTTTAAGATGTATTATTTTGCATTATTAAACATGCTACACACATACAAATAGGATGCAGATTTTCACTTAAAACACAAGAGATGAATTATTTTCTTTGGTCACATTTTGCTAGAATTATTTGACAAGTTATTTAGAAGCAATGTATAAACAATGACTTGGCATCTTTACATAAGCTAATTGCTTAACAGTCACAAGCATTTGGCTATCAGAAGTTCCATTGCAACATGTTGGATATTGGGAGCCTAAGCAGTGTGTTGCAAAACTCCAGTTTAGGTGCTATCCACCAGCTTAGAGGAAAGGGAGAGGAAGAGAGCACATTTATTTATTGAGTACTCTCTTGTACCCCCAGTGCACAGTATGCTGTAATCTTGTTCCATTTATACTCACAAAAGCCTGATGAATTAGGTATGATATTTCCATTTTATGAATAAAGAAATTAAGGTTCAGAAAGGTTAAGTAATTTTCTCAGACCACACTTCTAATACCCACTTTCTCAAGAATCAGAAATACGAAGTTCATCATCGATTATAGTTTTGGAAGGGGAAAGTTGCTTGAAGGAAATGTGAAAGCTAGTAAAGGAAGGAACCTTTGAGATAAAACACATGAGTCATTGCAAATATGTAATGAATTTTGTGCACGTGTGTGTGATTCACTGGGGAAGAGCTATTTTATGATGGCCACTAGCATGAAGTTTTATGATGTCAGCTGGGAATTAAGTAGGCAGAAGGAGATTTACTAGACTTATTACTCCAACCATTTTACTTAGCTCATTAAAATCAGTTTTAAAAGTTTTCAAATTACAAGCAAATCATGAGAAAGTGAGCATTCCATGGCTATATATGGGAGCACATTGCCAATCAGTATCTTGTTCAGTTTCTAGGTGTATTTACTTCTGTTACATTATTCTAGCTAACTCCAATATTTTTTTATTTATTTTTTTGACAGGCAGAGTTAGACAGTGAGAGAGAGAGAAACAGAGAGATAACTCCAAAACTTTAAAAAGAAACTAGGAAAATTTGTGGCAATGCAATTAATTATTGTGAAAAGAATCTTTACTTTGATATTTGTCTTTTTGAAATTATAGTAGCAGTTGGCCGGTGCTGCAGCTCACTAGGCTAATCCTCCTTCTGCGGTGCCGGCACACCGGGTTCTAGTCCTGGTCGGGGCGTCGGATTCTGTCCCGGTCGCTCCTCTTCCAGTCCAGCTCTCTGCTATGGCCCGGGAGTGCAGTGGAGGATGGCCCAAGTCCTTGGGCCCTACACCTGCATGGGAGACCAGGAGAAGCACCTGGCTCCTGGCTTCAGATCAGCGCAGCGCGCTGGCCACAGCGGCCATTGGAGGGTGAACCAATGGGAAAGGAAGACCTTTCTCTCTGTCTCTCTCACTGTCCACTCTGTCTGTAAAAAAAAAAAAAAAAAAAAAAAAAAAAAAAAAAAAAAACCAGAAGAAGAAGAAATTATAGTAGCCGTGAGCATTTGACCTAGTGATTAAGGCGTATGATAAGATGCTTGTTTCCAGTTCACAGTGCATGGATTTCAGCTCACCTCCAGTTCCCAATTCCAGACTCCTGACAGCACAGACCCTGGGAGGCAGCAGGTGGTGGTTCAGTAGTAGTTGGGTCCTTGCCTCCCATGTGGGAGACATGCATCTTGTTCGCAGCTCCTGCTTTGGCCTGGGCCAGTCCAGGTCACTGTGGGCAGTTGGGGAATGAACCAGCAGATGGGAGCTCTCTTTTTGTTTCTTTACTTAAAAAAAAAAAATTATAACAGTCCCTTATGCTTTAGGAATGATAAAACATTCTTAACATTACTAAAATCAATCCTTATAGCAAACCTATATGATATGATCACACCTATACCATGAAAACTGAAACTCATCGTTCATTATTGTGCTCCAAATCCCAGAAGTAATGAGCAGTAGGGTGAGATTCCAACTCAGTCTTGTGCCTCCAAAACCTGTGTATTGAAGCCCGGCATACCCTCATAGAAAGCTCCCTGAAAGTGGTTGGCAGTCCTTGGCATAGGCTGAGACAAAGTGCAATTCGATTTAAAAACAAGAAGGCTTCCACTTGTGACAACAGATAGTCATTTTCTGAAAATGCAAAGTCTTCAAGAAAAAGTATCAAACTGAAAATATTAAGGAGGTCCACAGATGGTCTGAGTACTTTCAATAATAAAAAGATTCAAGTCAGGTAATTAAGAGACATTAAAAATATTTCAAGGAGAAAATTTTTTACATGTGAAGCATGTAATGAAATTATGAAAAATAATAATGCAACTATTTTTTGCATTTATGCTCAGGTGCTATGTGAGATTACAAGTGTATCCAACTTACAGATGAAGAAGCAATTACAGCGGTGAAAAACAACATTTCCTCAAGTACGTACAGTATTCTTGGTGTCACGACTAGAGGTCTGTTGCTGAGCTAGGCGACTTGAATTAATCTTTCTTGTTTTACTGTCCATCTGGTAAAGGTGGTGCTCTAGAGTTAGAGAAGCCTGGGTATAGCGAGTGAGATGAAACACAGAACACCAATTTAACCTTGAATTCCATGTGCTATTTGACACCTACTTTCCATGTGTTACATCTGACAGCCCTATCTGGGTGTGAACTCAAGCTAATTTGGACACAATGCCATTGTAACCCTGGGCTGATCACTTCTGCTTGTAGCCTCTCTTCCTCCATAAAAATGAAGAACCTACAGTGTGCCTCGCACGACTGTTGAGGCTTTGGGACACTGCCTTCCTCTCTTGGGGCTTTCTCTCAGTGTGTCTACTCATTACTTATTTTTACCTTAATACCCAGAACATGTATTCTCATTTCATGCCTTTTGAAATGCATACAATTAGCTTTATGCAGACAGGTTTGAGATACTACCGTGTCATTCAAGGCCAGGAGCTTATTTTCCAAAGTAGATTATGTAGCTTTTCTTAGAGAGGACATAATAAAAGGGACTGACACAGTAACAGTTTAGCATACACATGTGGCTACATTGCTAGGTTTTTTGGGGGAAGTTTATCAGAGAGATGGATTTGTCAAAAACACTTGTATTAGCTGCTTAAAGGGTGTGTTTAAATACAAATGACATAACATGTTTTAAAAAATGATATATTTCGTAGAATATTGATTGATCAGCGTGCTGAAAAAAGGCAATAAAATAAAAGTCAGAGGTAAGCACACATTTTTTTGAGTTATATTGGCAGTATGAATTTAGGGTCATGGCAATGTTAATGCATTCTAACAACCTCATTTCTAAGAAAACACTAAATAATCAGAGATGAATATATTGACTTTTGAAAATGAAAATTAATTTTCAAATTGTTCAGAGAAAAAATCAATAGGAAAATCAATCAACAAGTCATAGAATAGACTATGATAAATATGCAATATTTAAATGATTGCTTTAAATAGAAACTTAGTAATATGAAAATTATCATAATATGTGAAGTATGAATCAGAATGATTTTATTTAAAAAGATACAATGGTAGATATGAAAGGTATCAATTTTAGTTATCCCAAAATGGTAAAACTATGTTTTAGTTTTATTTTTTCCTTTCCATCATATCAAAATTTTATGGTGCCTGGTTTATTTTGTGATTAAAATTAGAAAACTATTTTTAAAATTCTGGAACCCAGAAACCAAATTTCTTAAGGTACTCAGTACCACTCTATTTTCTTTTGGGCATTTTCTCTTTTTTGAGAGCCTCCATTTAACTGAGGTAATAACTGTAACCTGGGTTTTCAATGGTTAATCAGGAGGCAAATACTGCAAGTACTGGAGAAAGAATGACCCATTATTGCATCGGATAGATTTAAATAAAGGCAGTTTTGATTAAAACAGACAGCATTTATTTCATGTGTGTATTTAAGCTGTCAACTGTCCTATAAAAAAATTCTTAGGGAAATTAACTTTTAGGTCATCCAGTAACATTTAGACATTAACTGTCATATCGTAATGGTTTCTGCACATCTGAAGAATTAATTATTCTTAAAAGAGGTTCAGCTTCATCCTATTTTACTTATTGATCAGATATGTTTAAAATTTGTCATTTTCCATAAAATATACAATTAAAAAATCAGTGAGTAATGAAGTACGCACTATCTATATGTTACTAGTTTTTTAAAAATTAATTATTCTTTGTAAAAACCTAGACAGTATTTTCAAGATTGAAGCCATGGATAAAATTGGAAGTACAGTTTTTATAAAGCTTACCAAGAAATATGACCTTTAGTTATTTTCAAATTTGTTAAAAGGCATAGCTTTGAGAAACCCCTTTTATCTCCAACTCTCATACATATTAATAAGCTCAGGTTCAAGTACAGGATAATGATGATTTGGTTGCTGTTATTTTCATCCTTGTATAAATCCGTAAATCCAATACTGAGTCATGAAAATCCTCCTTTGTCAATGCCACGAATTGTTTCTTTCCCTGGGAATGACTAGGAAAACCAGCCATTTGTGCCCATGTAAGGAAAGCAAAAAAATCAACATATTTATTATCTAAAAAATTAGAATCTGGATTTCAACAATGTCAAGATTTACAGTATATTCCTGTTTGTATTGGATATACCACTGACATCTGCTCCTAAAAGACACAGATTATCACTTTAACAACCAAAGGTAAGAACCCAGGTTAATTGCAGTTATATTTTGACATATGCTTATACTTCTGTTTGATTGATTATTCAGTTTTGCTTTGCTTCCCATGTTATGTGCTTTCTAGATGCTGTTGATGGTCTTTATTGACTTTTCTGCATTTTTGGCAGATAAGTGAATATTCTACTAAAATGTAATTTTAGTTATAAATAACAATAAATAAATACCTGGCATTATGATTCTGCTGATCTGGGTATTGTAATAAATGTTGCTTGCTTTCTGAATTTTTAAAAAATATTTTACTTATTTATTTATTTGAGAAGCAGAGTTACAGACAGAGAGAGGGAGAGACAGAGAAAGGTCCTCCATCTGCTTGTTCACTCCCCAAATGGCTGCAATGGCCGGAGCTGGGCTGATTCAAAGCCAGGAGCTTGAGATTCCTCCTGGTCTCCCACGCTAGTACAAGAGGCCAAGCACTTAGGCCATCTTCCATGACTTTTCTAGGCCATAAGCAGAGAGCTGGATCAGAAGAAGAGCAGCTAGGACATGAACTGGTGTCCATATGGGATGCTGGTTCCACAGGCAGAGGCCTAGCCTACTATACCACTGTGCCAGCCCCTCTGAAAATTTTAATTCCATTTTTAGATGTCAAAAGCAATGACTTTAGCAGTTGTGTCTTTCACCAGAGGAAGCATTGTATGCAAGGACATTTCAAAAAGTTCATGGAAAAATGGAATTACAAGATGAATTTGCCTTGGTGTAAACATTTTTTTGAATCCCTGCATAGTTTTTTCATCATGTTCACTTCCATGAACTTTTTATAGACACATTACATGCATGGCTATCCAACTTTTTGGCACCAAAATAAGCTTATCTTTCAATTCTGTTTTTTATTAACTTTTTTCTTTCTCCTTAAATTATTTGAAGATAAAACACATTCATATAGATTGTAATAAAACTAATTAACTCCTGAAAATATGAACTCTAGCTCCCTGGGGACTTCTTAAGTGGTAAGGTAAGCATTTTTATAGCAACCTGCATCCCTCTTTTCAAAGATGGATAGGTGGTCTGAAGAGATGAAGTGGCTCACCCAAGGCTGTATATGTTACTGCTCTGTGATGGAGCCAGATTGTAAAACACCATGCCTTTGAATTCTCTGTGAAAGGCACGTGTATTTTAATTAGAAACTATTATCAATTAGCGTCATGTTTTATATTTATAAATTTAAAAACTACTATGGGTTGGCATTTGGCGTAGTGGTTAAGAAGCCAGTCTGGGACACGTGCGTGCCATGTTAGAGTACCTGCGCTTGAATCTTGGCTCTTTTCCTGATTCCAGCTTCCTACTAATGCACTCTCTCAGATATGGTAGATTATAGCTCAAGTGATTCAGTCCTTGCTACCCACACGGGAGACCTGGATTGAGTTCCCAATCCCTCCTTTCCGCCTGGCCCAGCCTCTGGCTGTTGTGGGCATTTGGGAATGAATCAGTGAATGGGATCTCTCTCTCTGCCTTTCAAATAAGTAAAATTGTTAAACAGAAATTTTTAAAAATTGAAAAATGTTTGTTACTATTCATAATTTTAATGTTACAATTACATTTTCTAAATATTAGTGATTTCATTCTATATTGGAAGATGGACATATTTAAATAAAGCTTTAAAAATGTTCCTCTTGTTAAAGATTGGTCTTATAATAGCTTTTTACATTTGACCTTTTTATTTATATATCTCTTAATCAATTTGTTTTATTACATTTGTTCTTTCACTCATCTAACATCCATAAACACTGTTTACCTATGCCATTGTTACATCAAGCTGGCAAACAAAAGAGTGTAGCATCAGGGTGTACATATAATTCAAACATCTAATAGTTATCTTTTGTACCTTATAGAGAATATACTTTCTTTCCTCCTTTCTGGGAACATTTATAAATAAAGTAATTCAGTAGAGCAAAAAGGATATAGGCTGCATTATAAGACTATAGTCAAATAAAGTTAGATATTAACAAGAAAAGTATAAATTAAAGATTGACCCCTTAGAAGTAAATTTTTTTTTAAAGGAATGGAAAAGAAACCTCAAGGAGGGTTGTTGGTTTTGTTTTTATTTGGAGAAACAAAGAGATGGAAAGGGGCAGACAGAGAGTACCTGTCTATTGGTTTACTCCACAAATTCCAGGAACAGCAGAGCCTGGGCCAGGAACTCACTTCTCCCATGTGGGTGGCAAGAACCCTGTCACGTAAGATGGAGTCCATGCTATCAAACCCAGATACTCCCAGAGGGGAACAGGCAGTCTTACCTGTTGTCTCACTCACTAGGCTAAATACTCACTTCTCAAATAGGTTTTTAGTTGAAAAAAACAACAAAACAGTTATTTCAGATAGTTCTCTTTCTCTTTTTTAAGTTGTAAAGTAAATGTGTGCTAAAAACTAAAAAGCCTGGGTGAGACAGCTCATTTTCTACAAAGACAGATGTCTGAACTTAGGTAAAAATTAAGTTGACTAAAAATTACAGACCATATAGAATCAGGTGTCCAAGAACAACCTGCGAAAAAGTCCCTGCACTGTACATATTTTCTACTTAGTAATTAATCTAACAAATACATTTTTAGTGCCTACTACAATGCCAGACAGTGTCCTAGGCCTTTTCCCTGTTGCTACCCACTAACACGTGAAAGCAGTAAGTGCACACGGTACTGCTGCCCTTTACTTCCGGTGATCATGTGCAGGGAGTGGGCTTCCATATTCAAATTTTGGCTATGACTCTAACCGGACTTTCCACAGCTCATCCTTAAAGGGGAAATGTAATGTGCCATTCCAGCAGCAGACAACCAGGATTTTTTTTTAGCTTTTATTTAATGAATATAAATTTCCAAAGTACAGCTTATGGATTACAATGGCTTCCCCCCCATAACGTCCCTGCCACCCGCAACCCTCCCCTTTCCCACTCCCTCTCCCCTTCCATTCATATCAAGATTCATTTTCGATTCTCTTTATATACAGAAGATCAGTTTAGCATACATTAAGTAAAGATTTCAACAGTTTGCTCCCACACAGAAACATAAAGACAACCAGGATTTTGAACTATGATAACACAGGTACTCTATAGATTGGGACAGGTGCATAAAATTGCATCTTAGAGTTTGCAGATGTCACCATTCCAAAGTACAGATCAATCTGAGCTTTAACACTTCATTAACTTTAATTGATGAAAAGACAATTGATAAAATTTATCATGTTTTCTTGATAAAATAGTGAATTAGTAATAAGAGAAAGCTTTCTTAGCACAGTGGTTTTTATCTAGCCCAGAATTGGCCATTGTGGTCATCTGGGGAGTGAACCAGCAGAGGGAAGATCTCTCTCTGTGTCTACCACTCTCTCTCTCTCTCTGGAACTCTGCCTTTCAAATAAATAAAAACAGATCTTTAAAAAAATGTAGAAGTATCCTTTGTCATGTGATAAAAACTTACTATGTTAACATTGTTGATTCTTCCAAATTCATAAATTTAATAAAATTTTTTTATAGTAGATTATGAATTTTCTTAGGAATTTGATAAGATTATCCTAAAAGGAACCCACATTCATAAATGTATATGTTGTCCTGTCATAGAAACAAGTCATTCTTAAATAAGAATAAATGGTCACTTAAATGCAGTCATAAAAGTGATAAGTGTAGATGTATGTATTTTGATGAAATACACATATAGTAGTAGTGCAATAAAATACATAACCAAAGTAAAAGAAAATATGTTAGTTGAATGTTATGAGCCAAGCACTGGGAAATGTACAATTTAAAGCTCCTTGGTAGTTCCTTTCAAGTCTGGTGGGAGAGACACTGACACGAATGGATCATAATCACATAATGGGTTGGTGCATGGGTGATGAGTTTGCTACTTTCTGTGGACGTTGAGGAGGAGTCACAAGCATGTGGCCATCCTAATTCTAGCTGTCTTAGTCTGCCAGGGCTGCCATAACAGCCTGTCACAGGCTGAGCAGCTTAAACAAGAGAGCATTATTTCCCATGGTTTTGGAAGCTGCAAGTTGCAGGTAGAGGCGCCAGCAGGTTGGGTTTCTTCTGAGACCTCTGTCTTGGCTTACACTTGGCCATAGCCTAGCCCTCTCCTTGAATGATCTTTCCTGTGTGCGCATACATCCCTCAGGGGTCTCTGTGTGTTCTGAAATGACATTAGGTGTTTTGGAAAGGCTAGCTAAAGAGTCCACTACTTGCATTAGGGTGGACCTCATCCAGTCACTTGCCAGATTAGACTAGGCCCACCCCAATGGCCTCACTTTGACTTTGTCACCTGTTTAAAAGTCCTACTTCCAAATATGGTCATATACTGATATACTAAGGGTTAGGGCCTTAAAAAATGAATTTGGAGGGGATACGAGTCAGCTCATAACACCAGCCATAGAAAATACCTGCCCTTCTTCTCCTTCTTTCTCTTCTTCCTCCTCTTCCTCATCCTCCTCTTCTCTTATTTACTTTATTGTCTGGCAAACTCCTACTCACCCTTCAAAATCCAATTACATAACCCCTGCTTTGGGAATCTTTGCATGACTGTCCCAGCACTAACAGGATTGGCCTATGCACACATGGTATTATCATGCTGGATTTTTATTATTTTCGGGTTTCTCTTATTAACTCCTGGATTGGAAGCCTGTCTTGAGCAACGTCTCCCCTCTTACTTTGCTTTCTCCCCATCACTCCTCAGCAAACTACAGGGCATTGCTTTTATGGTAGTGAATGCTTTTACAATAGTGAATTTATAATACAAATATTGAGAAGTAAAAATATCAACTAAGTACAATTGATTTATGTCACTTGAAAGTTGTTTGAAAGTAAAGCTATCAACAGTTTAAATGTACTCCTTTTGGAATAAAGTAAGAGAAGTAGAAAAAAAGTTACTTTGATGGTTGAGTACTGACTGTGATTACCAGAATCTCTGTGGAGTTAGTGTCCAGCAGTCTTTGTGTGCTGAGTTCTGAGTATTTGCTCGTAACCAGGGATGTAGAGAAAAACAAAGTAAGTTCCCTGCCCTCAAGAAGCTTACAGAACATTGGGAAAATGGGGCATTCACCTGTAAATATAGATGTTTGTGCAAATAACTAATTGCCTGGGTCCTGCTGCTATATCAAGATTCTACAGCCTGGCGCTGGCATCACAACATGGAGGGAGAGCAAGTAAGCATGTGTGAGATGGCGGTGGGCAAATGGAGCCAGACTTACCCTTTTCATCAGGAATCCACTCTCTCAGTAACTAAGCCACTCTTGGCATCATGACATTAATCTATTCTTGGGAGTAGAGCCCTGGTGACCTAATGACCCTTTAATGAACTCCTTAATATGGTTTCAGTGGCAATTAAATTGCAATATGAGTTTTAGAGGTGACTTTCAAACCATACCAGTGCCAAAGGAGGGAATTAAAATACAGGCAAAATAGAAAATAGATAGTGAAATCAAAATAGATTTGATAGTAGATAGAATCTTGAGCTTGACTTGCCAAAAACACCTGTTAGCAGCATGAATTTCTGTTCCATAATTTCATTATAGAGCAGATATGGGAGTCAAGCACCCTAACATAGAAGCCAGGAAAAACTTTACATAATCAGAATTTGTTAATTTCTGTTATCAAATACTCAGAATTCTGAATACTTTCTCATCCATTGAAGATGAAGTTGTGGGAATGATAACACATTAAGTTCTCCAGCTATTGTGTGATCTTTGTTCTTACTCTTGCTTAGTACAACATTGATTTTAAAGAAAATGTTCCTTGTTGATGAAGGATCTTGTGATGGTCTAAGGTCATAATTACAGGTATTATTTTGTTGTTGTAATCAATTCCTTATATTTATTTAACAAACATTTATTAACAAATATTCCCAGTTCTGCAGACCAGGACTATGGTAGTAAACAAAACAGACTTCCTGTTCTTATGATGCTTATGTTTTCAGGACCTTAAAACACTGTCATATTTTTTTTTTAATTCTTTTTTTGACAGAGTGGACAGTGAGAGAGAGAGAGAGAGAGACAGAGAGAAAGGTCTTCCTTTTGCCATTGGTTCACCCTCCAATGGCCGCCGCGGCCGGCACGCTGCGGCTGGCGCACTGTGCTGATCCAAAGGCAGGAGCCAGGTACTTATCCTGGTCTCCCAAGGGGTGCAGGGCCCAAGCACTTGGGCCATCCTCCACTGCACTCCCAGGCCATAGCAGAGAGCTGGCCTGGAAGAGGGGCAACCGGGACAGAATCCGGCGCCCTGACCGGGACTAGAACCTGGTGTGCCGGTGCTGCTAGGCGGAGGATTAGCCTGTTGAGCCGCGGCGCCGGCCGTCATATTTTTTGATCTTGTAAAATGTTTTAGTTTTAAAAAGGAGTACTGGAAAAATATTTACTTACTTAGTAATTGGCTTTTGATTGAGATTTCTGTTTTATGATAGATACTGTATATGTTTTCTGTAGATTGTAAAGATGATAATGGCTATGATGCTAATAATCTCTTTGGCAAAGTTGTTCATTGTTGAGAAAGTATTGGATTTTCTTCATATATTGGTAACAGTTGATTTAAGCTTGACAAGTACTTGTGCTTGGCATGGGCATATATAGCAGTGGTATTGTCTGCTCTGGGGAGTTTGAAGGAATTGTAGCTGGCTTATGATCCTATAAGGATAATTCTCATTTTCTTTGATAATTGCTTTGACAATTTTGACTTCTCAAAGTGATAGTTTGGAGGGAGGAGATTATAGAAAGAAGATTGTTTTAATCGTTTTAGCTTTCTTTGTCTGTGTTCTAAGGAAGCTGATGGTTGTTTCTTCCTGAACTCTGAGATTATATAATGACTGTATCAAGTTGCATTGTATAACACCTCACAGCCTGTATGGTTTCATCATCTCCCCACTGAGACTCATTACACCAGGCAGGACAGGTGCTTCCACCTCCCCTTTACAGAAGAGGAGTGAGATGCAGGAAGCTCCCTGTCAGGGTTTCTCAGCAACTTGCTGAAGAGCTGGGCTGGACAGAGTCCTTGCTGAGCAGTGATGGCAGGTCCCAGGCCGTGGCTGCCTCTGCTGTAGAGCAGGCTGAGCCCGTCCCAGTGCTTGCACAATGCTGAGCATTGTTAAACATTAAGAAACAGACTTAGCAATTAAACACCGAGATTGGGCAAGAAGTGGAAAACATGGCTTATTGATTTATTTTCACCCTTTTATGCAGTAGAGCTCCAAAAGGTACTCCTTCTGTCCAACTGAAACTTCGTAGCCTTTGACCCAGGTGTCCCCTTTCCAATAATGGTCAGCATTGTCTAAAAGCAAAGATGCTCGGGGCCAGCGTGGCTCACTTGGTTAATCCTCCGCCTGCGGCACCAGCATCCCATATGGGCGCCGGGTTCTAGCCCTGGTTGCTCCTCTTTTAGTCCATCTCTCTGCTGTGGCCCCGGAAGGCAGTGGAGGATGGCCCAAGTGTTTGGGCCCTGCACCTGCATGGGAGACCGGAAGGAGGCACCTGGCTCCTGGCTTCGGATTGGTGCAGCGCTGGCCGTAGTGGCCATTTAGGGGGTGAACCAACGGAAGGAAGACCTTTCTCTCTGTCTCTGTCTCTGTCTATAACTCTACCTGTCAAATAAATTAAAAAAATAAAATAAAATAAAAGCAAAGATGCTGAGTGGATGATTTTCACTATTAAATAGAATCCCATTTAAAAAAAAACTTTTATTTTCTTATTAAAAAATACATTAAGGGGCAAATGTTGTGGTGTAGCTGCTAAGCTGCTGCTTGGGACACCTGTGTCCCATGTCAGAGGCCCTGAGTTAGAGTCCCAGCTCTGTTTTCCAATCCAGCTTCCTGCTGATGCACACCCTGCGAGGCAGTAGATGATGGCTTAAGTACTTGGGCCCCAGCCACCTCTGTGGGAGACCCCGATGGAGTTCCTGACTTCGGACTCAGCCTGGCCCACCCTTGTCTATTGTAGGCATTTGGGAAGTAAACCAGCCAATGGAAGATTCATATTCTCTCTCTCCCTCTTTCTCTCTCTCTCTTCCTCTCTGATCCTTCCTCCCTTCCTCCCTTCCTCCCTCTCTACCTGTGTCTCTCTGTTGATCAGCTTCCAAATAAATACAGTAGTAACAAAACATTTAAAAAATATGGAGAAAATACAGATTAATATAAAAAGAAAGCAAAAATACTGATAATCCACTGCCAAAGAACATATTTAACATTAAAGTGCTTAATCTTTCTGTGCATATATGTATAGTTTTTAAGAAAGTGATGTGAGGCTGCCACCACGGCTCACTAGGTTCACCCTCTGCCTGCAGCGCCAGTACCCCAGGTTCTAGTCCCGGTTGGGGCACCGGATTCTGTCCTGGTTGCTCCTCTTCCAGTCCAGCTCTCTGTTGTGGCCCAGAAGGGCAGTGGAGGATGGCCCAGGTGCTTGGGCCCTGCACCTGTGTGGGAGACCAGGAAGAAGCACCTGGCTCCTGGCTTCGGATCGGTGCAGGGCGCTGGCTGTAGCGGCCATTTGGGGGGTGAACCAATGGAAAGAAAGACCTTTTTCTCTGTCTCTCTCTCTCTCACTGTCTAATTCTGCCTGTCAAAAAAAAAAAAAAAGTGATGTGATACTACAAATATTATTTAGCATTGTGCTTTTTACTGCTTAATGAGATCAACATTTTTTATATAATGTTCTAAGAAAAATATTGAAATGCATCCTTTTATTATAGAATAGTGCATATTCATTGTATAAAATTTGAATCATACAGAGGTATGTAGTTGTGCTCTCTGTAGAGTTGACTGTTGTTTATAGTTTAGTACATATTATTCTGCACTTTCTGTGAAGCCTGAGTTTTACCCCTTGCTTTGGTGCATTGGAGTACCTTTCTTTAGAAAATGTTAGAACTACTGGAGCAGAGAGTATCATTTTGAAAGAACAATGAATACACAACAGATGTTTCATTTGGAATGATCTGTAGGAGCACCCACATAGAATACTACACAAGCAACCAGCAACATAAAAGAAACCTTATGGATGTTGATCATCTTTGGTCACCTTCAAATAATCCTTAAGTAGCATGTTTGTTCTGAGTTACCAAGTACATTGCTGCCCCTGTTTAAGGTGATGTTTTGAGGTCTGTGTTTGATGCCAGCCTTACAGTCTGGATTCCTTAGTACAGTTCTCAGTTTCCTTGCTTGGGTGAAAACACAAACATTTACATATAAACATTTAACTTTTGGAGTTATATTCATAAATCCGAATCACAACATATTGTGATGACAATGAATGAGATTATGTGAGTTAGAATGTTATGTAAGTCATAAAGTGGTAGGCAAATATTTAGTGCTGTACGATCTACACGGTTGATGGGTTAGCAAAGTACACATGTGATAATAGCAGAATTTTATACTTTAGAAAGGTAGAATTAAAATGAACTTAATAATCAGAGGGTCAGTGGTGCATGGTTACTTGTGAGATAATAATGCCTGACACCTGGCAGGTGTTTATTAAGTGTGTCTAAATGTTGTATAGATGAAAGAATACAACTGAAAAAAAATGGAGCAAGAATATAAACATGTAATTCACAGTGGAAGACATCCAAATGACTAACACACAGGAGAGTTTGTCCTTCCCCAGTGAATGCAAATTGAAGACCAGAGTGCAAGCAGTTTCTCACTCCTTGGGTGGAGAGAAACTTCAAAATTTGACAATATAAAATGTTGGTGAGGATGTGGGGAAAATGATATGCTTACTTGTGTGGGTCCAACAGCCCAATCAATTATTCATGAATAGAAAGGGGATAAAAATAGAAAAGGAGGGACCGGTGCTGTGGTGTAGCGGGTGAAGCTGCCACCTGCAGTACCGACATCCCATACGGGCAATGGTTCAAGTTCTGGCTGCTCCACTTCTGATCTGGCTCTCTGCTATGGCCTGGAAAAGCAGTAGAAGATGGCCCAAATCCTTGGGCCCCTGCACCCACGTGGGAGACCCAGAAGAAGCTCCTGGCTCCTGGCTTCAGATCAACACAGCTCTGGCCATTGCAGCCATTTGGGGAGTGAATCAGCAGATGGAGGTTCACTTTCTCGATCTCTCTCTCTCTCTCTCTCTCTCTGCCTCTCTGAAACTCTGCATATCAAATAAATGAAAAGAAAAGGAAGAGAAGATGGTGTACAGGACATAATATTAACAAACCATATTATAAAATGAAATAGCTCGCCGGCACCATAGCTCACTAGGTTAATCCTCTGCCTGTTGCACTGGTACCCCAGGTTCTAGTCCCGGTCAGGGTCCAGATTCTATCCTGGTTGCTCCTCTTCCAGGCCAGCTCTCTGCTGTGGCCCGGGAGTACAGTGGAGGATGGTCCAAGTCCTTGGGCCCTGCACCCGCATGGGAGACCAGGATAAGTACCTGGCTCCTGGCTTCTGATAAGCGCGGTGCGCCAGCCACAGTGGCCATTGTGGGGTGAACCAACGGAAAAGGAAGACATTTCTCTCTGTCTCTCTCTCTCACTGTCCACTCTGCCTGTCAAAAAAAAAAGAAATAGCTCTATTAGTGCAGATAATTTTCAAAACAATTTTGAATGAAATAAATCAAGTTGTAGAATATTTCCATAGTAATAATAATAACATCTCTATCTAGGACGATACTGCTTCATAAACCTAAAAGACATGTTCAAAGCTATCCTTTGGTTATGGATGCTTACATAGGTATGAAAAGGATGGGGAATGACTTGGAAAGATACACAGCAAACTTACAGAGGTGGCTGCTTCTAGGGAGGTGAGGTAGGTGGCTGTTTGTTAAAAAGCTTCAACTTTAGGTGTAAAGATTTTTTTTTAACAGAGAAGGACTGGGAGCTAATATGACTAAAGTCAAAGTTAACCGTGGTGGTAGAAATACAGATGATATAATTTTATACTATTTTTTCATATAAAAATATTCATTTTTTAGTGGGCAATCTTTCCATTGTATAATGTATTAACTTTTTTAAAAAAAATTCCTTTTTATATAGTTGAATGTCAAAGCATAGTGAATAATTTTATGACTTCTTTAAAATATATACGTGAAGAAAAACACAGACATTTGCCATACCAACAGTAGGCATTAATTTAAAAAGATAGTCCCAATAATTTAATAAAACTCCCAGAAACAATCATTTCTGAAATGTAGGAGATTTAAAACATAAATATAAAAGGCTAAGAGGCAAAAGGCAAAAGGATTCACTCTTGCCTTTTCTTTTTAAGTAAATATCCAAATAATTTGTGATATGCAGAAAGTTCAAGTGACAGCAGTTGCGGCCTCCATCACCCTCAGAAGCGCTGTCCCTGCTCTGGGGATAGACACCGCACTGAGGACAGCAACATGTCTCTGATTGGCTTCGTGGGATTCTCCTGCAGGTCCGTCTTGATCGCCCCTGACTCGGCCAGTTTCCACTCCAACTTATCTGAGTCAAGTTCATGCCACCCAACACTAGGGGACCAATAAGCTGAGCCTTGATCTCACCTTCAAGGTAAATGAATACTGTGGGCAGATTCCTATCAGGATAATTGGGTTTAAATTGTGCTGAGATGGTTTTGATAAACTTCGTATCAGGAAACTTCCTGGCAAGTCCACCAGAGTGTTGATTTATCAGGGCACAGGGGGAATCCTTTGTTGGTAAAGGTGCAAGATTACCCAGAAGTCCTCACCAGCTTTGGTAACTTCTCAGATGTAATCTTTTCCTGAAATCTCTAAAACTTCTTCAAATTTATTCTTTTCTTGAGTTGCTCTCCACTCAGCCAGTCTTTGCTGCCTGTACGTTTCAATAGCACATTCTTCCACTTCATTAAATTCATCTTCATTGCCGTCCAGTTCTTCCAGTGGCGTATCTTCATATGTCTGACCACTGACTGCTGGAGCACTTGTTCCTCCTCTCCGCCGCCTCCTTTCCCAACTCTTTCAGACTCCCCTTTGAGGGCAGGATGCCCTCCACTCGGTGTCTGCGTTGGGGTCCTGCGTGTAGTCCCACAGTGCTCAAGCCTCAGAATATTCATTTTTTCTCCCGCAAACGTGAGCGGGTACTTGCTAGATGCTAAGCACAGTGCCAAATGCTTAGGAGAGAGGAGTGAAACACAAAACAAAACAAACAAAAACCACTTACTTTCTTAAAGGGCTCAGTCTAGTGAACTTATAAAAAATCTGTTGTGTTTTTCCTAAGGAATATAGTGGATTCAGAATCTCTGCATAGGATGGAGTTAGGAGCCAGTTGGTTAGAAGTGAGGGTTAGAAATGTATCTTAAATGTATCCAATTATTTACCAAATCTGCTGTTTTCTTTTTTCTTTTGAAGATTTATTTTATTTATTTGAAAGACACAGTTACAGAGAGAGGTAGAGACAGAGACAGAGATCTTGCATCCACTGGTTCACTCCTCAATTGGCTGCAACGGCTGGAGCTGTGCCAATCTGAAGCCAGGACCAAGGAACTTCTTCTGGGTCTCCTACGTGGGTGCAGGGGCCCAAGGACTTAGGCCATCTTCTACTGCTATCCCAGGCCATAGCAGAGAGCTGGGACAGAAGAGGAGCAGCTGGGACTAAAACCAGCACCTATATGGGATGCTGGCACTTCAGGCCAGGGTATTAACCTGCTGTGCCACAGTGCTGCACCTGCTGTTTTCTAAAAGTATATTTATTTGGGGGTGGCTTGGATATCCTTAAGGATATAATTAGCGTGTGAAACCCCCAAGGCCACCTCTTTGCTTGATTGTTGTTGTAAGAGGTACATTTTGAATGATTGTTCCTGCATTGTAAAGAGTTGCTTAGTTCAAAAGAGATGGTGTAGTCCCAGCTTTGGTGGAAAAGATCACGCTGATAGGAATGAGGCAAAGATAAACATGGTCACTTGGGTAATGGGTGACTGAGTTCATACCATGCCTTTTCTGAAAGCATGGAAAGGACCTGGGCTTTGAAGAGCTTGTTTTTACACACCAGCTGTAGGACAAAAGTCATGTGACCTTTGGCAAGTCTTTTAACTTCTTTGAGCTTTATATCATGAACTGTGAAAAAGAGAACATAAAGCCCACGTCTCAGATTCCTGTGTGGATTCAGTGTGCTAACCTGTACCTAACGTAGTACTTGACCTGTGGCGGGCACTCAATAAACATTGTTTTCCTTTCTGTCTTTGTCCTGGGAGTTGAAGCCATCAAGGCTGCAGAGGGAGCACTGGGTGCAGGGAACGGCCATGTTCTGGAAGTTCTTCCTCACCTGCATATCCCTGTACTGCCTGCATCTGCCCCACACGTGGAAAGGACGCACTGCAGCTTCCAGGAGCACTCTCCCTGAAGCTGTCAGAAAGGCTTCACTGCCAGTCTGCAACACTGGTTAGCACTGGGGGACATTCGGAGGATACCCACACTAGAAGTGCTTGACTCACTTAGCAAGGGGATGGTACTCTCCTGCCTCCCATTGGCCACTTCTATTTTTTTAAACATTGTTTTATTTATGTAAGGTGAACATATTTAATGCATTTCATTTATACAGATTTAGGAGCATAGTGATACTTTCCACCTTACCCTCTCTCCCACCCATGCTTCCATCCTTCCTCCTCCTCCTCCTTCCTTTCTTGTTAGTTGTTTTTTTTTTTTTTTTTTTTTTTTTGACAGGCAGAGTGGACAGCGAGAGAGACAGAGAGAAAGGTCTTCCTTCTGTTGGTTCACCCCCCCAATGGCCGCTGCGGCCAGTGCACTGTGCCGATCCGAAGGCAGGAGCCAGGTGCTTCTCCTCGTCTCCTATATGGGTGCAGGGCCCAAGGACTTGGGCCATCCTCCACTGCACTCCCAGGCCACAGCAGAGAGCTGGCCTGGAAGAGGGGCAACTGGGACAGAATCCGGCGCCCCGACCGGGACTAGAACCTGGGGTGCCGGTGCCACAGGTGGAGGATTAGCCTAGTGAGCCGCGGTGCCGGCCTCTTGTTCTTTCATTTAATTTTTACAATTACATAGTTTCAGCTTATTTTATAATCATAAAATTAACCCTCTACTAAGTAAAGAATTCAATAAATAGTAAAAAAAAAAAAAAAACACTATTCCGTAACAGTCGAAACAAGGGCTGTAAACAATAATCAATTATGGAAGTGTCAATTTTACTGCTATGCAATATGTTTTTTATACTCTATTAGTTATCACAGATCAGGGAAAACATATGGTATTTGTCTTTTTGGGACTGGCTTACTTTATTAAGTATAATGGTTTCCAGTTGTATCCATTTTGTTGTGAAAGACAGGATTTCATTTTTTTTTTTTTTTACAGCTGAACAATATTCCAAAGTGTATATTTACTACATTTCTTTATAGAATCATTGGTTGATGGGCATCTGGGTTGATTCCACATCTTAGCTATTGTGAATTGAGCTGCAATAAGCATGGGGGTACAGAGAACTCTTTCATATGCTGGTGTCACTTTGGGTAAATTCCCAGGAGTGGAATGGCAGGGTGATATGGTAGGTCTGTATGCAGATTTCTGAGGTACCTCCATACCTCACATCTTCCACAGTGGATGTACTAGTTTGCATTCCCACAAACAGTGGATTAGGGTACCGTTTTCCCCACATCCTCGCCAGCATTTGTTGTTTGCTGATTTCTGTAGGAAAGCCATTCTCAACTGGGGTGCGGTGAAACCTGGTTGTGGTTTTGATTTGCATTTTCTGATGGTAAGGATCCTGAGCACGTTTCCATGTGTCTGTTGGCATGGGCCACTTCTAAATCCTTCCCTACACCTTCTCTTTTCCCCGCTGGCTCCACGTGCTCCTCCTCATCCTGGACATGTGCTGCTGTCCCATCGCTGCTCCATATTCATCAAGGAACCCGGCATGTGCCGCAGATGTCCCCTTCCTCCTGATCTCCCTGTCGTGCAGGGCGAGCCCTCCAGCTATGAAACGTGAAGCGCGAGAGACAGCTGAGCCCTCAGCCTTGGAAATTCTCGTCTTGCTCCACTCTGGCAATCGTCTCTTACTTTCCATTGTGATCGCCTGATTTTGTGGCTCAGAGATGCTTTACCCATGTGATCATGACCTTCACTGCAGCATCTCATCCCCGACTGCTTCTGGCACTTACTCACCCACTAGACCAGTTCTTCAAGCTTCTTGAGCTGTTTGTCCCCTGGACCTTTAATTTCCCACTATGTTCTTGTTTTTCAGCCTTCCCTTCTCCCTGTGACCTAGAACGTGTCATTTGCCTTTGAGGCTCTCACCGTCTCCTTATCTCCCGCACCCCCTTGCCCTTTCATCCCAGCTGCTGTGCCTCTCCTCAGTGTCAGCACTGCTGAGCAATGCTGAACCCTTCCAAATACCTGCTTTTGGGGCAGGCTCTTTCTCACCTAAACCACTCAGGCTCACAGCAGGGTGTGCCTGGTACATCACTTGGGCTCCACTGATGCCTTGCAACCCTTGCACAGTTTCCTGTGTGCTCTCTCCTGTTGCCCCTGGTGGCTGCTGCATACCTGTGCCTCTCTCCCTAAGTTCTCACTGCATTGGAAAATGGGCGATACTGCAATTAAAATTCTTCAATCTTTTTCTTTTCTTTTGGATGACATAAATTCAGTACCCCAGTGATTAATCTCTGCCTTCCTCCCCACCTCTTTTCTTGCCATTTACTCCCAAAAACCTACTCTTTTACCATCTGATCAACTGGGGCTACCCAGAGGCACCTTGCTCTCTCAGATGTGACCCTCTTTGCACCTGCAACTACTTCTACCTTGAATCCTGTTTCACATCCACAGTGAGGTTGGATAAGTATCTGCTCTGTGTGAAGATTGTGCTAGCTTTGCCTTTTCAGGAAGCTTAATCTCAAATTCCCTGCAGGGATTAGATGTGTCTCATCTCGGCTCACAGAGCACCCCTGGCTCTGACCCACATCTGAAGGCTGGATCCCGGCCTTTTGCCCTCTCTGGATCCCTTTCTACCCCTTTTCACTGTGCTCTTGGGAGATGACAGCTGCGTTTTATGGCCGTGTCCGCTGGGGCCATTCAGTGTAGAATCCCAGCAGGAGCTCAGCATGCCTGTGTGAGGGTGAGGTCAAGGGTATTGGGTGCTCCAGCTGCTGTGTCCTTCCTGTGGGCCTGTCTTGGGCTGGCTGTGTCCTTCAGCATTAAGTCACTGTACTTCGTAGGTAGTTATTACTTGGCTCCCTTTCCTTCCAGGGATGTGACGCCTACAGCTCTTACTCTCAGAGGTTATTGGTGGTAACAGCTTAGCTACGTCCAACCTCAGGCCAATGCACGAGCCTTTGAGGTTCCCTTCTACTCACATTTTGTAAATATGTTGCCTTTTTGGAAACAGCCTCTTCTGGAATTACCCAGTTTTACATGTGCTTCTGTTTTTAATTGGGATCTTGATTGAGAACCTCCTTCGAAAGAGGTTAACTATTACATATCTTTTTTTTTATTGCTTCATTACTATAGTATGAGTTTCTAGAAAGCATGTTTGTTTATTTTTGTTTTCAAGGCATCAAACATTTCCTAGTAGGTGTTGATAAATAGTTTTGGTGATGAAGAGGAGGGAAAATGCAAGGAGAGAAGGATAGTAGGATGGGAGTCACCAAGCAGTTTTCTTGACTGTTTTTATTTGCTTGTTTTAAAACAAACTTTCTTTATTTAAAATATATTTTTTATTTGAAAGGCAGGGAGAGAGAGAGAGAAAGAGAGAGAGAGGAGAGAGAGCGCGAGAGAGAGAGCAAGGAAGGGAGGGAGGGGACAGGGGAGGAGAGGAAAGGAAAGACAGACACAGAGATATTTCATACAATGATTCAATCCCCAGATGCCTGTAACTGCTGAGGTTGAGCCAAGGCAAAACTAGGAGCTGGGAACTCCGTCTTGATCTCCCATGGGGAGGCCAGTTATTTGAACAATTTCCTGATGCCTGTCAGTGTGCTCATTAGCAAGAAGCTGGATGAGAAGTGGAGGAGCCAGGACTTGAACCAGGCCCTCCAATATGGGATGTGGGCATCCCAAGTAGTGTTGTAACCACTATGCCAAATGCATGCCCTTTTGTTTGAGTTTGGTTTCCAAATGACTGACTCTTCTTCCAGTCTCCAAATCAGATCAGGAACTTTCCTCTGTGTTTCTTCTCTGTGCAAGTCACTTCACTAGGTGCTGTGAGGGTACTTGGTTCATTTCTCCTGAAATTTTTCTCAAGGAAGGGACTAGTGTGGCTAAAGCTTAGTAAAGCAGGGTGTGTCTCCTGGTGAAAGAGATGGGAGTGAGGTCTGAGACTAAGAGGAGGCTTGGGTCAGCTCCTGTAGATATTGGAAGAGGGGTCATGAGCAACACTAAGGGCCAACCTGAGGCTCCCTAACACGTGCTCCTGGGGCATCTGTTCCACCGTCTCCTGCACACAACCACATGAACCTTCCTGAAGTACACTTGGGATAACGTCGTCCTCTTACCTTGAAATCCTCTAGGACATCTCATTTCCTGTAGCAAGAAAAATGAGTCCCTGTTTTGACAAAATGCTCTTACTTCCACAGACCTGTTTTTTACTGCTTCTTCGTGTAAAGCAATTAAGCCAGATTAATTTCTTCTGTTCTCCAGATGGGCTTCCTGCCTCCCACCCAAATGCCTTTATTCATGAATTCCCATGAACCCAGAGAGGAAGGTTTTTATTTTTCCCTACTGCATTTTCTCCTGAGAAATCCTACCCACTCATACCCCTCATCTTCTATTTGCTGTCAGACCCATTCCCACTCCTACCTGCTGTGTTAATCCGGTGTTAATCCTGCCATCTGTGTTTTCCAGGCTCCCTTGCCAACTGGTTTCCCTTTAAATTCAGCCAATGGGAGTCCCTGGGAGAAGATAGAGGCAAGAAGGGTAAAGCCAGGGCCTCTGTCCCCCTCACTCTCTGGCACGGGAGGCATCTCCCATGGTGGTTCCACCTTCTAACTGATAGCCTCTCACTGTGGTCTGAGTGCTCCAGGAAGCCCTGACTTTGCGTTTAATAAGCAGCCTCTTCCATCTATGCTTCCTTCTCTTGGAGCAGTAGATTGTTCTGCTATTGCTAATTTCTGGGTTTCTGTTCTTTCCTCTCTTTAGGAGCCCTTTTGCCACTGATTCTTTGTATTACATTCCCTCTATTGAGTTGGTAACAAAGGTGTTAGTAGAGCTAAACCAAGCCATTTTTCGAACTGGATCCTGATTGAAAGACCATGCTTTTTGTTCTCCCTTGCATGTGGGAGCTAAAATTAAAAAAAAAAAAAGAAAAGAAAAATAAGGAAATGTCTGTGTGTATCAGTATTACTGAAAATATAGTTTGTAAGAATTTAGTTTTATACCTTTGTCAAAGCAATGACTAAGAATGTTACACTACTGTAGTTTCAATGATCTATGATTATTTTAATATTTACTGTTTAGGTCTTCAAAGAGGGAGGTGCCTTTCTCTGAAGGGAGGAGAGAACCTCCACTTTGACTATGACCTTGTCTAAACAAGATAAGAGTCGGAGAACTCAAGGGGCTTCCATAGCCTTGGAAACTCATGACTGGTGCATAGGGAGATTACTGATGCCATAAACAGGAGTGTAAATTTGTAAAGTCAACAACAGGAGTCACTGTGCACTTACTCCTCATGTAGGATCTCTGTCCTTAATGTGCTGTACACTGAGGCTTAATGCTATAACGAGTACTCAAACAGTATATTTCACTTTGTGTTTCTATGGGGGTGCAAACTGTTGAAATCTTTACTTAATGTACACTAAACTGATCTTCTGTTAAAAAAAAAAAAAAAAGAAAAGAAACTATCAATTCCCAACTTGACTCTCACTGGGATTAAACATGACAATAGGTCTGATCTGATTTCATCATCATTTAAAAAAAAATCATCTATTATTTTTCACTTTATGTTTCTGTGTGGGAACAAACTGTTGAAATCCTTACTTAAGGTATACTAAGCTGATCTTCTGTATACTAAGATAATCGAAAATGAATCTTGATGTGAATGGAAGGGGAGAGGGAGTGGGAAAGGGGAGGGTGGTGGGTGGGAGGGACGGTATGGGGGGGAAAGCCATTGTAACCCATGAGACGTACTTTGGAAATTTATATTCATTAAATAAAAGAAAAAGATAAAAAAAAAAAAAAAAAAAAAAAAAAAAAATATTTACTGTTTATAGCTGAAATGATCATTATTCCATTCAATTGTTGTTTATAGTCATTGTATGTATTCCCATTAAACTAGGATCTTTTTGCTTTTTTTTAAAGAAAAACTATCTTTTAAATTTTCTCTAAAATTTACAAAATATCATCTGTTCCAACTATCAAAATTTTCTCATAATATGACATAAAAATATTCACTAATTTTGAAACAAAATATAATTGGGGAAGGGATGGCTGTCATTTATAAATAATTATTTTAATTTCTTTTGTCAATTCTAAACTACTTGTTCAGTTTAGTGCTCTTGTCTTGTTCCCCATTACTAATTGTAGGCCTTTTATGGGGGGCATATTTGTCTTTGGATTGTTCCTTATCTACCTGGCAGAAGATTTTACACATGGTACACACTCACTTTATTGAATCAGCAGACTTTGTTCACTTGCCATGTGTATTTTTATTTATTTATTTATTTATTTATTTATTTGGACAGGCAGAGTGGAAAGTGATGGAGAGAGACAGAGAAAAAGGTCTTCCTTTGCCGTTGGTTCACCCTCCAATGGCCGCCGCGGCCGGCGCGCTGTGGCCGGCGCACCGCACTGATCCGATGGCAGGAGCCAGGTACTTCTCCTGGTCTCCCATGGGGTGCAGGGCCCAAGGACTTGGGCCATCCTCCACTGCACTCCCGGGCCACAGCAGAGAGCTGGCCTGGAAGAGGGGCAACCGGGACAGAATCTGGCCCCCTGACCAGAACTAGAACCCTATTTCTCATTTTAAGTTATGAGGTTGCTTATGTTATAAGTTATAATATCTGCTTGTGAATTTTGTTTGCAAAAATTGAGCTTAAAGATTTCAGATTTTTAGTGTGAAATGTTATAGGTCAGAGAGGTGACAGCAACCTTGGAGCCTCTCCTGACCATTATTTTATTCCTTCCACTGTGGTATTCAGAGAAGACTAACAGGCACCAAAGGCCAGTAACCTGGAGTACTGTTTCTCTAAATGTCATTCAGGAACCTCTTGCCACAGATTTACTTATGGTGCTCAGTAAAAGTGTAGATTCATGTGCCCCCACCATACCTCATTCATTCTGAGAACAGAGTCTGGAGTCTGCATTTAAAACAAGCTGCAGAGCTTTCATTCACCCTAAATTTGAAGAACAGCATCTACATTTTAAATGTGGGTTTGTGTGTGTACATGTATGTGCATGTCATATATTTCTACCCTTTGATATAAAGACCATTTTTACTTTTTCAAAAAGCACAGAAACTCATTTGTATTATTTTTTGCTAACATATAATAATTGTATGTATTTATGGGGTACACTGTAATATTTCAACATATGTATACAGAATCTATTGAACAAATCAGGGTAATTAGCATCTCCATCTCCTTATCATTTCTTTATGTTGGTTTTTCATGAAATACACAGTAGGCTGTTGGAAGCTGTGCTGTAGAACACTGTAACTTATTCCTTCAAACTTAGTTTTGTGCTTTTTATCCGGCCACCTTCTAGCTCCTGTTTTCTGTGTTCTTTCAGCCTCTAGTTATCACTGTTCTATGTTCAAATAATCTTTTGAAAGCTTTCACTTTTTTTTAAGATTTATTTTCTTATTTATTTGAAAGTCAGAGTTACACAGAGAAGCCAGAGAGAGAGAGGTCTTCCATTCACTGGTTCACTCCCCAGTTGGCCGCAATGACCAGAGCTGCACTGATCCGTGTGGGGAGCAACTCGGACTAGACTAAGTTACTCGAATTAAGACTTATTCTATGCATCTGCTCTCCCACAATATGGCACTGAGAAGGGAGTAAACAACTTCTACGCAGCTGCTTCTCGCCAACTTGAGCGATGACCTGCAGAAGCTGATCCTGCTCCTGATTGGAGGAGAGCAGTGTGCTCGGTGTGTGGGTAGCAGAGTTGGGATTGATGGAGGAGGACTATAAAGGAGGAGAGAGAGAACATGCACCAGGAACATCTATCTGAAGGAACATCTGAGCAGCCCCCGAGAGAGCCGGCTGGCGGTGTGCCGCTCCCCCGTGGAAGTGGGGAAAGTGGCAGGGGGAGCCGCCCTTCCACGGAGGTTGGAGGGATCGGCAGCCAACCCGGGAAGGACCAGCAGCAAACCCGGGAAGGGCCGAGCAGACGAAAGAACAGCGCAGGGTCCTGTGTTGTTCCTCCACGAAGAGGGGGAGCGACAGATCCGAAGGCAGGAGCCAGGAGCTTCTTCTGGGACTCTCACATGGGTGCAGGGGCCCAAGGACTTGGGCCATCTTCTACTGCTTTCCCAGGCTGTAGCAGACAGCTGAATCAGAAGTGGAGCAGCTGGTACTTGAACTGGCGCCCATATGGGATGCTGGCACTGCAGGCGATGGCTTTACCTACTATGCCACAGCACTGGCCCCTAGTTTTCACATTTGAGAGAGAACACATTTTTATGTGAGTAGTTGTTTTTCGATGTCCCCAGTTCCATCCATTTTGCTGCAAATGAGAGGATTTTATTCTTTTTCTCTGATTGAATGATATTCCATGTATATATGATGGATCTTCAAAAGAATCTCATGGAAAATGCATTACATTTCAATCTTATTTTTCCACAAGCCCTTTGAAGTACCTTTAACCACATGTTCTTGATCTGTTCATCCACTGATGGTCATCTAGGATGATTCTGTATCTTGGCTATTGTGAATCATGCTTTGATAAATATGATAGTGGAGGTATTTCTTTGATATGCTGATTTCATTTCCCTTGAATGAATACCCAGGTATGAGATAGTCAGTTCAAATGGTAGTTTTAGTTTTTTGGAGCATCTCAATACTGTTTTCTACAATGGCTACACTCAGTTACATATCCTCTCTCCGCCCAATAGTGTGTAAGTTTTCTCCCCATCTTCATCAGCATTTGTTATTTTTATCTCTATAAAAATTTAAATTTGTTTTTATTTTACTTGAGAGGTAGAGAAACAGAGACAGATAAAGTGAGTTCCCATCCACTAGTTCACTCCCCAAATCCCTGCTGCAGCTGGGTCAGGGCCAGAGCCAGGAATTGGTTTTGCAGTCCAGGTCTCCCACATGGGTGGCAGGGACCCAAGTACTTGAGTCATCATCTGCTGCCTGTCATGCTGTATGTTAGCAGGAAGCTGGAATCGGGGCTTGAACCCAAGCAGTCTAACATGGGATGCAAGCATCCCAAGTGATTACTTAACTTCTAGATCCAACACTTACCCAGTATTTTTGTCTGTTTGAAAATTAGCCATTCTGGGGCCAGCGCTGTGGCGCAGTGAGTTAATGCCCTGGCTTGAAGCACCGGCATCCCATATGGATGCCAGTTCCAGACCAAGCTGCTCCACTTCCAATCCAGCTCTCTGCTATGGCCTGGGAAAGCAGTAGAAGATGGCCCAAGTTCTTGGGCCCCTGCACCCATGTGAGAGACCTTTAAGAAGCTCCCAGCTCCTGGCTTTGGATCGGTGCAGCTCTGGCCATTGTGGCCAATTGGGGAGTAAACCATCGGATGGAAGACCTCTCTCTCTCTCTCTCTCTCTCTCTGCCTTTCCTCTCTCTCTGTAACTCTGACTTTCAAATAAAAATAAATAAATCTTTAAAAAAAATAGCCATTGCAACTGGGGTGAGGTGATATCTCATTGTGGTTTTGATTTGCATTTCCCTGATGGTCAATAATATTAAGCACATTTTGATGTATTTATTGGTCACTTGTATTTCTTCTTTTGAGAGATGTCTATCCAGATCATTTGACCATTTTTAAATTTGGTTTCTGTTATTGTTGTTAAGTTTTTGAATTGTTCCTATATGCTGGGTATTACTTGTTTTTTAGATAGATAACTTTCAAATATTTTATCTCATTCTATAGGTTGTCTCTTCACTCTGTTGAGTGTTTTATTTGTTATGCAAAAGCTCTATTTTTGCTTTAGTTGCCTGTGGTTTTTTGGGTATTATCCAAAAAATCATGCCTTGAAACGTTTTCCCTGTTTTCTTTCAGTAGTTTCATGTCTTACATTTTGGTCTTTGCTCTATTTTCAGTTTATTTTTCTAAGAGATGGGCCCAAGTTTTAGTCTTTTCCATGTGTACATCAGTTTTTTCCAATTAAATGAGATGATATTATTTTGTTTGCAGATATGAAAACTGACTTTCCATGATACTGAAAAACTCAGTTGAGTTGATTCAGTAAGCAGTAGTGTCATGATGTGCATCCAAGCTAAAGCATGGTTTCAGTCAGTAGAATATACTGCTTGCAGGTATTCAAGATTCACATTCCATTTAAATGATACATCAGTGATCCATAATATTTTATCAACCATTTTTTAGAAAGCTTTTATTTAATAAATATGAATTTCATAGGTACAGCTTTCAGATTATAGTGATTCTTCCCCCCATATCTGCCCTCCCACCCCCAACTCCCGTCCCACTTCCTACTCCCTCTCCCATCCCATTCTTCATTAAGATTCATTTTTAATTATCTTTATATACAGAAGATCAACTCTATATTAAGTAAAGATTTCAAGATTTTTCACCCACACGGACACACAAAGTATAAAGTACTGTTTGAAGATAAGATTTACTGTTAATTCTCATAGTACAACTCATTAAGGACAGAGGACATGGGGAAGCAAGTGCACAGTGACTCCTGTGGTTGATTTAACAATTGACACTCTTATTTGTGACATCAGTGATCATCCGAGGCTCTTGGCATGAGCTGCCAAGGCTATGGAAGCCTCTTGAATCCACAAACTCCGACATTACTTAGACAAGGCCATAATCAAAGTAGAAGTTTTCACCTCCCTTCAGAGAAAGGTACCTCTTTCTTTGATGGCCCCTTCTTTCCACTGAAATCTCACTCACCTAGATCTTTCATGTAGGTCATTTTTTTTGTCACAGTGTCTTGGTTTTCCATGCCTGAAATTCTCTCATGGGCTTTCTAGCCAGATTCGAATGCCTTAAGGGCTGATTCTGAGGCCAGGGTGATATTTAGGGTATTTGCCATTCCATGAGTCTGCTGTGTGGCCTGCTTCCCATGTTGGATCATTCTCTCCTTTTTAATTCTATCAATTATTATTAGCAGACATGTGGTCTTATTAATGTGATCCTTTTGACACTTATTCATATCTTTATGATCAGTTATGCACTTAAACTGATCACTTTAACTAGTAAGATGGCATTGGTACCTGCCAACTTAATGGGATTTGGAGTCCCACGGCAAGTTTTTAGCTTTACCCTTAGGGGTAAGTCCGAGGGAATGTGTGCCAAACTGTACATCTCCTCCCTCTCTTATTCCCACAATTACTTTTAATAGGGATCAATTTTCAACTGGATTTAAATGCCTTAAAATAATTATGTATTAAGTAAAGAGTTCAACCAATGGTACTAAGTAGAACAAGAAAATACTTCACTCCACTGATACTTCATTGGCTTTGGATTGGCTCAGCTCTGGCCATTGGCAGCCATTTGGGGAGTGAAACAGTGGATGGAAGACCTTTCTCTTTCTCTCTCTCTCTCTCTCTCTTCACTCTCACTCTCACTGTCTGTAACTCTACCTCTCAAATAAATAAATAAAAAATTTTTTAAAAAAGAGTAAAACTCTAAATCACTCTCATAAGGCCAAGAACCATAGTAGATACCTATTAAGATACTTTTTAACAGCAGGATATCAACAGTATTATTTATTATCTTCCAGAAGTTTAACGAAGGGTATTAGGCATCAGAGCTAAATGCTTCTTTCAGAAAGGAAGCAGGCATTGTGGTGCAAGGGGTTGGCTGCCACCTAGGACACCTGCATCCCGTATCAGACTGCCTGGGTTTGAGTCCTGGCTCTGCTTCCATCTAGCTTCCTGCTAATGCGCACCCTGGTAGGCAGCAGGTTATAGCTCAGCTACTGTAGTCCCTGCCACTCACATGGGACACTGTGGTGGAGCTCCTGGCTCCAAGCTTCACCTGGTGCAGCCCTGGCTGTTGTGAAGATCTCTCTGTCACTCTGCCTTTCTTTCTTTTTTTCTTTTTCTTTCTTTCTTTCTTTTTTTTTTTTTTTTTTTTTTGACAGGCAGAGTGGACAGCGAGAGAGAGAGACAGAGAGAAAGGTCTTCCTTTGCCTTTGGTTCACCCTCCAATGGCTGCCGCGGCCGGCGCACTGCGGCCAGTGCACCACGCCTATCCGAAGGCAGGAGCCAGGTGCTTCTCCTGGTCTCCCATGGGGTGCAGGACCCAAGCACTTGGGCCATCCTCCACTGCACTCCTGGGCCACAGCAGAGAGCTGGCCTGGAAGAGGGGCAACCGGGACAGAATCTGGCGCCCCGACCAGGACTAGAACCCAGTGTGCCAGCACTGCAAGGCGGAGGATTAGCCTACTGAGCCGCGGCGCCGGCCACTCTGCCTTTCAAATAAATAAAAATAAACAGTTTTAAAAAGAATCTGTTTTGCATAATATTAGTACATTGCTGAAAACAATTTAAAGGAAAATGATTAGGAATAATTTTTGTAAAGGTCAATAAGGAAACTGGTTTGAATATAATAATTTTCTGATATAGCAAAGACACGAGTTACAATATGTCAAGGGAAAAATTTTGTAATAATAGGAACACCAATAGAAAGCACCTAGAATTTATAAAAAACAGAGTCTATAGTAGAAGCTTTTTAAAAATTATAAAGGAAATATGGGCAACATTTTCATTAGGAAGCACAACAAAAATTCTCTATTTACTATTTATTGCTAAAGCTTGCTAGTTATTGTTGAATTCTGGGGTGAGATAAAAAGCATTACCTATGTTATCCACTTGAAGTTTAACATTTTATTAAATCATGATTTTACCTTTAAGAGTTAGGTATGTTTTACACGGGTTTCCCACATCTTTCTTTCATTTAAGTTAAAGTCCTGTGAATGGACATGAAAAGTTCTGAGGACAGATGAGGGCATTCCTGCTCTTGAATCCCTTAGGGCAAGTTCAAGTGGTTGGAGTCACAGGCAGTTCCCTGTAACTCAACAGTATTTGCTACTGTGATGTGTTTATTGATTATAGTCATTAAACCTATGAAAAAAGTGACCCTTTCCTGGCTCTTGCTGTGTGCTAGGCATAATGCTAAGCAGTTTGCTCATTCAGTCCTCACAGCAGTGTGCAAAGCAAATGTCATTCAGGAAAGTGAGAAGAATCTCCTGGAACAAAGCTGCCCACCCAGTAATGGAGTGAGTTGCTCCTAAGGCAGATTTCCATAACCAGAAATGTTCAAAGAGACATTAGGTGAAAACTTATCAGGAATGCCACAGAGGCATTCCTGACTTGGGTGGGAGGTTGGTTACAGTGACTTTTGAAGTGATGGACTTCTAGGTCCATGATTCTACCCTGTAGAAGCCTTCATATCTTGGGAGCTAAGCCAAAAAGCACCAAAAAGTCTCTTGATTTTAAATTAGTATTGTTTGTGTGTGTGTATGTGTGTGTGTGTGTGTGGAGAGAGAGAGAGAGAGAGAGAGAGAGAGAGAGAGAGAGAGAGAGAGAATATGTCTTTGCTTTTCATTGAGATTCAGTGTCCTCAAATTTAAAAAGTTATTGAAAAAGAATACTGGGATGGGTGTTTGGCATAGCAGTTAAGATGTTGCTTGGGATGTATGTATTCCATATTGGAGAGCACTGGTTGGAGTCCTGGCTCTGTTTCCGATTCCAGCTTCCTGCTAATGCCCCCTTTGGGAAATAGCAGTGATGGCTCGATTACCTGGGTCCCTACTACTCACATAGAAAACCCACATTGACTTCTGGGCACCTGGCTTTGGCCTGGACTGGCCTCAGCTGCTGCAGGAATTTGGGAAGTGAACCAGAGAATGGAAGATCTTTCTCTCTCTCTCTCTCCCTCTCTCTCTCTCTCTCTCTCTCTCTCTCTCTCTCTTCGCCTCTCTACCATTCAAAATAAATAAAATAAAAAGAAATAATATACTAAGATTATAAAGATTATACTATTAAAATTTAAATACATTTTTTGTGTCTCAGTGCAAAAGGTTTTTGAGAAATTCAGAATCAATGTAACATGGTTGTTAAAAGCATAGATTTTGGGTACCATGTATGTGGCTCACATGGAAAATTTATTTGTTGTACTTTCTGGCTATATGTTTCTGACAAATTAAGCCATTCCTGAATTTTAGGTTTCCTACTGTGAGAACCAGAGAATAATACTTCACAGTTCATAGTGAGTATTATAGGAAGTTTCATGCCTGGCACACAGTAAGAACTCGGTAAATTGTTACTTTTGTTATAACATTAAAGAATAATGTCATCGTATTACATATACTTAATTTTTAAACTTCTAATTTCTTCTGGGTGCTAATTTTTAAATTATTTATTTGAAAGACATAGTTATAGATAGAAAGGGAGACAAATTTTCCATCTGCTGGTTCACTCCCCAGATGGCCTCAACGGCTGGGGCTGGGTCAGGCCCAACTTCCTCTGGTCTCCCACATGGGTGCAGGCACCAAAGCATTTGAACTATCTTCTGCTACTTTCCCAGTACCATCAGCAGGGAGCTGGATGGGAAGTGGAGTAGCTGGGACTCAACCTGCCATATAGGATGTCGGTCTCACAGGCAATGGCTTAACTAGCTACGCCACAATACCGGCCAGTTTTTATACTTGAAATTCTATTTAATTTTTGCATTTAAAAAGTTGAAGTAAAAATTGCATAAGTACAGAAAACCACATATATTAAGGGTACACTTTGGTGACTTTTGATCACTCATGTAATCCTTCCACATTCATTCCAGACAATTCTCACCTGCCCGATTGTAGTTAAATCTCATTCCCCTTAGACATCTGCTACTTTGATTTCTGCCACCAAAGAGTTATTTGTATATTCTCGAGTTTTGTATAAATGAAATCATACAGCATGTTCTCTAGTATCCAGCCTCTTTCACGTCGGGGTGTTTCTGAGATTCACCCACGTTGTTTTAGGCACCAGGAGTTCATTTCTACTTACCGCTGAGAAGCATTTCACTGTGGAAACCAGCCTGTTTCTCCTTGTCCTATTGAGGAAACATGCATTGCTTCCAGTGTGGATCTTCTGTGAATATAGCTGTCAAGAGGATTATTGTACAAGTGTGTTTTGTATATATGATTTAATTTTATTGAATAAATACCTCTAGTGGAATCATTACTAGAGCAGGTGTGTGTTTGTCTTTTTAGGGAATTGCCAAACAGTTTGACAAAGAAGTTGTAGGATCTTCACTTCCACCATTAAGAGCTGTCGGTCCTGAACTTGTACTGGGTGTCAAATGGCATCTCATTCTGTTTATAATTTTTATCGTCTATAAAAAAATTATGACTAGTGGTATTAGGTGCATTTCCTTATACTTATTGACTACTTTTGCATATTTTACGAAGAATTTTTTGGTCCACATTTATTGGATTGTTTCTCTTTTCCTTGTTGATTTATATAAATAGCTAGTATGGTCTGCATATAAGTCTTGCCAGATAAATTTGCTGTGAATATGCTTGTCTGTGACCTACCTCTATATTTTCTTATTTTTTGATATTAAAAAATTTAGAATTTTGATGATATCCAATTCACCCAAACTTTTTGGACTTAGAGCCTTTTCTCTGCCCTCTGTAAGACATCTTTCCTGCTCCAAGCACATGAGGATATTCACTCATGTTTTCTTGTAGGTGTTTCGTGATTTTTTTCTACCTACATGTGTCATTTTATAGCTCACCAATGATTTCATAGCAAACCATCCAAGATTCCCTGAATAAACTGTTCCCTTACAAAACATTATATTTTTGTTTATTCTTAAAAATATTTTATACCTTTACGACTGTACCACTGCTTTTTAAATTTTTAATTTTTAATTTTTTTTTAACAGATTTAACATAGTTTGTTATTTTTGCTTTGAGTTTAGGGTCCATCTGGGGTTGATTTTTGCGTTGATGTGAAGTAGGGATGGAGATTTGCTTTTCTTTTCGCAAAGTCTATTTAAAATTAGAGTTTTCCTTATATGAACACTCAAACCACAGTATTCTCAAATTCCCAAAGTGGAGTATGGAAGTAATTGAATCTGAAATTTTCTTCGTAGGACAACTACTCCCTGATGAGTGTGAGTCATTAACTGTTGTTGCTGATTTCTCTTTTATTTATTTTTTGACAGGCAGAGTGGACAGTGACAGAGAGAGAGCCAGAGAGAAAGGTCTTCCTTCTGTTGGGTCACCCCCCAAATGGCTGCTATGGCGGGCACTGCACTGATCAGAAGCCAGGAGCCAGTGCTTCCTTCTGGTCTCCCATGCGGGTGCAGGGCCCAAGCACTTGGGCTATCCTCCACTGCACTCCCGGGCCACAGCAGAGAGCTGGCCTGGAAGAGGGGCAACTGGGACAGAATCCAGCGCCCCGACCGGGACTAGAACCCGGTGTGCCAGCGCCACAGGCGGAGGATTAGCCTATTGAGCTATGGTGCCAGCCTGATTTCTCATTTCTTTATCTTTTCTATCTGTATTCCCTTAGTCTTTCATTAGGAAAGACAGGTTTTGTGAGGAGGCAGCACAGGCTGTCAGGTGTCAGCACTCATGGTTGCCCCTACCTCTTCCTAGTAACCTGTATACTGCTCATTCTCTCTAGCTTCTGGATCTTTCTTAAAATCTTCACGTTTCATTTATTTATTGATTGACTGCATACCATCTTCTTTACAGGCAATTTCTTTTTTATGTTATAAATTTCTTTTTAAGCAATCAATATAAATCTCACAGAAAATGGACTCAAGAACTGAGCACACAATTCAAGTCTCCCATGTGGGTAGCAGGAACCCAATTGCTTGAGCCATTACCTGCTGCCTTGCAGGGTCTGTACTGGTGGGAGGCTGGAGTCAGGAGCTTGATCCAATGCTGTCACTGTCTATGTGTTGACCAGTGTGTAAAGAAGTAGACATAGAACTATGGGAACACAAAGCAAAGTTTGATAAATTCTTTTGCCCTACTAATCACTGGAGTCTTCACAGAGGTGATATATGAGCTGATTTTTGAAGGACAAATACGACTTTCCCTGGAAGAAAAAAGCAGGTCAGAAATTCCTTGTAAAGGGATCATGAACAAAGTAATGGTTAAACAAAGATGTGCATACAAACCACAAACACATCTGCCTGATAAGCTATCCATGTTCACAGCATAAGGGAATGGCCAAAGCTAATTGAAGTTTTTAAATTTTGAGAAACTTTAGTATTATTTATATCTAGACAGGTCAGTTCTACATCTGGTGAGAGGTTCCTAAAATATCCCAAAGATTTTTCTGTGTCATTCATTGTTTAACTTATCTTTTTTTTAAATTTCCGCTAGTGCTTATGAGTTGGGGCATGCATAACAGTGATTTCCACTCTCTTCAGCAACAAATTCATGAATATAGTTAAATAAGCAATATTGTCATTGTCTTGAAAAGTTAAACTAATGTAAACATTTGTAGTAAATTCTGGAATTTATTATACATGGATCTTTAAATGCCAGTAAAAAAAGAAAGAACACCAGACAACAATACTGCCACCAATAACAAGAAGTCTGCGTAACGTGCTCTGCCACCCTCTTTCCCTTTTCTTTTTCTCCTCTCACGTTTCTCTTCCCTTCCTTTTTCTCCTGTTGATCATCATTTTCTATGTTCTGCAGTGTCCCATGCACTGAAAATAAGGAAAAGAACCTCTTCATTAACAGAAACTGGCTCTTCTACATAGCAAGAGGTTTAATTTTGGGAACCAGGAACTAGCAGGCATTGGAAGATTAGGGCTGACAGGCTCAGGGCCAGGTACGATCCCAGAACGCTATACTAGCACTGGCCCTCATGAAAGTTTCCTTTTCTTTCACAGCCTGGAATTTGGGCAGTGAGGAAGCTCACACTAGAACTGTTCATTCATGAATGCATTACCTTAACTGGGAGCCAGGGATCAGGAATTCCTCCCCACTGTACCTGAGAGCAGATTCATTCCAGGAGATACAGGATGCCTTGCCTTCGGCGCCCAAAAGGCAGTAACTGAGCAGGGATTGCTCTCTCAGAAAATTTAATGTGTTCCCGCCTGTTCTTGTTGGAAGAACTGTTATCTTCACCTCACTTCCACTTTCTAACTCTTGTACAAGTGCATTCGATTGACTGAATCTAAGTGACAACAAGAATCTCAGCTGAAAAGGAGTCTGAGAAATGAAGGATTTTGAGCTCTTCCAGTTTTTGCAGATCCTAAAATCATGTTAGAAGGAGAGAATGAAGGATTTTGTGGGCCAATCCAATATACCTACCACCTTAAGAAGCATTTCAAAATCATTGTAAATTCAATGACTTTTCATAACTTCTGATGAAAATCCATGTGAGTGCAGTTTTTAAAACATAAGAACAAGTTTTTTTCACTCAGTACACATTTCTTGAGGACCTATTATGTGCTGGAAATCTACTATGGTTACAATAACCTTCACCCTAGAAAAGGTTGTTGCCTCGTTGTAAAGACAGAATACACAGCAATTTAGCATAGGGAAATGTAATTGTGAAATGCTCACAATTCAGTGGCAGAGTAGAGAATAGAGAAGGAAGTTTGATCAAGGATGTGGAGTCAGTGGCTTAGACTTGAATGATAGGTGGCACCTGTTTGGACTCAGGGGAGATGTGTTTTCCATCCTAAAGGAGTGCACAAGCAGAGGCACTGAAGTGTGACACAGCATGGTCCAGAGAGCTGCAGCCAAGACATCATTTTATGCCTTAGTAATAACCTGTTTTCATGGCATAGCCCAAGAATGAAAATTTCTTTATGTGACTTTCCAATTTTCTGTTTAACTAGAACACACCATCCCATTTTATCTTGGTTTTTATTTATTAGAGAGAGAAAGAGAACACTCCCATATACTTCCATTTGCTGGTTTACTCTTCAGATACATACAATGGGCCAGAGCCAAAGTCAGAAGCAGCAGAGACCCAGTCAGTCGAATAATTGCAGGCTCCAGGAATCATTGCAGCCTCCCAGGGTCTGCATTGGTGAGAAGCTGGAGTCAGGAGCCAAGACCAAAAATGGAGCCCAGGCATTCTGATAATGGGGATACAGTCTTCCCAGGCGCCATCTTTGCTGCTAAGCCAAATGGCCACCCTCCATTTCCATTTTTTTTAATATTTATTTTTAATTTGTATGTGTCTCATATCTTATTCTACCAAAGAGTAATTTCTGTGTGTGACTGGAATTGAGTGTTATCACGGGTTGAGAAGAATGTTAGAGTGAAACTTTGATGATATATGTAATAAAATTAAACTTTCCATTAATAAGGCTGCTTTCTTCTCAGATACTAAACTAACCATGAAGCCAAATATTATCAATACACGGCGCACCTTTATAAACATTCCCAATGTGATTGCTCCAGATATTGAAAAGGAAATAAGAAGGATGGAAAATGGAGCATGCAGGTAAATCTTTGTTTGTAGTGCTGGCCAGAGTTGTTCCATTAACTGGGCTTAATTTCAATTTAACTTCATGATTTATATTCTTGGACTTTGCAATGAGTTTGAGTGAGTTGATGTTTACTTTGGAACAGCATAACTGTTCTAACAAATGGATGTAATATTACTATTGTCATTGTTTTGGAAGTACCTCCTGGGCACCCTTGCCAAATACTTCTTCAGTTGCTGGCAGGGCCATTCTTCATGGGACATTTCAGACCTAAAGGGGTGACATCGTGATAGACAAATGTGAAAAAGTCCATAGGCTACGAAATGCTATGCTAAAAATTAAAAATGTAATTTAAAGTGGTTACCCTATAAATAGATAGGATATGTGTAAATGTGGTTGAATTTCTTTTTAATGGAAGGAAATATTTGTTAGGCAGTAAGTTCCTTTATACAACTCTGTAATACAACTTAAAAACCCAGATATTACATCTTCTGTTTGGTAAATATTAACACCAACCGATAAGAAAGTGGCAGTCCTAGAAAATAGTTTCTTGGTTAAACGTGTTTTACTCAAATGTGCTTGTGTTCTATATAATTCTATGCGTTCTGTACAGTTCTCAACTTACTGTAATTAAGAATTGTTGAATGGGTTAGTCTGAGAGGGAAAGAAGAGAGATGAGGCAGTGGCGGCCCTAGTGAACAAGGCTACTCCTCCACAATGAGATCTAATTCATCCTTGCCTCCTATTGGACTGTAGCTCCTTTTCTGAAGATGATGACAGTGCCTCTGTATCTGAAGAGTCAGAAAATGAAAGCCTGCACACAAGGGGTTCCTTTGGAGATAACTCACACAGAAGGGAAGGACCACCGCAGAGGTGAGCGGTGCCCTCTATCCCTCAGAACCTGTTTTTAAACAGTTGCTTAGGTGCTAGGTCTTCTCCGTCCACAGTGTGGGCTGGTAAGTGCTCCTGCTATTCTGCACTATGCAGTCTTGGGGATAGCTTGCTTCCCGTGTTCCTGACTCATTCCCTCTCCTGGGACACTGCCTCTGCCTGGAGTTTATTCATGGGCTTGGGGTTCCAAGTCATACCCACTCTCGCTGATCATTTTCCTGGAGACCTGTGTCTGTCCTTTAGGACATTTATGGCCCAGCTCCTCTTCTTCCCTGCTCCTGTCTGATTCTTCTTTCTGGGTCCTGAGGCAATTATTCTCTGAAGCTCTGATCCCATTTGACCCTACTTCCAGGAAATAGAGCGCTAGGATGAGTAGCTGGAAGAGAAGTGCTGTCAATCCTTAGCAGGAAAAAAAAGCGGTTATGGAAACTTCAGACGTGGGGCTCTGAGGGTGTGCAGGAGTGTGGCACAGGTGTGGGTCACAGGCTCCTGTCCTATGGGACACAGTCACTTTTGGTTTATTTATTTACTTCCCCGTCCCCTCCCCCATCCCCCTGCTTTTTTTTTTCTTCTCACCAGCCACCTCCTGCCTTCCTGCTATTTTTATTCATCTTCTCTTGTCTTCTTTCTTATCCTCCCTGACAGTGTTAAGTCTCTGGGTAGGAGTTAGCATACCCAGGTTGCTTCCGTCAAGGCTAAAGAGGAAGCTAAATGTGAACCTTAATCAATAGGTATTTACTAACCACTTTGGTTTAAGGTACTTTATTTGGCAATTCAGGATTCACGGGGGAATCTGTATTTTCAAAAATCATCTGGGCAATCATTAGTAATGAGGCCGAAAAGAATTTGTTCAGACTGCCAGGGACATTCTGCAGCTTGTGACTGTTGTGATTTCACGCGGTGTTTTTCGTTCCCAGGCAGCAGTACTTGCCGGGTACCATGGCACTTTTCAACATTAACAACAGCAGTAACAAGGACCAGTAAGTATATGTAGTACAGAAAGCCAAAGCTTTACTTTTTAAAGAAATCCAGTAAAAAGGTTGGATAAACTTGTTATGGAACAGATTAGACGGGTTTTCAAAAAATGGAAAATGCATATTATAAAAAATATATAAATGGATTTCAAAATGTTTGTCCCAAGATAAACTTATCGTTTGATTCCATTTTCCAGGAATGGTTTGAAGTACCCTCACATTTGGTAAACTCAGTGGCAATGATATTCTGTTATTTTGTTGTTTGGTTATTTATAGATGAACAATGCGGCTACCCATATTAAAAGTACCTTTGTTAAGGCCGGCACAGCGGCTCAATAGGCTAATCCTCCACCTGCGGCGCCGGCACACCGGGTTCTAGTCCCGGTCGGGGCACCGGATTCTGTCCCGGTTGCCCCTCTTCCAGGCCAGCTCTCTGCTGTGGCCCGGGAAGGCAGTGGAGGATGGCCCAAGTGCTTGGGTCCTGCACCCGCATGGGGGACCAGGAGAAGCACATGGCTCCTGGCTTCGGATCAGCGCGGCGCGCCGGCTGCGGCGGCCATTGGAGGGTAAATCGATGGCAAAGGAAGACCTTTCTCTCTGTCTCTCTGTCTGTCTGTCTGTTTCTCTCTCTCTCTGTCTAACTCTGTCTGTCAAAAAGAAAAAAAAAAAAGAATATTGTACTACTATAGTTTTAATTATACTTTAAAAATTACTATATATGGATCAAGTGGTCATTTTTCTATTTAATTATTATTTATAGTCACTTTCTATTTTCCACTAAACGGGACTTTTTGCTTTTTATTTGTTAAGCTTCTTTTTCATTAAAGGATTATGCCTTTTTACTGTAATGTAAAATATGTTATCTCAAAAACTTTAAAAAAAGGCAAAGGAATAAGGGTGGGAGGGAAAGAGGGTAGAAAAGGAGGAGGTAGGAAGGAAATATCATTATATTCTTAGAATTGTATCTGCAAAGGAAATTGAATCTGTTAAAAACTAATTCAAAATTAAAATATAATTAAAATCCTAGTCCCTACCCCAGCCCTGCTCCCACAAAAAAACTTGAGAGAGGTTGGTCTGAGCCAATGCTTTCTAATTCAAGTTCCCAGGGAGACTGTCTCTGAGGTAGAGGTCTGTGTGCAGAGGTTTATTGAGCATGCTCTCAGGAACAATTTCTAGGAAGGAGCTGGGTGGGTGGAGGGGCAGGATTGGGTAGGGAATAGAACTGATATCCAATGTTGAGCTTCAGAACTTATAGGACAGCGTTTGGAGTTTTCCCATAAATAGGTAACAGGGCTGGGCCTTTGTGCCCATGCACAGTCATTGGCTAAGGGCTGGCCCTAGAAAGTGGGGGCATAAACGTGAGTGAGGTGGTTTCTATAAGCCAAGGCCAGCCAAGGGAGAGGGACAGCTATTCGCTGTCAGCAAGCACACTCCTGGCAGGTAGGGAATGAGTGCCTGGGTCCTGTGCTCTGCCGGATCCACACAGGGCATCACTCAGCTTTACTTTCTTCATTTAGAAAACTCACCTGGTGTGGAAAGACCTCCTCCAGGAACTCGACACCAAGCCCCATCTCCCTCCCCAGGCTTATCTCCCTCCTCTCAACATTAGATTTCCAATTCTGCAGGGTCATTCTTACGCACTAATTCCATTTGCACTCAGAATATCCCTCCGTTTAATAACCTGCCTCTTCTCAACTTTTACCCCTATTTAGAGGCCTAGGTTCAGATCTGTGACTGTCTCTCTTTAACAGCCTTCTCTGACTAGCCTAGTGGCAGTGAGACAGACTGTTCATTCACCCCCGAATAATGAATTTTTCCTGAGAACTCTTAGCTGACAAGGATAACAAATTGTGGCCCTAGGTCTGTCTGACTCCAGACTCCATTCTTCTGAAAGAGAAAGCTAATTGTAGAAAATTGTAGAAAAAGCCTCTAACCACATAATCTCTTCCCAAGAGGAAATTGTACATAGAAAAAGGTGGTCTTAAATCTAGTGAATGATTCTAATAATGGGAATTAGGATTCTACTATATTACTACAGAGCTTTTTGACTACTCAGGAAAATTTGAAAATCTCAAGAAAAGATTGATTAGCATCTTCTTGAAATTCATGATGCTTTTATTCAAGCATAAACATAAATGAGGTCAAGACATTTAAATTTTAAGTAACTTTTTTTATACATTGTCATTTTGGAAGCATACTTTTTTGGGTCTCTTGTTGCTAAATTTCTCTCATTGGGTTTATGCCTTTATTTATCTCCATTTTCTTCAGTTTTCCACGTCTATTAACCCAGGTATTTTTGTTTCTTTTATTAACTGGATAATTGTCCATTTCTGGCAGACATCTCCCCTAGGAGACTAGAGTACTGTGTTTCTAAGCACTGAGGCCTCTCTAGAAATGCAAGGCTGAGAATTCTTGCTCGGTGGAGAGGCAAGCAAATAAGAGTGGAAGTCAGAGTAAAATGTGATTATGTGACGGAGATATTGTTTCTTCTCTAGAGAACAAAAAGAAAAAAAGAAAAAGAAAAAAGAAAAGAAGAGGTAAGTTAGACTTTGGCACGAGTGACCCCAAGTTTTTCTACTTGTAATATTTTCATATTTTAATATTACAAACTCAACTTTTTCAGCAAATCAGATGATAAAAATGAAAATAAAAAGGATTCAGAGAAGAAAAAGAAGAAGGAAAAAGAGAAAGAGAAGAAAAAGAAAGAGGAGACAAAGAAAGAAAAGAAAGAAGAGTTAAGTATTTTTACTAGCATTCCAATTAGAAATGGATTTGTATTGAGTTTTAGTTGCAAGCCTAATTTCTCATGATGTGAAGTAAGAAAAAGCTTTATTGTAACAAGACCTTGTGTAAAGACTAAATATTTTGGAACATTTTAAAATAGACATTTAGTGGTAGATGTTTGGCCTGGTAGTTACAAAACTGGTTAAGATATCTGTGTCCCATATGGAGCCCCTGGATTTGAGTCCTGGCCCAGCTTCTGATTGCAGCTTTCTGAAGGTGGCATATGATAGCTCATGGAATTGGGTTCCTGCCATCTATGAAAGAGACCTGGATTAAGTTCCCAGTCTGTGATTTAGGCTGGCCCACCAAAGGTCAGTGTAGGCATTTGGAGAGTGAACCAGCAGGTGGAAGCTCTGTGTCTCTCTCTGCCTCTCAAATAATAAAAACAACCAAAAGTATAAGATAAACATTTAAACGAGTTCTTGCAAAATGTATATTAAAATTTTGTTATAATTTCCCTAAAATCAAGAGTTATTTCTCACCAATTATTTTCACTAGTATGGTAATTTTCTTCCCCAAGCATTGAGGAAGTAAAAGTTATCACTGGGAAATAGATTCCAAAGAAAATTGGATTCCTACCATATTACTATTAATTTTTAAAAACAAATAAAAATGTAATAAGCTTGTTAACTAAATACTGTATTCCAACTTGTTCAACCTACACAGATCCAATTTTTTAAATTTTATTTTGACTAATGAAAATTATATGGCAAATACTGCAAAGAAAAAAAGGCCTCATTGTAAAAGCCGTGACTAATTTTGAGAGCGGTATGAATGTCAACAAGATATCAGCCTCCTGAAGCATTATTTTTTAAGAAAGTTTATTTGTTAGGGCTGGCGTTTTGATGTAGCAGGTAATGCTGCTGCCTGAGATGCTGGTGTTCTATATGGGTGCTGGTTCGAGTCCCGGCTGCTCCACTTCCAATCCAGCTTTCTGCTGATGCACCTGGGAAAGCAGTGGAAGATGGTCAAAATGTTTGGACCACTGGGAGACCTGGAAGAAGCCCCTGCCATTGCAGCTATTTGAGGAGTGAACCAACAGGTGGAAGTGCTCTATCTCTCTGTAACTCTTTCAAATAAATAAAATAAATCTTAAAAAAATTTATTTATTTCTGGGGGAGGGAAAAAGAGACAGAGAAAAGGAGAGCACTCACAACTTCTGGATCAATCTCTAAATGCCTACAATGGCTGGGGGTTGAAGCCAAGAACTCAATCCAGATCTCCCATGTGGGTGGCAAGAACCCAGGTACTTGAACCATCACCTCTGCTTCTGAGGGTCCATATTAGAAGGAATGTGGAGTCGGGGGATTGAACCTAGGCACTCCAGTTTGGGACACTGGTGACCTGTTAGGACAAATATTTGTCCCAACTATTCTTTTTGAAACAAACATTTGAGAGCTAGGATTTCACAAGAGTTAGACCCAATGGCACATGTAATGCTCCTTTACTTTTTATTAAAGGGAAATTGTTTTCTGAATTTACTTAACATAATTCTTTTTTAATAAATATTTTTATTTATTTATTTGAGAGGTAGAGTTACATATAGAGAGTGGAAGAGACAGAGAGGGAGGTCCTCCATCCCAAATGGCCACAATGGTCAGAGGTGGACAGTTCTGAAGCCAGGAGCCAGGAGCTTCCTCCAGGTCTCCTATGTGAGTGCAGGGGCCCAAGCACTTGGGCCATCCTTTACTGCATTCCTAGGCCATAGCAGAGAGCTAGATTGGAAGAGGTACAGCTGGGACTAGAACAGGGGCACACATGGGATGCTGGTGTAACAAGCGGAGGCTTAGCTCACTAAGCCACAGTGCTGGCCCCAACATAATCCTTTTTCAGACATGAGATTCAATTATTTCTGCCTGTTTTGAAAGTTTTTGAAATTTGTGTGAGAAGAAAAGTTTTTAAAAATATTGGCTTGATACCAGAATATTAAAAAAAATTTCCATTTGACCATATTTTCTTCATTCCTATCTCTTACTCTCTATTGCCTCTCTTAAAGAATCCTTTATATATGCTTATATTCTTATTAGGGCTTCGTATTATATAGTGTCAGAATATCCTTCTTTCCCTACAGATGAGAAAGAAGCCATGAGTTCTCCCTCACAGTGTAGTTCCTGGTGACTTTGTACTTGATGAGGAGTGGCAAAATCACTATCCTACCACCCACAACCTTCCAAAGGGTCTATGGAGTAGTTACAGTTTTTTGTGATCTATGCTGTCATTCTCTGTCAGTGCCTAGGGCATAGAAGTGCTGCTGCCTTGTAGGAACCCTAGGGCTTTTGTGAAAGTTTAACACAGTTGAATGTAGAACTGGTCATTTAATTGTCCCTTCACTCACCAATGTCTTATGGCTCATGCACTTATGCCATGCTAATCTTCCCACTGCAGAGTGAGCTTATCCAGTTTACTTCTGTGTCATTAATTGTGGGTAGCAGTCATCATCATATTTGATATGGTATAAAAAATTTTTGTCTCTTGGTAACCTTCCTTTTTATTTCTAATTGCTGCTAGGGAGAAGAAAGAAGTCATGATTATTGATCCCTCAGGAAACACATATTACAACTGGCTGTTTTGTATCACTTTACCTGTGATGTACAACTGGACTATGATTATTGCAAGGTATCTATTTGTTTGTGGATATCATCCCTACTTTTTAGTTTCCAAGTTATTAAAAATTTTGAACCATAGCTCTTCAGAACATACCTCACATCTCTATCACAGATTATAAAGAGCAGTTAAGTTATTCTCAGTGTGTTTTCCTGAGGTCAAGAAGAGATATCTTTTTTTAAATTTATTTTATTTATTTGAAAGACAGAGTTACAGAGAGAGTTAGAGAAAGAGAAAGGTCTTCCATCCACTGGTTCACTCCCCAAATGGCCGCAACAGCCAGAGCTTCTTCCAGGTCTCCCACGTGGGTGCGGGGGCCCAAGGATTTGGGCCATCTTCTACTACTTTCCCAGGTCATAGCAGAAAGCTGAATAGGAAGTAGAGCAGCTGGGACTAGAACCGGCGCCCATATAGGATGCTGGCACTTTAGGCCAGAGCTTTAACCTGCTGTGCCACAGCGCTGGCCCCAAAGAGATGTCTTAATTCTTTGTATACTTGGATCTTCAGTATTGGGAGGAAGGGGGAGCAGGAGGGGGAATACATTAAAAGTTTTTATTGTTCATATAATTAAAGTATAGGCAGATACTTTGTGTTTTCTTCAGCCTACAACAAAAAATGCTGATAATATAGGAGAAGATCAAGGATTTGGTATCTTTTAGATTGTAAACATCTCAGTTACCTAATACCAAGTACAATTTCCTGAAGTGCTTTGGGTACAGATAGTTAATATGAACTTGGTGATTAATGTGTTTCATCCAACATATTCTGGCTTTAGCTTGTGGCCATTTATTCTTAGTTCATGTTTTTATAAAGCCAACTGGTATAATGGGAAAGAATGTTAGAATTCAGAAGTATGAATAAATAAAAACCAACTATTCAGAGAAAGATTTGGGAAAGCCAAGATTGAGGAACTGAATTCTTTTTGTTTCTTGTAAGGAAAAAAAACCCACTGTTTCTTAACAGAAAAGACAAGGGCTATAAACAACCATCAAATCTCAAGTGTCGATTTCACTCCTATGCATCACTTTTTTTTGTACTCTATTAATTATGACAGATCAGAGAAAACATATAGTCTTTGTCTTCTTGAGACTGGTTTATTTCTCTAAATATAATGGTTTCCAGTTGCATCCATTTTGTTGCAAAAGACAGAATTTCATTCTTTTCTATGGCTGAGTAGTATTATATATATATATATATATATATATATATATATATCTCACAATTTCTTTATACAGTCATCAGTTGATGGGCATCTGGGTTGATTCCATATCTTAGCTATTGTGAATTGAGCTGCAATAAACATGAGGTTACAGGTATATCTTTCATATGCTGATCTCATTTCCCTTGAGTAAATTCCCAGGAGTGGCTGACTGAATTAAATGGTGTATCTCTGTTCAGCTTTCTGAGATATCTCCATACTGTCTTCCACAATGGCTGTACTAGTTTACATTACCACCAAGGGTGTAAACATCTCAGTTACCTAAAAAAGCATACCTTTTCCCCCACATCCTCGTCAGCACTTGTTGATTTCTGTATGTGAGCCATTTTAACTGGGATGAGGAGAAACTACATTGTAGGTTTGATTTGCATTTCCCTGATGGCTAGTGATGCTGAGCAATTTTTCATGTGTCTGCTGGCCATCTTAATTTCCTCTTTTGAAAAATGCCTGTTCAAGACCTTTGCCCATTTCTTAACTGGATTATTTATTTTGTTGTTGAGTTTCTTAAGCTCTTCATAGATTCTGGATATTAATCCTTTATCAGTTGCATAGTTTGCAAATATTGTCTTCTTTGCTGAGTGTTTCCTTTGCAGTGCAGAATCTTCTTAGCTTGATGTAATCCCATTTGTCTATTTTGGGTTTGATTGCCTGTGCTTCTAGGTTCTTTTCCAAGAAGTTTTTGCCTATGCTAATATCTTGCACAGTTTCCCCAATGTTCTATTCTAGTAATTTAGTTATATCAGGTTGTAGATTTAGGTTCTTGATCCACTGTGAGTTGATTTTTGTATAAAGTGTAAGGTAGGGGACTTGTTTCATGCTTACTTTTTTTTTTTTTTTTTTTTTTTTGACAGGCAGAGTGGACAATGAGAGAGAGAGAGACAGAGAGAAAGGTCTTCCTTTGCCATTGGTTCACCCTCCAGTGGCCGCTGTGGCTGGCGCGCCTGTGGCTGGCGCACTGCGCTGATCCGATGGCAGGAGCCAGGTACTTCTCCTGGTCTCCCATGGGGTGCAGGGCCCAAGCACTTGGGCCATCCTCCACTGCACTCCCTGGCCACAGCAGAGAGCTGGCCTGGAAGAGGGGCAACCGGGACAGAATCCGGCGTCCCAACTGGGACTAGAACCCGGTGTGCCGGCGCCGCAAGGCAGAGGATTAGCCTAGTGAGCCGTGGCGCCGGCCTCATGCTTATTTTTAAGACTTGAACTCTGTCTCTCCATTCTCTCCTGGCCTGTCAGGTTTCTGAAGAGAAATCAGCTGTGAGTCTATTTGGAGATCCTCTGAATGTAATTTGGCATTTCTCTTATGCACACTTTAGAATTTTTATGTTTTACTGTTGAAAGTTTGACTATAAAGTGTTGTGGTGAAGATCTTTTCTGGTCATATCTATTACAAGTTCTGTGTGACTCATGTATTTGGAAGTCTTTTTTTTTCTCCAATTTAAGAAAGTTTTCTGTAATTTTTCCACTGAATAGGCCCTGTAATCCATTATCTCTTTCCACACCTACAAGAGCTTGTAATACCCATATGTTGGGTCATTTGATAGTATCCAATAAATCTATAACAGTATTTTTAATTTTTATAATTTCTTCTTCATTTTTTTTTTGGTCTGAGTGATGTGTTTCCAAATATTTGCACTCTATCTCAGGTGTTCTTTCTTCTGCCTCACCAAGTCTGTTGTTAAGGCTTCCCACTGCATTTTTTATTTGACATATTGAATTCTTCATTTCTAATATTTCAGTTTGATTTCTCTTCAAAATCTCAATCTCATGGGAAAATTTTTCCTCCACGTCACGTATGAATTTGTTTAACTCATGAATTTGCTCCTCATTGCTTTTGAGCAATTCTATGATCACTCTTTTGAATTCCATTTCAGGGGTTTCATCAGTCTCTTCATCTTCACATTCTAATATTGAAGGGTTGTTGTGTCCCTTTGTGGGAGTCATGTTGTCTTCCTTATTTTTGTTTCTTGAACTTCTGCATTTAATCTTAGGCATTTGTGGAAATAATTGTTGGTTTTCTCTGATGGATTTTTTTTTTTTAAAAAGATCTTACTTACTACTTGAAAGAATTACAGAGAGATGAAGAGACAGAGAGAGAGGTCTTCCATCCACCGGTTCACTCCCCAGATGGCCGCAATGGCTGGAGCTGAGCTGATCCAAAGCCAGGAGACAGGAGCTTTCTCTGAGTCTCCCACATGGGTGCAGATACCCAAGCACTTGAGTCTTACTCCACTGTTTTCCCAGGCACATTAGCAGGGAGCTAGATCAGAAGTGGAGCAGCTAGGACTTGAACTGGTACCCATATGGGATACTGTCACTGCAGGCTGGGGTTTTAACTGACTGTGCCACAGTGCCAGCCCCGCTCTGATAGATTTTATCTTTGAACTGTGCCTCTGTGGCTTGGTGTAGTGTTTGATCTTTCATTGAATACCCAGAGGTGTGTTCTGGGTATGGCCAGAGAGCTCTGGTCAGTGCTCCAGTGTGGGGCGAGTATCCAGGGTGACACCCAAGTTGGGTGTGATAGATCTCCTCTAGGCACCTGCGCTGCCACGTGAACCACAGAAAGGATCTGTGTAGTTGTCAGTGTGAGGAGGGGTCCCTGTGCAGGGACCCACCCCAGGCAGTCAGGGAGTTCTGAGCCTCTGGTGCCACAGTGATTGCCCAGAGACCCGACTTCACCTGTGCCATATCGTGCAGTCAGAGTTCCCACCATTGTAGCACTCAAGCCTCCCATAATCATGGGATGCAGAGGATCGGCTCTGCCTACTAGCCTGTCCAATCCACAGGGACAGCAGACATATTCCTAGAGCCAGCTTCCTGTGGGTGCTGTGCCTTGGCAGTTTGAGCCCCAGAGCCTGGGATATGTTGAGAGGATGGGGGTCCCTCACAATCCTATGTGGGTGTACAGCCGCCTATCAACCCTCCCAGCCAGACTTAAAGCCAGTTGGGAACACAGATTTTTCCCTCTGCTAAAATCCCTTTTGCAAGAGGGAGAGCTGCTGCAGCCTCTACTTGTGTCAAAATGGTGCCTTCTCCCCACCAGTTGTGGGTGCCCTTGCGGGATGATAGGGAGAAAGAAATGTGCTTTTCTTTCGCTGGGGTAGGCAGGTACTCTGACCCCCTCCACCCCGTTAGGGCTTCAGGCTGGACTTGAAGACAGTGTGGTCCACAAGGCTCTCCCTCTGGTAATATCACCTGTGGCACAGGCTGCCGCAGTCTGCTCTCAGTTGGCTCTCCAAAGCTGGCGTACCCTCCAGCTTTCAGCTGCGGGGTTGTGTATGGTGGCCGCACTCATGGCTGCGTGTCTGCGCCTTCCATCCTGATCCACAGCGCCCCTCTTCCTTCTGTTGAATTTCCACTGCAGATTTCTCTCCAACTCTCCCCGGGAATGTACTTCCTCAACGTTTCTTCTGCTATTTTTCTGTCCGAAATGAATTCCAAGGATGCTTGCTAGCCTTAGTTTGTTGTATTTTTCATCTGATAGAAATTATACCAAGAGGACTTTTACTTAAATCGAGCCCCATTTCATTTTATTTATTCCCTTTTTCCTTTACAGAGCCTGTTTTGATGAACTTCAATCTGATTACCTAGAATATTGGCTCATTTGTGACTACTTGTCAGATATAGTCTATCTTGTTGACATGTTTGTACGAACACGGACAGGTAAATATGTTCAGCTTTGATATTTTAAAATTTCTTGCTTTTATCTCCATCATATAATTTGAAATTTTCAAATTCAAGTGTTCTTCAAAATAGGTTCAGAAAAACCCATGAGTGGGCTTGGGCCACTTTATTCAGAAGAACGTTACTAGGCAACCTTGAGAATGTGGGTCGGTGGTTTTCCTCCGTTACCCTGCTCCCTAGGTACATGCTAAGCGACAGAAATAGCAAGTTCAGGAATATTCTGCCAGCTCTGTGGGGAAAGGGTAATTGCTACCTAATAGGAAGATATCTTAAAGAGGTCTGGGGGAAAATGTCATTGTATCCAGCAGAACCAAACTAGGAATTTTAAAAGAAAACACTCTTAAGTTAACTTAGTGGCTCCTGGGATGGCATTAATTATCCAGGGAGAAGCATTTGATAGCATCCTATTTGAGGTATTCTTATTAAGTAGTTATAACCTCATAGTTTCTACACAGTTGTACTTGTGTCAATAAGACTAGTGCACACAAAGTAGGAACATTTTTTTTTTTTTTAAGAATCATTGTGTGAAATCCAAACTTTCTCTAAACGTTAGTGCTCTGGAGAAATGCTCTAGGGGCAGTGCCCTCTTTGCAGCTTTGATAGCTAGCAAGCGAGGAGGGGAAGCAAATTCTTCCCCTAACATCATGTATCTGAGTGATAAATTTCTGGGTTCAAAACCCAAGGCTCATGGTGACCGTGCAGAAGGGAAATCCCAGGTGAATAATAAAGACTGGGGTAAAGGAAATAGATGTACTTATGCTTCACATTGAAGGGGTAAACATTGATATGAAAAATAGGCAGCAGGATATGCACCAAAGAATTCTGCAACGCCAGGTGTGTATCCTGGTGTTAACTCAATTCTGACACTAGCCCAAGGTAGTACAGACTTCACAGGTTAAGGACTCATTGACACAAGGCCATTCCTCACTTCAGATGCAATCATAAGCCCCAGACTGTGACCTGGGCTTCTGACAGTCTGTCTATAAATCAGTGTTCCCACAACACCTTCCTCAGGTTCAGTAATTTGCTGCCATGGCTCATAGAACTCAGGGAAGCACATTTCTCAGTGTATTGTATTAATAAAGGGTTAATAAAGGATATAGAAGATTACTCAGATGAAGAGATGCACGCATAGGACAAAGTCTAGAAGGGACATGAGAGCAGGAGCTATGTCCCTGTGGAATTCAGGTGCTCAGCACCTTCCTGGCATGTGGATGTTTGCCAGCCTAAAAACTCTCCCAGCCCCATAGTTCAGGGATTTTTAGAGAAGGCTTCATCACGTAGACATCATAGACTCTTGACTCAATATCCTGCCCCATCTCCTAAGGATTGGTTGAAGGTTCCTAGCTTCTACCTATGGCTTAGTCTTTCTAAGACTAGCCTCCATCCAGGAGTCCACCAAGAGTGGCCTCATTGGAGCAAAAGACACTCTTATAACCCGGGAAACTGCAGGGGATTAGGAGCTCTGTGTCAGGGATTGTGGTCAAAGGTCAGACATTAGAACAAAACCTGCACCTAGTACCCATAACGTTTGGAAAACTGAAGATTTTAAGAGCTCTGTCCTGGAAAATTAGTACAGAGGCCTTCTTGATACATGTATATCACAGGATCACGTGATCAGTATTCCACCGAAGGAATGGCTTCACCTGTCTGGGGATGCTGGCTGTGCACAGATTTGAATAGACACACAAGACTTTGCAATAGATCCGTGTATGCATACAAACTTCTCATTTTTACACTTCCAAAGTTTTATTTTTTATCTTTTTTTTTTAAAAATTTGACAGGTAGAGTTATAAACAGTGAGAAAGAGAGACAGAGATAAAGGTCTTCCTTCCATTGGTTCACCTCCCCCCACCCCAAATGGCCGCTACGGCCAGCGCTGTGCCGATCCAAAGCCAGGAGCCAGGTGCTTCCTCCTGGTCTTCCACGTGGGTGCAGGCGCTCAAGCACTTGGGCCATCCTCCACTGCCCTCCCAGGCCACAGCAGAGAGCTGGACTGGAAGAGGAGCAACCGGGACTAGAACCTGGTGCCCCTATGGGATGCTGGCACCGCAGGCGGAGGATTAACCAAGTGAGCCATGGTGCCAGCCCCTACTTTCTATTTCTACCACAGAATATTTTCCCAGTCTTATGTTGGTTGGTACTAATATCTTATTACACTGCTAACATCATACTTAGTGAAAATAAATTCTTGGTTTGAACTCAACAAAGTTAATTGAGAATTGTTTTAGAGAAGTTCATAATGACATTAAAACGAGAATCGTTAGATTGATTTTTTTCCTTGTGTTTTAGGTTACCTAGAACAAGGACTGCTGGTGAAGGAAGAGCGCAAACTCATAGAAAAATATAAATCGAATTTGCAGTTTAAACTTGATGTTCTGTCAGTGGTACCAACTGATCTGCTGTATTTTAAGTTGGGGTGGAACTATCCAGAAATCAGATTAAACAGGCTGTTAAGGATCTCTCGTATGTTTGAGTTCTTTCAGAGAACAGAAACGAGGACAAACTACCCAAACATCTTCAGAATTTCTAATCTTGTCATGTATATTGTCATCATTATCCACTGGAATGCATGTGTGTACTACTCTATTTCGAAAGCTATTGGATTTGGAAATGATGCATGGGTATACCCTGACGTTAATGATCCTGAATTTGGTCGTTTGGCTAGAAAATATGTCTACAGTCTGTATTGGTCTACACTGACTCTGACTACCATTGGTGAAACACCACCTCCTGTGCTGGATTCTGAGTATGTCTTTGTGGTGGTTGACTTCTTAATTGGAGTGTTAATTTTTGCTACCATTGTTGGTAATATAGGTTCTATGATTTCCAACATGAACGCAGCTAGGGCAGAATTTCAGGCAAGAGTCGACGCTATCAAGCAATACATGAATTTCCGCAACGTAAGCAAGGATATGGAAAAGAGAGTTATTAAGTGGTTTGACTATCTGTGGACCAACAAAAAGACAGTTGATGAAAAAGAAGTCTTGAAGTATCTACCTGATAAACTGAGAGCAGAAATCGCCATCAATGTTCACTTAGACACATTAAAAAAGGTGCGCATTTTTGCTGACTGTGAAGCAGGTCTGTTGGTGGAATTGGTCTTGAAGTTACAGCCCCAAGTCTATAGTCCTGGAGATTATATTTGCAAGAAAGGGGATATTGGACGAGAGATGTACATCATCAAGGAAGGCAAACTCGCTGTGGTGGCAGATGATGGAATCACTCAGTTTGTGGTGCTGAGTGATGGCAGCTACTTTGGTGAGATCAGCATTCTTAACATTAAAGGCAGCAAAGCTGGCAATCGAAGAACAGCCAATATTAAAAGTATTGGCTATTCAGACCTGTTCTGTCTCTCAAAAGATGACCTCATGGAGGCTCTAACTGAGTACCCGGATGCCAAAAAAATGCTGGAAGAGAAAGGGAAGCAGATCTTGATGAAGGACGGCCTGCTGGATGTGAACATTGCAAACGCTGGCAGTGACCCTAAAGATCTCGAAGAGAAGGTTGCTCGAATGGAGGGCTCGGTAGATCTCATGCAAACGAGGTTTGCCCGGATCCTGGCTGAGTATGAGTCCATGCAGCGGAAACTGAAGCAAAGATTGACCAAGGTGGAGAAATTTCTGAAACCACTTATTGAGACAGAATTTTCATCTCTTGAAGGAGCTGGAGTAGAAAGTGGGCCCACAGACTCTACACAGGATTGAAGAGCTTGTCACTGACAGGGCTATGTCTCATTATCCTTTTAATCATGTGAGTAAAGTTTACTGTCATTTGGAAGAAGATGAAGACACAGCTAGGAATTTTTCTCAAAAGCAGCATGTGCTTTGGTGCACTGCACAAGGCCTACACACTCTCTGTGGGGTACTGGAATGCAAGAACAATCCTATTGTGGGATTTTTCATAATGGATATGGGAAAAGATATAACTGATCAATCTGTCTGCATCTGTATCTTCCAATTTTTCCACATGTTCCTTGTATGCAATAATCTTTATAAAAGCACAAGTATATCTCACCTTCAGACTATTTGCACTGTTGAGGACTAAGATATATTAAGACTAACAGGGAACTATCATGTACGTTGTGTTTGGATACAATCTTAAAAAGAATTAGAATACAATAAAGTAAACATGATTATGCAACTATTGGAAATGTGGTTTATTTGAGTACTTAGTAGGGAGTTCATGGTCTTGTAGAGCTTCAGGGTCACCTTAAGGACATAACCATTGTTTTAATGTAGGACTCAGGGAGAGTGGGAGAAACAGCTTATGAAGAATTGATAAATCAGACTTTACTATATGACTTGTACACATACACATAAAGACTGAAGTGTGTAAAATTGAACACTGAAAAATTATAAAATGGTGTACAATCCCTTTGGTTACATTTTTTAGATTCTCTGATACTTAGAGTAGCTACTCTCCTGTTTCTGCCTGGCCAGCAGTAAGATAAAGGAATAAAGGTAGTAATATTATTGGCAGTTGTCAAGGGAATTGGTCATAATGTTAGAAAACAAGACTTGAAAGTAATGTGGACCAGCATGGGCAACTCTTGGAACATGCAAAATCCCAGACTCCATCCCAGATCGATGGCATCAGAATCTGCATTTCAGTGAGACTCCTGAGGGATTGCTTTCCACAGTGAAGCTTGCAAAGCAGGAAGAGGTCATGGGAGGTTGGTTCCAGAAAAGAATAGGGAACTATCTGGTAAGTGTGTGGCTGGTGAAGACGTTGTTAATCAGCCACACAACTCTACTGCTGAACCCAGGTATGGTTCAAATTAATCCTTCTTAACACAGGTCACTATTGATATAAGATTTATATCCTTATCAGGACATGAGCAAACATGGCTTCTTAATGCAGCATTTCATATATTTATACAGACCTTGAACAGTGTGTCAATGTCATAATTTATTCTGTGCTGCCCCAGAGAGTATCCATTGAACTGTACAGTGTGTCTTTTCCATCCTATATTTTCCTTTTGCATTTTACCTATCCATTCACGATCAGCCAGCAAGCATTTCTTTGCTATAGAGGTGGAGTCTATGAGTGGTGTGTTGTGTGTGGTATGTAATGTGATGTCTTCCTGGGACAAGTGCTCCTTTTCTTTGTATTTATTCTCTTTCATTTGTACTGTTTCTTTTCTTTGTGCTCTTTCTTGCCTGATATAAAATCCTCTAAGACACTGTCAGGTGGCTTACTGGTGTTCATATCAGGCAGATTTGGTAAAGAGAGGAATGAGTGTAGGATACGCATCTGGCTCAGGGCTGGCCCCCAAGAAGCATCTACCTCAGTCCCGGCATCCAGGGGCAAGTGAGTGCTTTGGGTCTGATCTGGGTTAGAGACACAGAAGACAAGGGTTCTGATTCTCTGACCTCTGGCCCAAAGCTCTGTAGCTCTTTCTGATGCTTACATTGGGTAGGTGGCAGAAGCTTGGTTCAAAGATTTGCGGTAAGGAGTGTGTAGCTAGTTCCTTTCTCATGATTCCTATAGGTAAAGGACTCTGAGAGTTCCAACTTAGATACCTGGAGTGCAATGCAGAGGTCCATGGGTGGGTTCCAGTACTATAAGGGAATTTTTTTAGGAGGGGAAAGGTGACTTTGAGGAACCCATAGCAAGAGTGTTGAAGTGGGTACATGAGGATATCAAAGCGGCATATCATATCATTTAGCAATCCATAAATCAGCCATTTTTCAAGCTGATTCTAGACTATCATTGGTTGCCCAAAAAGGCATCTTTACACATTAGGACAAGAGCAGGCTTGGCATAAGGACAGAGAGGGAGGAGAGGAGCTAAGATCCTTAATACGTTTATCTGAGAGAGCTCTGAAGGGGCGGGCATGAGAGAGTATACACCCAGTCTCGGGGAACAGGCATTTGGCACAGTGGTTAAGCTGCTACTTGGGTCGCCAGTATCTAATATAGGAGCGCCTGGGTTGAAGTCCCAGCTTTGTCTCTGCTTCTCACTCCAGCTTCCTGCTAGTACACACCTTTCCAGGCAGCAGGTGATGGCTCAAGTATTGGGCCCCTGCCACCCTCATGGAAGACCCAGCTTGAGTTCTGGGCTCCTGGCTTTGGCCTGTCCTGTCCTGGCTATTGTGGGCAATTGAGGAGAGAGAATCAGGGGATGGGAGATCTCTCTTTTGTTTCTGACTCTTCCTCTTTCTGCCTTTCAAACAATAATAGTAAGGAAACCCAATCTTCTAGTCTCGCCAGTGTGTCTAATGGGGGTTCACCCTGCCTCTCCAACTCTATTATAATGTAACGTCATGTAGGAAGATTGCTGCATGATTTTGCATACATTTTTAAAAAAATACCTTAAAATAGCTTAAAATTCTATGCAATTAAGCTTCTTACCAGTAGGTGTCAATGTTGTTCTATGATCATAACCTTCAACACCGGTTGCTCTATATTTTTCTCCATAGAAATTATAGTGCTCTTTGGCAATAAAAGGTAATTTTTTCTAATGTGAATACCTCCAAGAGACTTTAGTATATCAATATACATCAGAGTAAAATGAAAATAAGATCAAATAAAATTTAAAATGTAACTTTAATGGATAAATAACGGGATCAATGTAAGTATTTAAATATTCTGCATTTCAGGAAGTTTACCAAGGGAATAACTATAATTGCAAGAAACTTTTCTTACCAACATGTAAGACATGTTAAAGAAAAAATAGGGGAAAGGAGCAAACAACACTTAAGTTAAATGCCAATTTATATTTTCATTTTAAAAAAATGTTCATTGCTTTAAAAACTTTGGAAACTGCTGATTTGCTTTAACAGAATTGGAAGTGAGCCTGAATAGGATATTGCCATTTTAAGTAAAATCTTCTTTATGATTACTGAAATGGTATTATGGTAAGTCCATGTGTGTAGACTGTTCAAAATGCAAAATGCCAAATAGCAGGCTTCTAGATTCAGATGAAATAGTTAGATACTCACTGGACTAGTTGATCTCTAGAGGAGAAGGAAAGAAGTGAGAAATTCAAGGAAAGGAAAGGAAAGAGAACGTGGAAAATGCCAAAAGACTGGAGGTCATTTTGTTCGTATAGAAGATGGGCAACACTAAACTTGGCGAGTATGTACAGTGTTAAGGATTTTGGCAGGCATTTGGTGCATCAGTGAAGTCACCACTGGACAGCTTCATCCCCTATTTTGGTTCCTAGTTTGAGTCCTGGTTACTCCATTGCCAATCCAGCTTCCTGAAAATGCACTGGGAGGCAGCAGGTGCTAGATTACATACTTGAGTCCCTGGCACCCACATGAATAACCTGGATTGAGTTCCAGACCACTGGCTTCAGCCTGGCTCATTCCTGGCTGTTGCAGGCATTGGGAAATGGACCAGTGGATAGAAGATCTCTATCTTAATCTCTTTCTATATTTCAAATAAAACTAAAATAAACAAATTCAAATTAAGCAAAACAACTCTGAGTGAGTGTAGGAACTTTCACCATGTTTGGAGAGCAACATGCTGAGATCTGCTAGCACCAAGATTGGGCTGACCTGACACCCAGCAATTTTGTCCTTAGTGTAATCACTGGAGAAAATCTGCCTTATAGGCACAAGGAGACATATTCAGGAATGTGTTATATTAAAAAAAATGGAAACAACTAAATGTTCATCAAAAGAAGACTAAATAAGTAGATTTAAATATATTTTACCGTGGAAAACTATAAAACATTTCAACAGTAACTGATAACACATAGTACTTCATTTGTGCCAGGCATTTTCCCTGGTGTTCTTCAGGTATAATCCATTCATCCTCAAGACAACTTCTAAGGTAGGTTCTATTACACTCCCTGCTTACCAGATGAGGACATGGAGCAGCAGAGAGTTTAAGTAATGTTTCCAAAGTCCACCGGAAGGAAGTAGCATGGCTGCTATCTGAAGCCAGACAGTTTGGCTTCGTTATCTCTGATCTTTACTTCTTCACCTGAGCTGACTTTTGTCTGTGCACATAATATCAGCTCTACACAATTTGCAAACATATAGGACAGTTTTGTACTGTGTTTATTGGTCTGTATCTGTGATGGAAAAATTTAATGACAGCCAGGGGAGTGATAGGTGCCAGAAAAGAGGGTAGTGGTTACTTCTGTGGGGGATGCAGGACAATGAGGAGGGAGGGAGGATGGGAAATACTCAGGACCTCCCCTGTCTGCACTCTTTGACAACTTACCCAGCCATCTGAGGCAAATGAGTCCAAATGTTAAGATTTAACAAAGCTGGGTACAGACACATGTATCTTGCTCTACAGAATTCTTTTTATATTTAAACTACTTCAGAAATAGAAGAAGAAATGGTGGCAGAGTTTAGTATAAATTCACAGAGCTGGTTTATTGACAAAGCCTGAACTTTTGGCCCTTCGTTCAGTGTTAACTTTGCTTTGAGACTATATTTGATTGCCTTCTACATGGACCAAGTTGAGTGCTTTATGGGGTTCTGCTTGATGATAACATGCCTGTTATCTGTATGTTTCCACTTTAAGCTAGTCAGATTGCATATTGAGTAAATTTGAGACAATGCTTTCTAGAATTACAGCTCATGTCTGGCTCTGGGTTTCCTGACTGGCTAGAGGGGAATGAATGCATTTTTCACCATTGCATCCCCATGGGATTCTGAAAATAACAATTTGCCACAAAATTACTCATCAGCCTGACAATGCTGGCTCGTAAAGAGTTGATATTGGATTTCTTGTCAGATTGCCAATTCTCTTCTTTTCAATTAGGTTCATTTTTGTTTTTATCTGGATTGAGCTCCAGCCAATTGGATTTGGTCCAAGAAGCTACTTGGGTTAGTTCAGAGAGCAAGGGCCTGCTTCCTGGCACAGAAATCCATGGTGTTCCCTGAGTTCCTGCAGGGAACTCGCTGCTTACTCTGCAGAAAAAATGTTAGAGCCGCTCATGCCGTTGAAAGGATGAACATTGGCCTATCATTTGTAGAGTCCTCTAGGATAGAAGTGTAATTTTTCTCACTCCTTTTAAAATGTTCTAAGTCACTCACAGCTAATTAGTTGGTGAAAAAATGCTGATATTTACTAGGTCTACATTGCAGGTATTTCTATTGCTTCATTCAGATGTAAATTGACAATGCCCAAAGAGCACAGAATGCATAAATTACCAAAGAAGCATTTCACAATAAACCAATGTAAAATTTGCTTTTATTATGTTCCTTTTATTTTTATATTTAAAGCCATTGAGAATTTGCAATTCATTGATGAAAGAAGAACATGATCCTTTGGTGATGAAAAACTAAGAATTGATTTTTACTGAACTGAAATAATGGGTATTTCTTCTTTTAAAAAGAAAACTATTTGGATTTTGACACTAACCCTATTAATATAGATCTCTTGATTTAACATTGTGGACCTAGCCTAATTTCCATCTTTTACCTCAAGAGAGGGCCTGCTCCTCAGGCCTCCATACTAATCAAGAAATTTGAAATTTTTTTACAATTTAGAGAAAACAGTTAAGCATAAATAAAAAATTTATAAAAGTACATAACATAGATGAACCACTTCAAACACTTATGTCAGTATATGTCATGGATGTGGGCAAGGTGAGTGGAGAAGTTGCTCCCTGAATCCTGCCACGGATGGCTCCCCTCAAATTGTACAACTCTCTTAAACAGGATGCCATGAAGAAGAGGAGGTGGTTTCCAAAAGTTTGTGGAAAATGGACTGAAAAGAAGTTTATTTTGATGCAAAAGTTTTCTGAAATCCATGCATAGTTTTTTCCTATTACACATTTTCCATTAACTTTTTGAATATCCCTCATAATCAATTCAGCAGTAACTAGACTTGTAGACAAAAGGATATTAGTAAACATTGTTATTTAATCTTTGAAAGAGACTAAATATGATGATGATGAATTTTCAAACTTTATATAGGTACAGGTATCATAAATAAATAGTAAGTTTAAATATATTCTGTATGTATTAACTCCAGTGGCAATGGTCATACTTGACATCTTTTTAAATTTTTTTAAGATTTATTTATTTGAAAGGCAGAGTTACAGAGGGGCAGAGGTAAAGAGAGAGAGAGAGAGAGAGAGAGAGAGAGAGAGAGGTCTTCCATCTGCTGGTTCACTCCCCAAATGGCTGCAACGGCCAGAGCTGTGCCGATCTGAAGCCAGGAGCCAGGAGCTTCTTCCGGGTCTCCCATGTGGATACAGGGGCCTAAGGACTTGGACCATCTTGCACTGCTTTCCCAGGCTCTAGCAGAGAGCTGGATCAGAAGTTGAACAGCTGGGACTTGAACTGGTGCCCATATGGGATGCTGGCACTGAAGACGGTGGCTTTACCCACTATGCTACAGTGCCAACCTCCCACACTTGGCATCTTAAAACATGATTTTAAAATCAGTGGTTGAGATTCAGTAGGGAAAAGCTCCCTTGCATAAATTCATTATGGATAATTTCCTCTGGGGTGGAATTGGGTAGCATAATTCAAATCATTCTTCTAAAATGATTGACTCCAAACAATCAAATGCAGCTGAGGCCTGCATGAGGTCTTTGGCAGCTTGTAATTTCACAAGGAGAAATTACAAAAAGGTCACAAAAAGACAGGGTTTCATTAGGAAGAAAACGTTTTCCTGCCTAAGTAGAGAATTGTGGAGCACCTGAACTTAGAAAATTGTATGTTTTGTTTCCTGACCTTCAAATATTATTTTATCAGAGGGTCTAAAGAATGCCTGCTAGGCCGATAGAGTTGCCACAGGGAACACGTGGTAGCAGGAGAGCAGACATGGGACTCCAGTCTGCAAACACTGTAAAAAAAAAGTGCTTAAAAATAAACAACATCAACCAATGGAAAACACAAGTAAACTTAGACCATTATTAACAGAATGGAAAGACAACATTCACTAGTTCTCCACATCCTCTGAGCCTCCCTCTACAAAGTTCTCTCTTGCTCACTTGCTTGCTCCTGCTCTTGTTCTAAGACTTACTTATTTTTGAAAGTCAGAGTTACAGAGAGAGGGGGAGAGACAGAGAGAGAATGTCCCTCTGCTTGTTCACTCCCTAGATGGCCACAACGACTGGAGCTGGGCCAGGCCGAAGCTGCTTCCCGATCTCCGTGGGTACGGGGCCTACCACTTGGGCCATCTCCCACTGCTTTTCCCAAGCCATTAGCAGGGAGCTGGATTGGAAGTGGAGTATTGGGGACTTGAACCAGCACCCATATGGGATGCGAGTGTTGCAGGCTGTGTCTTTGCCCTCTACCCTTCAACACTGGCCCCTACAAAGTTCTCTTGGAAGCTGGAAAACTCCAGATCTATCTTTGATAATCAAAAGGAAAGGAATTCCAAATCTCACATTAGAAAGAGAACCCTGGGGCAGGTGCTGTGGCACAGGGGGTTAACGCCCTGGCCTGAAGGCCGGCATCCCATATGAGTGCTGGTTCGGGACCTGGCTGCTCCACTTCCTATCTGCTATGGCATGGGAAAGCAGTAGAAGATGGCCCAAGTGCTTGGGCCCCTACACCCATGTGGGAGACCTGGAGGAAGCTCCTGGCTCCTGGCTTCGGATCAGAGCAGCTCTGGCTGTTACAGCCAACTGGGGAATGAACCATCGGATAGAAGACCTCTCCTCTCTGCCTCTCCTCTCTCTGTAACTGACTTTCAAAGAAATAAATAAATCTTAAAAAAAAAAAAAAAAAGAGAGAGAGAGAGAGAGAGACCGGAAAACTCATCTAGTACAGAAGTCAAATTGGGGGCTACACGTAGAGTGATCCACGTACTCCGAAATTTGCTTTACTGTTGGGACTCTGCCTAGTGTATGCTGCAGTTGTAAGACACACAGCGGATACTGTGATACAGAAACTCCAGGAAAGCTGTCCTTACCCGGGCCTAAATGATTCTGAGAACTGAAAACATAACAAGAGGAACTCTTCCTAGGGCAGTCTCATTCCAACTTCCTGAATTAGGACCCACAGTAAAAATGCAGAAAACACACAGCTGTAACAAGCCCTTCACAAAAGAATTCTTTCTTTTATAACATGTCGTGTCCTAGGGAACTTTCTATTTTTTTCTTCAATTTTATTTTGATTAAAGAAAAGTGCTTCCTTCAAACCACTAAATTAATTACATGATTAATTAATAGGGTTAATATAAGCAATTAAAAAAAACCCTTCCAGAGAACAGGAAATAAAATTGCCCAGGAAAGAAAAAATAATTCAATTTAACCCGTATAGGAGATGAGAAAAGTTATGTAACATGGGAGAGGAGTGGATAATGCACAACAGTAGGGTTTCTAGAAGTGTCCTCATGTAAGCATGAGGATGATAGTTGATCACAGTGCTGGCACTAGGAATGAAACACACCTTATTTGGAGTAATTTCCTACTATTTTTTAAAAAATATTTTATTTATTTATTTGACAGGTAGAGTTACAGACAGTAAGAGAGAGAGACAGAGAGAAAGGTCTTCCTTCCGTTGGTTCACTCCCCAAATGGCCAGGAGCCAGGAGCTTCCTCCTGATCTCCCATGTGGGTGCAGGGTCCAAGGAGTTGGGCCATCCTTCACTGCCCTCCCAGGCCACAGCAGAGAGCTAACTGGAAGAGGAGTGGCCAGGACTAGAACTGGTGCCCATATGGGATGCTGGTGCCGCAGGAGGAGGATTAACCTAGTGCGCCATGACACCGGCCCCAGTATTTCTTGATGCTATAACCTACTACTGAATTATCTTGCTCCTAGCTTGTTCTGTTTTTCTAAGGTGATATCTGAATGTCAGCCTCAATTACAGAGGTTTCTTTTCTAGCTTTTCGATGATTGTCTTTCAACGTGTTCAGAGCATTAGTCCTTTATTAGATCACAGATGAATGGAAAGCATTTTACAAGGTCATTGAGTTTACCCAGAACTAGGATTTCTTCCAGAGGAGAGCACATTAATTGTGGAAAAGAATGCCTCTAATAACTTTAGGAATGTTAGGCAGTGTTTGGGGTCACTGCCAGCCCATCTTAGGGTCTCTCATGTTTCTAGCTTCGTAGTTATGATGCAAACCCTGCAAAAGTAAACTCAATAGAACAAACTAGGAATAAGCCTGGAAAAGATCTTCAGAGGTAATGTTAACTACTGCTGAGTTTACCTGATTAATACCTGACAAAATGACATGTATGTACTGTCGCTTCCCCTCTTCGTGGAGGAACGACACAGGACCCTGCGCTGTTCTTTCGTCTGCTCGGCCCTCCCCGGGTTTGCTGCTGGTTCTTCCCGGGTTGGCTACTGTCCCTTCCACCTCCGTGGAAGGGCAGTTCCCCCTGGCCACATTCCCCACTTCCGCAGGGGAGCGGCACACCGCTGGCCGGCTCTCTCGGGGGCTGCACAGGTGTTCCCCCTAGATGTTCCTGGTGCATGCCGTCTCTCTCCACCTTTATAGTCCTCCTCCGCCAATCCTAACTCGGCTGCCCACACGCCGAGTACGCTGCTCTCCTCCAATCAGGAGTAGGTCCTACAGTTTATTGGTTGAACTGGAGGCAGCTGCGTAGAAGCTGTTTTCTCCTCTCCCAGCGCCATATTGTGGGAGAGCAGATGCATAGAATAAGTCTTAATTCCAGTAACTTAGTCTAGTCCGAGTTGCTCCCAGTTGCTCCCCACATATGTATACTATTTTTTCCCAGTGGTAAGCAAGGTAGCAATGTTTATTGGGGTATGGCATCCGTCAGAATAGACGGGACAGAAAATGTCAAAGAAGTGAACATTTATCACCTCTTTCTAGTTGTCTGTTAGCAGAGAGTAGCTAGCTATTCTCTGACAGCAATCTCATTTTCTGCGGAATAATTTTGTTTTTCTTTTAATGTAACTTGATTATAGGTCTATATTACAAACTTCATTGAAATTTTATTATCAACTTCCTTTTCTCTTCAAAACTAGGTTATTTGGATATTGTATTGGTTCACAATCCAAAATAACAGTAGATAGTGAAAATCAAGAATTATGGTTTAAATATGATAGTTTTTTCTAAAGATTTATTTATTTATTTGAAAGGCAGAGTTACAGATAGGGAGATGTGGAGGCAGAGAGAGAGAGAGAGAGAATCTTTCACTCCCTGGTTCACTCCTCAAATGGCAGCAACAGCCTAGGCTGCGCCAGGATGAAGCCAGAAACCAGGAGCTTCTTCTGCATCTCCCATGTAGGTGCAGGGGCCAAGCACTTGGGCCATTATCTGCTGCTTTCCCAGGCACATTAGCAAGGAGCTGGATCAGAAGTGCAGCAACCAGGTGTTGAATCTATACCCATATGGGATGCTGGCACCACAGGCAGCACTTTACCTGCTGTGCCACAGCACCTGCCCCAACATGAGAGATTTTGTATTTATTTCTCATGTACAGTCCAGAGGTAGGCAGGTGAGTGCTACTATGACATTTCACTTGATGAAATCTTCAGGAATAGAAGTTCTTCTATCTGGTTGCTTCAATATGTCTGGCCCCCATCCCCAAGGCCACTTCCTGGTCTGGGATGGCTAATTCAGCTCCTGTCATCCCATTCACATTTTAGACATTAGGAAAGAGGCTTGCAGGAGCTGAGGCATTCTTCCCCCTTCTCAGACCACCTTTCAGAAGTCATACCCACTTTCATTTATAATCCATGGATAAACATTTTCTTGTGTGGCTGCAACTAACAGCAAGAGAAGCTGGAACAAAATGATTTTTATAATGGGGCATATAACCCATCCATTATGTGGTAGACATACCCAGGTAATTCCAGGGATTCTGTTACTAAGGCAAGGAGACAGATATTTCTCTTATACTTTTACTCGGGGTTTGGAGGAAGGAAATCTCTGTTGGTTCCTTTAGTGTTCCAGGGCAGCACCCCAGGGATATAGCCAAGGACACTGCGAAGGCTGGATTCCTGACCTGGTTTTCTCAGTTTGCAAAAGATTCTCAAACACGGCCTTGCATAAAGAGCCAGTAGACCTGCAGGAACCGTGAGATCTCTAAAGACAGCAGCACTCTAAAGACAGCAGCCAGAGGGCCTCCTCCAGGGCATCTCACTGGACCTGGGGAAAACTAGAGCCCCTACATCAGGAACTTGCCCGGTTGCATCAGGGTGGGGTAAGCATGCTACAGTGGACAATTTCTGCAAGTTCCTTTCTGTGGTCTGCATTTTCCAAGTTCCCAGACCATCTTTTGAATTCAAGAATTTTGCTCTTGCAATGATTTCTCCCATCCCCACGTGTTACCATTCTTTCCGTCTCTGTAGGATAACCCTCCATGGGTGTGCACTGGCTCCAATCTTAAAGGAACACTGTTTGACCCTGTTTCTGCTTCCTGCTGATGTCCTGCTTTTCTTCTCTCCTTTCCTGTAAAACACTTTTGTAGAATTTGTCCTTGTAGACTTCCTCCCTGATTCTTCTTCACTGAGTTTGCTAGAGCTACCTTTTTCTACTATCACTATACTGAAACTTCTTGTCAGGGCAGCCCCACCCACCACGCCCTAGTTCTGGCCCCAGAACTAATGACTTTCTTTTCACATCTACTTCTTTGCCAGTATTTTCTTTCACAGTAAAGGCTGTCACCACTGACTCAGCTTCTCAGCTGGAAAACTTGGAGTCATCTTTTCTTGGCTCTTGGTCTCCTACTCTTTACCTAATCTGTCAGAAGATGTCATCTGCTTGATCTTTAAAATGTGTTCGGAACCTGGCCGTAATTCACCCTTTCCAATTCTGGTCTAAAGCCCCACCCTTCACCTGGATTACTGCAGTGGCCTCAGCTTGGATTTTATAATCCCACATCGCAGCCACTGCGATTATTGAATAAGAAAATCAGTTCATGTCTCTTTCTTACCACAGCTTGCTTAAAATTAAAGCTTAGGCCGGCGCCACGGCTCACTAGGCTAATCCTCCGCCTTGTGGCGCCGGCACACCAGGTTCTAGTCCTGGTCGGGGCGCCGGATTCTGTCCCGGTTGCCCCTCTTCCAGGCCAGCTCTCTGCTGTGGCCAGGGAGTGCAGTGGAGGATGGCCCAAGTGCTTGGGCCCTGCACCCCATGGGAGACCAGGAGAAGTACCTGGCTCCTGCCATCGGATCAGCGCGGTGCGCCGGCCGCAGCGCTCCAGCCGTGGTGGCCATTGGAGGGTGAACCAATGGCAAAAGGAAGACCTTTCTCTCTCTCTCTCTCACTGTCCACTCTGCCTGTCAAAAAAAAAAAAAATTAAAGCTTAATTCCTCTCTCCATAATCCTACATTAAAAAGCCCCAGATGATTTCTTTGATTTAATTTCCCACCTCTCTTCTTCACACTCATTCTCTTTTCATCACATTGGCCTCCTTCACTATACCAACTGTGTTCCCTCTTCTGGGTCCTGTTGGGAAATTCCCCCCCGACCCAGTGACTAATGTTGCTCCTTCATTCAGACTTCTGATCTCCTACACTACTTACTTGTAACCTGATTCCTCCACTAAAGCATAAGTTCCATGAGGACAGATACTTCATTTCATTAAATAGCATATTTCCAGTGCCTGGAGAATGCCCGAGATATTATGTCTCAATAAATATTTATTGAATGAATTGATAAACAAGTGAATTTCCCAATCTATCCCAGGGAATAAAACTCAGCTTAAGTTGACTGAGACTTTGACTTCTGAAATGTGATTACCTGCACATCTGAGTTTGTAAACTGAGAGTCATACTTTGTACAATTTTAGTTCTAGGAGGCCATTCTACTGTGAGATCCTTCCCACCTTGTCATATTATTTCTACACTGGTTTTTCTGAGAACCATTGCTTTTTGGATGTCACTTTCCCTGTCTTGAAATTCCTAGTGTTACTGACTGTCAGTATTGGGACGAATTTTCCCATTTCTGTTTTCGAGGTCTTTTGTAACCCAGTTTATCATATCACATTTGCCTTGGGGGTTCCATATCTTCTTTTCCTTTCTAGTACAAGCACATGCTACACTTATTTTCACTTTTACCATTTGGCTCATGCTATCTATACCATTCAGAATTCTTTTTTCCATCCTATTCAAATCTTACCCATCCTTAATAATTCTGTTTTCAGTATCCGACAACCTCTTCATCCTCACCCTTGCATTTTACTCACAGTGAGCCTTCCTCCCTCTAAGTATTTATGTCCACTGTCTGAAAGTGTTGATAGCTGCCACACTCAGTTACTTTTTGATTGGCGGGTCATTTCACTGAATATTTAAAAAATAGTGACAGTAAATATGCACAGATGCTTGCTTTTTCTATCTGCCATGAAGTTTTCTCTGAAAAATGTAAAATGATAGCTCAGTTTTGCTAAATTACTCACATGAAATTCACATCACATATTGTTATTCAGTTCTGAATATTCCTAAGCATAGCAAAACAGGATTCAGTTTTTGAAGTTGTATGCACTTGTAGTCTGGTTGGGAAAATCAATCAATCAATCAATTTAATTTTTCTCGTTCTTCTCTGCCCAGCCTATTGCAGGAAAGCTTTTTGAGTTATTTTTCAGGGTAAATTTACACTATGTATTTAATCTTTTTACTCCTCATTATTCCTCCTTCCCCCCACTGTCTACTTGCATCATACCAGTATTTCATGGTAAAACTGATGTAAGATTTATGCAGTGCATGTATCAGCCCAGGGCCACTCAGGAATAAAAACCTCATAGCAGGATAAGTCTAAGATAAAAAATAACTAAACTTTAATGAAAGCATGATTCTAAGGAAATTGTACAAAATATTCTAGGGAGCTATCCAAGGAAGGACAGATTGCCCCCTTCCCAAAGGCTAAAGTTCAGGTATCATTGGAGAAGGTGTAGTTTGGCACAGAGGCTTCCTGGTGTTCTGACCAGAGCTGGGTTGCAGTCCTTGTTGGAGTGCAGACATGCAGAGCAGTGGGCTGCTGACCCACAGGTGGGTGTGCAGAGAGTACAGGCTGAGGTACAGATGAGCTGTGTCCAGGTCTACAGCGGGAGCAGGGTCAGGTGCATGGAGAGGGTGGTGGGGTGATCAACGTCAGCAGCAAAGTGAGTGGCTGCCCAGGGCGTGGATGTGAGAAGGGGATCTTCGAGACCACCTGCTAAATGAGAAGGCTCCTCGGGAAGTCCATCCCCAAGCAGGAGGTTGTGGAGTTGCTGACTCAACTTGGGCCACGGCGAAAGCTCCTGCCCTCTGGCAGTGTCTCTCTAGTGCCCTCCATTGAGGAAACGCAACATCTTGCTCTCAGTGGAGTTGTCTGGGCCCATGACCACGGAGAACGCCGGTGCAAGTGTGAATTAGAGTGGAGAGGCAATAAACTCCGGTGCAAGTGTGAATTAGAGTGGAGAGGCAATAAACTGGTAAGTGGTATAGTGTTTGCCTATAGGTGTACTTGTCAAGGATAAATGTATTTGGGAAGTTGTATATGCATACTGTGGCAAAAACAATCCATATCAGGACAGTATGTTAGTAATGGGCAAATAAATACAATTAAATCACATTGTTCAAATGTCTGGACAACAGGAGTATTTGGATATTTCATATTTTTCTACATTTATTTTAGAATTCTTTTCAAAAATTGAGATGTAATATACATACAGCAAATTGTGAAATCATAATAAATGCATTTTTGTTGAGTTTTTACATATGCACATACCAGTGAAGGTATGATTCAGATCAAGATAGAATATTTCTACCATGCAGGAGTTCACTTGATTTTCCATTACCATTAAAAATTCTCCTACCTCACCAGATGTAAGTACGAATCTGGCTTCCAGTGCTTGTTCAAGAACTTCATACAAACAGAAACACAAGGTTTGTTGTTTCTGGCTTCTGTTCTTTAATATGCTATGTCTGAGTTTCATCCATTTTGCATAATACTCTATTATTATAAGAACATATCACAATTTTTCTGATTTCCTTTTGATCGCATTAGAGATATTTCTAGTTTTTGACACTTATGAATACACCTTCTATGAACATGAGTTTTTTGTGGAGCTATGCATTCATTTCCTTTGGGTATATATCCAGAAGTGGAATTCCATGGTCACAGTGGCCTTGTAGACCATGTTTTTAGTAGCTACTGTCTAACAATCTAAGTGTTTGAACCAATTTCCCCTTGCTGCACTCCTTTGTCAAATTTGGTATTTTTGTTCTTAGCTATTCTTGTAATTTTAAAATAAATTATAAATGCAAAACTATATTTTGTGGTCTTTAGTCCACAAAGGACCTTTGATTCTCACAAATGTTTTCAGAAATTTGAAAGTAAGAATAACAGCAATGGTAGATTTTGAAAATGTATTCTCAATATACACATGCTTCCGCATTATGATATATACTGGCTTGTGGGGAGCAACTGAGACTAGACTAAGTTACTGGAATTAAGACTTATTCTATGCATCTGCTCTCCCACAATATGGAGCTGAGAGAGAGAGACCAAACAACCTCTATGCAGCTGCCTCATCAGTTTGACAAGCTGCAGGAGCTGATCCTGCTCCTGATTGGAGGAGAGCAGCGTGCTCGGCGTGTGGGTAGCAGAGTTGGGATTGGTGGAAGAGGACTATAAAGGAGGAGAGAGACAACATGCACCAGGAACATCTGAAGGAACACCTGTGCAGCCCCCGAGAGAGCCGGCCGGCCGGCGGTGTGCCGCTCCTCCGCGGAAGCGGGGAAAGTGCAGGGGGAGCTGCCCTTCCACGGAGGTGGAGGGGTCGGCAGTCAACCCGGGAAGGACCAGCAGCAAACCCGGGGAGGGCCGAGCAGACAAAAGAACAGCACAGGGTCCTGTGTCGTTCCTCCGCGAATGGGGGAGCGACACTGGCTGTCCTCTGAAAAAGTTTTAAGTGATGATCTAATATTTGCTCACTCAGGAGAGCACCTAAGATTTTTTTTTTTGAGTCCAGAGTAATTTTTATGATTATCAATTGTCACGTGTAATTTGAGAGGGGAAAATTCTGATTAGATAAGCCCTCTGGAATTTCTAGGTAAACATTAGACACATTTACAGCATCATCACATAGCATGGTGGGGAAGCATACGGGCCAGGAGTCACAGTGCCCTATGCAATCCTTGCTCTGTTAGGGTGGTGACTAAGAACATTTTCTATGTCTTTATTTCCAATTTTACAAATGGTTTCAATGACAATATTTCATGGGTTGTGGCGAAGGCTAGATGAATAAAAGAAAGAACTTGAATCATGCTGCCTTGTAAAAAGCATTTTAATGAATGATGGGCTTCAAGAAAATGGGAAAAATTGGTTCTCAAGAAGGTTTGACATGGACATTTTGACAATACGCTAGCTCAGATCTTTGACATATGACTTGGTTCTAAACAGGCTCTTCCTTATCAGTAGTCACTCAGTATCCCGGCCATTGCTCCGTGACGATCATTGCATTCTCTCACAGACTGTTACAGCTCATTTCCCGCATCTCAAAACGCCAGTGTAGGAAAAACCAACTTCCGACGGTGTAAACTTTCCAAGCTTTAAAGCAATAGTGCATATACAACTTCGGATTGACTTACTGGGGCAAGCGTCCTGGCACAGCAGGTTAAGCTGCTGTCTCAGGCCAGCGGCCAGCCCTTTTCGCTTCTTGGGGAGTGAACCAGTGGATGAAATATTCATTCATTCTCTCGCTCGCTCGCTCGCTCTAACTCTGCCTTTAAAATAAATAAATAAATAAATAAATAAATAAATCTTTAGTGAGTTGCTGCGCACCTCTTAGCTTCTAGCCAACATAGTTAGTCTAGCATTCTGGTGTAAGAGTTTACAAGCATGGTTTCCAGTACCAGGTGACTTTTGACTGCTGGCTTCACCACTTTTTAGCTGTCTGACCAAGAGCAAGTTATTTAACCTTTTGGGGACTCAGAACTCCTGGCTGTAAAATGAGAATAACCAATGGGGTTCTCGTACCAAATTAGCCAATATAGATATTATGTAAAACACATTCAATGGAGCACGACACTTAATAAACGCCACTTAAGTATTAGCTACTGATAGTTAATGTGGGGGAACTAAGTAAACTGAAGAGTTGTACGAGGACTACCTAATCCCTATCGGCGATCAATTTATTTTTCAATCCCAGATGGACGTCAAAGCGAATTCTTGAAATCTACATATTTATGTTTATTGGAAAACTAGGTCTTGGCTCGCAGCTGTTTTCCTTAATAAAACCTACCATAGGGGCCAGATCAAAGGTACCGCTTCAGATTTATCTCCAGCCTGTTCTAGCAATTCAGAAGGGCGCGTTCGCTCGCCTCGTTCCCTCGCCTCTCTGACAACTCTTCCCCACTTTCCTTCCTGCGGACCCTCAAGTCTCCTCGAGGTAAGCGCTCCTCCCATCCGAGAGGATCCTCCTGTCACCCGCAAGCCCCGAGGCACAGCTGAACACAGTGGAGAGCTGACTGGGGCCACCCTGACCGGATCGGACACTACGACGCCTTCAGGGAAGCCATCTACAACCCCCAGGCCAGCCGGGGGTCCAGAGCGCCTCCTGGCCCGCCCACTTCTCCCCCGCGTGCTTTTCCCGGAGGTCGACGCCTCCGGCGCCCCAGAGCACGCCGGGAGTCGTAGTTCCCAGAGGCCGGCCCAGGTCTGCGCACGCGCGTCAGGCCCTCCTGAGCCCCGCTCTCTTCCGGATGAGGAAGCGGCCAGGGCTGCCACGCGTTCCGCGGGCCACGGGCGCGGGCTTCTGGGAGTTGTAGTCGCTGGGGGCGGGCGCCGTCGTAAGGAGACGTAGCTTTCCGTGGGGTCTGCTACAGCAGTTGGTCCCCGCGGGAGCCGCAGGGTCAGTCAGCCGCTCTCGTCGCTCCGCGCTCGCCCTGAGGCTGAGAAGACGCTCTCCGTCTCCCCGGCTTTCCCTCTCCGGCGCTGAGTGCTCCTTGCCCTCGCGGTCCATACCCCTACCTAGTCCTCTTCCTTTTCGGTCCATCTCCCGAGCCGGGGTTTGGCGGGACGCGCCCTCCGGGACGGACAGGGCCGCGCCCTGCGGGGACCCGCCTCACCCCGACTTTCCTCTCGGCCTCGGTAACCCCAGCACTCAGGCTCCTTATATCCTCTTGTTCTCCCTCCTCCTTTCTCTGCAGGGATGGAAGCTTCCTGGCGCCAGGTGGCCGGTGGCCGAGGCCGAGCCCGCGGACGGGCCACTGCTGCCCCCGCCTCTGGAAATGGAGTCCCTCTCCGCGGTGTCGGCGGAGGCCGCGAGAAGGGGTCGGTGGGCGCCGTCCATTCGGGCTGCAGCCCGGGAGGAGCGGCGGCAGGTAGCAGGCACAGCCCCGCGGGGTCGGAGGCGCCGCAGACTTCGGCGGCCGGCGGTGAGAACGGCGCCCGTCCCCCAGCTCACCTGGGTGTCTCCCCTGGCCCTTGGCCCAAGTCAGGCCCTTCTCTTCCTTGGGGAGTGTCTAACCTTGGAGGCAGCCGCTTTATTTCGATGTGCTGGGCAGAGTCTCACTTTCATCGTGGTTGGCGTGCTACTCTTTTTATTACTCTACCCCTCTCCTTTGCCTCCCCTAAGTAGTACGCTGTGGCCCCCTGGTCTGGGTTATTAGTTCATGGTGTCCTTTGGTAAACAGAGTGCTTTAAATCCGAATTGGTTGCCAGCGATTGCTTGTGTTTGAAAAAAATCTCAGAAAAATCTGGCGAACAACTTTTTTTGGTTAAGTAAAATTTTGTGGTGTTAACACCTTTGTGCGTGACCACGTTCACCTTGCCGGAGTCGCAGAAATGCCCTTCTGAGTGGGTCTAGCGCTGCTTCTGGGACCAGTTGTCCTTAGCCAGCTTTCCCAGACTGCCTTCCCGTATTGTTTGTACCTTGAGGGTACTTGTGCAGGTGGTGCCTTCCTCCGCTGTGGGTCCTGTTGGCCCACCTCCTGTCCTGTCCTGGATATATCTGCTGAGAACACTTACACACAGCTCTGAAGTATTTTTGTATTTGGAATGTATGATCAGAATAGTTTTTTAGGGAGGTGAGCAGAATTGTACTTCTAAGTGAGTTTTCTCTTGGGCCGTTTTAAAGTTGGATGTATTCTCTTGGCTTGTGTGGTGGGCGTTGTGACATTTTTATGGCGACAAATAATCTATTTCTTTAATATTAATCTGTACAAAATGTTAGCATGGAAAACGTGCTTCTTACAAATTGATTCCAAAAAACATCAGCCAAGTTTTGGATTTGTTCTTCCTCTGTTCTCTTTAGTACTGTCTGTACTTGTCTCATTTTGTTATTTGGTTAAAGAATAATGCAAAACAGAATATTTTCAGTGAGACTTCCCACTTCTTGAGAGCACGGATAAATACATTTATCATGTTATAAATATCTTCATTATTTTCTGTCCACCTTTTTTCTTGCATATCTTTAAGTACTCATTTTCTGTAGATTAATGGCATTTATTCTCTCTTCTTGTTCAAGTTTTGAGTCATGTGTATTATAGATATTACCTCAGAGATTCCTATCTAAGCGCTGTAAACATTTCCTTCTAATTTTACTTGAAATGATCAAACAGTTTTGGTTGTTAATGCCCAACCAAACTGGTTACATTAAGACAAAGAACATGTTTAATGAGGGACATAAAATATAAAAAGATTTATTTATTTATTTATTTTGAAAGTGAGAATTGGAGAGAGAGAGGGAACGATGAGAGAGCGAGCTTCCATCCACTGGTTCACTCCTCAGATGGCTGCAGTAGCCAGTGCTGGCCAGGCCAAAGCTAGGAGCTTCACCCAGGTCTCCCCTGTGGGTGGCAGGGTCCCAAACACTTGGGTCATCTGCTGCTGCTTTTTCCTGGCCATTAGCAGGGAGCAGGATTGGAAATGGCGGCACCCACATAGGATGTCAGCATTACAGGCGGCATATTACCTGCTACACCTCAACACTGGCCCCAACATAAAATGTCTTTAAGTACAAATATACTACCTAAAGTAAGAGAGTTATCTTGGTAGTGGCTCCTCAGTTTTAATATAAAGTGGATTTTAAATTAGTAGTTTAAGCTAATTTTAATTTCAGTTTGGGCACTCATAAATTCACACCAATTCAGTAGGTTCCTTTCCTTCCTTAAATTGGTTGCTGTCCTTAAGAGATTATTAACACTTAATGCTTGAAGAAAATTCCTATGATCCGTGCTCTCAAGAAGTTTGAAGTCTCACTGGAAATATTCTGTTCTGCATTATTCTTTAACCAAATAACAAAATGAGACAAGTACAGACAGTACTAAAGAGAATGGAGAAAGAACAAATAAAAAATTTGGTTGATGTTTTTTGGAATCAATTTGTAAGAAGCATGTTTTCCGTGTTAACATTTTGTACAGATTAATGCTAAATAAATTTATTATTTGTCACCACAAAAATGTCACAAAGCCCACCATAAAGGCAAAACTTATTGAGCTTTATAGGAAGCAGATTATAAATATAGTTGGTATGCAATGGATAGTGTCTGTGTGAACTCTATGGAGTAGGTTGGGCTGTGGTTCACAAGAAGTTGAAGCAGCATCTAGTCCCCAATTCTGATGTGCTCCCAGTAGGTGTGTGCTCTCACCTCTTCAGAATCACTGTGTGCAAGATCTCATAAAACACCTGTTCTAATTTTTGTTAACGTCCTTATTTTGCGGTTTTTGATATCTCTCATTTCTTTATATATATGTATTTTCCGGATTTGTTAGTCACTCTTTGTGTAGCAGTTCACTGCATTTAACAGGACAGATAACACAAATGAAAGCTTTTCTTGTGGTATTCCCTTTAGTTGTGCAGTAAGAAATTTGGAGATACTTTTCTGTGGAGTATAGTAAGGTAGAATGCTCCCAAGATGACTTTCAGATATTTGTTTACAACGGTATATTAGTACAACATTTTTTGCTTTGTGAGAGATTGTTTTGCAGAATCAAACTGTTTGTTTTTCTTGCAAATAGAGCTAATGTCTCAGAAGAAGTTTGAAGAAATCAAGAAGGCTAATCAAGCTGCAGCCAAAAAACTTGTTCAAGAACATATTAGTTCCTCATCTGAAGAAGAAGGAGATGAAGATTTTGAAGGAAAACAGGGGAAAATAGTTGCTAATACCTTTATAACATACACTACTCAGACAGGTACTGATCTTTTAAATTTTGACATCAATGAAAGTGTGTATATTTTGACACTTTTTGACAACACTTTTACTCCACATGGGATAGCTATTGTATCATAAGAAAGAGCATTTTTTGTTGTAGAGTTGAATTTTTATACATTTTGCTATGTGAGTTACGTGTTTAATCTTTTCAAAAGAAAATAGAATGGCAGGGAGTCTTTCACAGCCCTCCAAGTTCTTCTGCATTTGCTGTGCACTTGCGGGGAAGGCTAGGAGAGGGCTGCAAAGCCCCTGAGAGACCACCGGGGCTCATTGTCCCTGGCGGTGATGTGATGAGTTTGGAGGACTTGGATGCCCCTTTCAATCTAGTCTGCGTTTCTTTCCCTTTTTTTCATCATGTTAAATATGTCTTGAAGTTGTGGAAATAGATTATTTTAAATGTAAATACAGGGATTCTTAAACTTTTTGCAGTTTCAGCTTTGTAGTGATTTTTACATTTTTGCAGGTATTATTAACATTTGTTGATGTATTTGTAGATATTCACCATATTACTTATATGCCGTGATATTAGTAATATGTGTTTATACTCTTGCTCAGTTCTTTTTCTCAGATTAGGATCCTGTTAGAACTAGAGGAAAACTTAGAAAATTTGTAGGAAACAACTCTAGAGAGAAGTGACTTTCCTAGACTTAAACAGTTAGTAAACGGTAGAGCTAGGTTTAAACATTTGGGGGCCGGCACTGTGGCGCAGTAGATTAATCCTCTGCCTGTGGCACTGGCATCCCATATGGGCACCAGGTTCTAGTCTCAGTTGCTCCTCTTCCGGTCCAGCTCTCTGCTGTGGCACAGGAAGATAGTGGAGGATGGCCTAAGTGCTTGGGCACCTGCACCTGCACGGGAGACTAAGGGGAAGCACCTGGTTCCTGGCTTCGGATTGGCGTAGCTCTGGCCATGGCGGCCATTTGGGGGTGAACCAATGGAAGGAAGACCTTTCTCTCTGTCTTGCTCTTACTGTCTAACTCTATCTGTCAAATAATAATAATAAAAAAAAAATTTTGAACTGTTACTAGAATAGCAGCATTTTCTATGTAAAACCAGAAATATTCTGAGAGATTGGACTGGCACTCTGTACCTATCTGTGGAGAAATGCAGCATGTACAGTGGTTGAGAACATTGATTCTTAAGTCTGAATCTTGTCTCTTACTTGGCTGCATGAAGTTTGACATACTATTTAACATTTTAGGGTCTCAGTTTCTTTTTTGTAAAATGGACATAATGCTATTAAATTCTCTAGAGTTGTTAGGGTGAAATGAATCTCTATAGGTACACTGTGTGCTGTACATCTGTTTGCTATATTTAGTGTATTTTTGTGAGCTTGATTACTAGAGATTTTCTACCATAGCTCCTTCTCTTTTCTTGTTATTTTTTAAAAATGACCTCTTATTTTTACTCAATTGGTCTTGCTTTGCTTCTTCCTACTGATGTGTTCCTTGCTTATTGTGTTGTGGTTCCTTGAGAAGAGTAAGGCAAGCAGTGCCACAATTCTGCTGGTACAGCAGAATAGAATCATAGCAGGGTTTTAGCGTGAGTTGGAATAAGGGCAATTCATAGAGCATGAGAGTTAGTCAAGACTGCAGACAATTAATTATGGAATTTGTGTCTTTTCCTCCATTCTAGACCTTGGTGATTAGGTAGTTGCCTATGCTGATAGGATTCTCATGAGTGTTAAGTAGGTCTCTAAGGAATTTACCATAGCTGCTAAATAATTAAAATTAGGAAATTTTGCTAGGAAGTCCAGCTGAGCCAGGTAAAAGGTGATTAAAAAGTAACTGAAGGGTTCTGAGGTTTCTTCTTTTTTAGAATTTAAGATTGAAACTTACCTTAAGTTTCCTGTTGCCGTAGGTCCTCATTTAAGCTATTCGAGATAGAATTTTATTTTTAAATAGGAAATAAGGTAATGTAACTCAGTATATATTTTTAGAATTTAGGAAACTTCTCATTTGTTAAGTTTTAATTTTTAATCTGGTTTTCATCTTAAAAGTGTTAAGATCATTTTTCTTATGTTGTTTGTGTCAAATCCATTATTATTCTGAATCTCATTCCTTTGTGTTTTGCACTTTACCAAAGGAAAGAAATCTGATCATTTGCTTTAAGAAAAATAAATACCAGAATAATGAGATGGCTCCTGCCTTACATTAGTGAATTACACAGCAGGTCTTTTTTTTTTTTTTTTTTCTTTTGACAGGCAGAGTTAGACAGTGAGAAAGAGAGAGACAGAGAGAAAGGTCTTCTTTCCGTTGGTTCACTCCCCAAATGGCTGCTACGCCTGTGCTGTGCTGCGCCAATCCAAACCCAGGAGCCAGGTGCTTCCTCCTGGTCTCCCATGCGGGTGCAGGGCCCAAGGACCTGGGCCATCCTCCACTGCCTTTCTGGGTCACAGCAGAGAGCTGGACTGGAAGAGGAGCAACCAGGACAGAATCCGGCGCCCCAACCAGGACTAGAACCTGGTGTGCCGGCGCGGCAGGCGGAAGATTATCCAAGTGAGCCACATTGCCGACCGAATTACACAGCAGGTCTTTACCCAAGGAGTACATTTTCATCTGAGCACAACCTTTGCCCTTTTGTGATTCTTCTCTCAAATTTCAAACCTGTATGACCAACTTCAGTGAGTTTCTCTGTCTTGCTGGCCTAAGGATACATCAGACTTACATTGAAAGATAACTTATTTCTTCTCCTGTTTTCTCTTTCTTAGTTGGTAGCACTACAGTTTTCCCAGTCACCGTGTGTGTCAGAATTCTGGGAGCAGGAATGCCATGAATATGACATGAGTGTCGTCATTTACTATTGCTCCCTACATTGCCCTTGCCAGACAACCCATTGAACACGCACTCTTTATTTCTGCATGTTGACAAGAACATCAGCTTTTAAAAGTAACACTCTAATTGCCATCCAAGGCTTCCTAAATTTTGTTCATTAAATTTAAATCTGCCCTCCCTCTCCCTGCATACCATCATTACCTTGTTCAGGCCCATACAGCTGTTTATTATTTTATTTTTTAAGATCTGTTTATTTGAAAGGCAGAGTTAGAGAAGCAGAAAGAGACAGAGACAGAAATCTGTTCGCTGGTTCATTCCTCAAATGGCTACAATGGCCAAGGCTGGACCAGGATGAAGCCATGAGCCTGGAATTCCATCCAAGTCTCTCACTCTGGGTGTAGGGGCCCAGATACTTGGGCATCTGCTGCTGCTTCCCCAGACACATTAGTAGGGAGCTGGATTGCAAGTAGAGCACCCAGGACTTGAACCAGTGCTCATATGGGAGCACTGGTAACAGTTTAACGGGTAACAGTTTAACCCACTGTGCCACAATGCCAGCCCTGTGAATATGACCTTAAGCAACAAAAGAAACTTTGCAGATGTGACCATGTAGAGACTATACCAGATTGTCTGAGTGGACTTGGGCCATTTTCCTCTGCTTTCCCAGGCATGTTAGCAGGGAGCTGGATCTGAAGTGGAATAGCCTGGACTCCAACCAGTGCTCACATGGGGTGCAGGTCTTGTAGGCAGCTGTTTAACTCACTATGCCACAATGCCTGCCCCTTTAATATGTTTAGGTAAATCTGTTCTCTTTATATTAATAAAAATTTTTTAAAAATCTATATGATGACTGCAGGGTTTTGACAAATGAGAAAACTGAGACACATTTGATAACTTTGTTCAAGGTCTTTTTTTTTTTAAATTATAAAGATTTATTTTACTTGAAAGTCAGAGTTAGAGAGAGAAGGAGAGGCAAAGGGAGAGGGAGAGGGAGAGGGAGAGGGAGAGGTCTTCTATCCGCTGGTTCATTGTCCAGTTGGCCGCAGTGACTGGAACTGCACCAATCCGAAGCCAGGAGCCAGGAGCTTCTTCGGGTCTCCCATATGGGTGCAGGGGCCCAAGGACCTGGGCCATATTCTACTACTTTTCCCAGGCCATAGCAGAGAGCTGGATCGGAAGTGGAACAGCCAGGACTAGAACCGGTGCCCCTATGGGATGCCGGCACTGCTGGCGGCAGCTTTACCCGCTATGCCACAGCGCCAACCCCTCAGGTCATAGTTTGCTTTATTACTATTCCTTTCTTTTAACTTTACTTCCTGCCTCCAACCTTGGCTGCCTCGAGATCATTTTGTCTTCAGTTGCCAGAGTGATCTTTTTAAAAATGCATGACTTCAGACGTTATGCTCTCTACTGTGACATGCTGGGCTGTGTACTTTATTCAGCCAAAACTTAATACAAATTTTAAAGAATTCACATAAATTTTGTACATATAGGTTTTTTATTTTACAAAAGCTCATTCTTGTTCTTAAATTTCGTTTCATATGAGTTAGCTGCTAAATTAGACAAAATTTAAGATGTTATATATTTGTTAAAGCCACCTGTTTTGAAAACCAGATAAGCACACTAACTGTGGTCTTTCTGCCTTAAGGATATGTTTAAACTGTTTTATGTAATTCTATAATATTTAAGTTTTGGAAGTGCTTACATATGTACCTTGCTTTATACTGTAAATTACATTTATGTTTATATTACGGCAGGACAAGCTTTTTTGGTAGGTGCTATTTTTACATTGATGATTTTAGAAACTAAAGAATTATCCAGTGTCCTGTGTATTTTCTTTTTATAAATTAAATTTGATTTGAACCAGATTATTGCCAAGGTACATTCTGTACTTAAGTTAGTTTATGCTTTTAATCTGCTCTTCATGGAGACTCAGCTTTTGTGAATAATCTGTTGTACTACAGGCATGTTGCCCTATTTCTCTTACTCTCTATTTCATTTTGCTCTTACCTGTTACTTCTTGGGCTTTTTTTTCAGTAAGCTCTAACTGCAGCATAGCTTTGGGTTTAGAGAGGGTAGGTCACTTAATTGTTCTGTTTCAATTTCCTCGTCTATAAAGCAAAAATAATAATTCCTTTAATCCTTCAGAAATACTATAAGTGCCATGCCTAGCAAATAAGCCCTCAATAATTGTTAAAGAAAGTGCAGTTTAGTAGTTTCTTTTTAAAAAGTTTATGCTGCTTTTTTTAGCAGAAATATAATTTAATGCAAAGTTTTATTCACTGTAATGACCTCAATGTCTTTTCATTCAACAAAATTTTATTAAGAATATGTGATATGCTAAATTCACACACCGATATACACATAGATACACATGCAAATACCTGAGCTTATACTAAATGGCTTTAATTAATGTGACTTTTTATTTCCTTTCTTACTTGTTTTGGTGTGCTTTTCCTTATAACTTTATTTTTTTAAACTTTTTAAAAATATTATTTATTTGAAAGAGTTACACAGAGAGAAGGAGAGGCAGAGAGAAGTCTTCCATCTGCTGGTTCACTCCCCAATTGGCTGCAATGGCTGGAGCTGGTCCGATCCAAAGCCAGGAGCCAGGAGCTTCCTTCTGGGTCTCCCACATGGGTGCAGAGGCCCAAGGACTTGGGACATCTTCTACTCTTTTCCCAGGCCTCAGAGAGCTGGATTGGAAGTAGAGCAGCTGGGACTCCAGTCCGCACCGATATGGGATGCCAGCACTGCAGGCGGCAGCTGTACTGGCTATGCCACAGTGCCGTCCCCTTTCCCTTATAATTTTATATCCTGCTACTTTTGCCTATGGCTCTGCTCCCACCACATTTGTTAAGGACTGTAACAGCAAAAGAAAAGCAAGTGCAGCAATATGTTGAGATAAAGCTGAGGTGCTGTTTTTGAATTAAGTACCTACCATTTATTGCATAGACTTTGTGACCTCTTGACTGCTCGCTCATTGGTTACTTTATTTAAAAAAAAAACTTTTTGGTTTTCGGTTATATTTTGAGCAATTGACATTGTTTGTTGTCACACAATGTGCTGTGAAGGGTCTTCAGAAAGTTCATGAAAAATGCTTATTAAAAAACTTATGTTTTTAAAATTCCATTTTCTACAAACATTGTGAAGAATCTTTGTATTAGTAAATTTGTATTATTTTCAGACATTGCTTAACTTGAGTTTTTCAATTTTGACATTTCAAGATGGAGATACACGTGAATTAGAACGGACAAAACAATATGTAAATGAAGCTTTCCAAGCAGGGGCAATGACGTGCTTAATTTGTATTGCTTCAGTGAAGAGAAATCAAGCAGTAAGTTTTTCTTCCTTATCTATATTGGTATCTCTCAAAACTACGTATTTTGTATTTATAATATTTAGCCATTTATTATTCTTTTCCTTATTTTTGTTTAAAATGTCTAATTTAAGCATTTTTATATGGATTATCTGAATTTTGTAACTAATTTTTAGAAAGTTGCCTCTAAATGAGCATCCAGTATTTTTTGCATTATTAATATCTGAAGCAGGTATCACCAATTTAATGTACACTTTGATAAGGCTTTTTTAGTATTTGTGCCTTGTATATTCCCACAAATACGAAGTGTTAAAATATACTACATTGCGTTACTTACAGTGGGCTTGAAAAAAGATACATAGGTCCCTGCCTTCAAGGAAGTAGAGTTTGACAATGACTGTTGTTTTCTAGTCAGCTTCTTCTGCATTGATGGCATCATGGGAAGTGGCAAAGGTCTTTGGGGAAAGAGATTTAGACATAGCTCATGTCGTTAGAGGAGCTATGGCCTGGTGGTGAAGTAATCTATAAAAAGGGTAGCAAAGGAACAATTAAGAAGTGACAACTCCGTATGATTGAACTTTTAGACCTTAGATTCTAATTCACTGTTAAAGCTGCATAGCCTACAGAAGGAAAATCAGGCCACCTTAAATGTGGAGTGAATCAGAAATGTAACCTGCTCAGATTGGTTAGGATAGTATAGCAGAGGCAGGTGCCTTTGGTGCCCAAAGTCACATTTGGTTGGCATACTCTGCTTTGAATAGAGGTAAATTGTCTCTCTGTATAAACACCATCCTTCTTTAAACTCTCCTGCATATGAGCTTTTATTTTATTTTATTTATTTATTTATTTTAACCTCAACACTTTTTCCCTTGGGAAATAATCCAGTGAGTACAAAGATGTGCTGCAGAAGCCATAGGGAATTAGTGCCCTGTGAGGGAACATTCTGCCCCCAGGGAATTGGTAGGGGTGGAGCTGGGGTCATCCAAACCTGTTTTGCTTAATTCCTCAGGGGGTACCCTGCAGGACTGAGCCTCTGTGGCCCTCAGAGGTCATCAGCACAACAATGTATTGGCATTTTTCTTGTCCCTATTTTGTCCCCTTAGTGCTACACCCAATTTTTATCTCAGGAACTGCTTTGGGAGAAACTCAAAGCAAGAAATTGACTTTCTTTTTTTTTTTTAATGATGTCGGCTAGTTTTTGCAGTGTGCTACACTTCTGAATTTATCACATGGTCGTAAGATAAGGAAAAGGGAAATTTTTTTTGTCAGTTATATCAATGTACCAGCAGGTTTTAAAAATTAATTTAGTATTACTCCTTAAGCTTTTTCAGTTACATACTTATTTTTTGCTCACCCAATTTTTAGCATTTAGCACTGTTCAGTTCTAGATGAATAGGTTTTATATAACTGAAAGCTAAATAGATATATGTACTTATTAATGTTTAATGTTATTTATGTTTGCAAAGAATAAGAAATTAGTTAAATTATATATCAATTATACTGTATGTCTATAAATACCATGTTACGTCAACATATTTGATAAGGATAAATGTTTATAATATATATTGAAAAGCTAGAAAGTTACACACATCAGTCATGTAGTACAACCTCATTTTTAAAGGTGTAAATTACATATAATATATAAAAATCAGATCATCCAGAATATTAGCAATAGTTATTTATAGATGAATGAATCTAATTGATTAATTATATTTTCCCTTTAAAGTGTTCTGTTCTTAAATACACATTTATCAAGAACATTTCTACTGTTACACTGGTAGGAAAGTTTTGTTTGTTAATCTTTAGGTAGCTTTTGAAGATAATTTAGTGTGATGCTCATTTTTTGGTATTGTGGAATTAACAAAGAAAAGTCATTGTATATATGTTAATTTCTGGCACCTTTGTCTTAGGTTTGGAGCTGTTCAGGATGTTTCTGTATATTTCACATGCCTTGTATCCAGAAGTGGGCAAAAGACAGCCAATTTCTTGTATCTTCTTTGACGGATGATGATTTTGGAAAGAGAGATTATCCCTGGCCTTGGTAACTTTTTTTTTTAAGATTTATTTATTTATTTGAAAGAATTATAGAAGGAGAGGGAGAGACAAAGAGAGATCTTCCATCTGCTGGTTCACTCCCCAAATTGGCAACTTTTTCTAATTAGTTGGATTATAAATTATAGGAGAAATGAAAATTGTATATTGTAAGTTGCTTTTGCCAGTTTTGTGTTTGGCTTTCAGTCTTTTGGTTTATGAGGCTATGAGATCTTGTTCACACAATTTTTATAATTACTAGTTCCTTTAAATAATAAATCATTGAGACTTAATTTTTTCCCCTGCCGAACAGTTCCTTAATTATTCTTGTAAAGGACTTTATTTTTGTTTTCCTTTTATGTGGAAGAGAGAGAGAAAAGAGATCTTTTATCCTCTGGTTTGTTCCCCAGATGCCCACAACAGCTAAGGCTGAGCCAGGCTGACGCTAGGAACTCAGAACGCAATCTGTTTCTCCCACTTGGGCGAACCATCAGATATTGCCTCCCAGGGCACACATTAGCAGGAAGCTAAATCAGAAGTGAAGGAGCTGGGATTTGAACTAGGCACTTTAATTATGGAATGCAGGTTTTTTTTTTTTAAGATTTTATTTATTTGAGAACTAGAGTTAAGAGAGAGAGGGAGAGAAAAAGAGAAAGGTCTTTCATCCGGTGGTTGATGCCCCAGATAGCTGCGATGTCTAGAGCTGAGCTGATCCGAAGCCAGGAGCCAGGGTCTTCTGGGTCTCCCACACGTGCCCTGGGGCCCTAGCATATGGGCCATCATCTTCTGCTTTCCTGGGCACAGCAGAGAGCTGGATGGGAAGTGGAGCAGCCAGGACACGAACTGGTGCCCACGTGGGATGCAGGTGCTGCAGGCAGAGGCTTAGCCCACCATGCCAGTGTCAGCTCCAAGGCATGCAGTGTCTTAAGTACTGTACCAAATGGTTGCCCCAAAGGACTGTGTTTCTTTTCTTTGTGACTGAGAGTCATTCATAATTCTGGTACTTCTCTTCTCGAATGTCTTTTAGTATCACTCTGTATAAGAATCATTTATATTCTACTTAAAACTATTGGTTGAGCTCTGTAATTAATACACAATTACTCTTAGGTGTTTAATTAATGCTATAACTAGTACTCAAATAGTATTTTACACTTTATGTTTCTGTGTGGGAGCAAAATGTGGTAATCTTTACTTAACATACGGTAAATTGATCTTCTGTATATAAAGATAATTGAAAATTAATTATGATGTGAAGGGGAAGGGAAGAGGGAGTGGGAGAGGGGAGTGTTGTGGATGGGAGGGAAGACACGGGGTGGGGGGAGGAGGCTATTGTGGTCCATAAGCTGTACTTTGGAAATTTATGCTTATTAAATAAATTAAAAAAAAAAAAAAAGAATCATCTAATATTTTCATCTAAATATTTCACCCCAGTTTTGTTCTTGAAGTGTCAAGACTACTAGTGTTGCAGAATTCTAAAATCTGGGTCTGCTCACTTGACACGCCAAGAGACAATCAGTGACACCAGGGTGGTAGAAGAAAATAGGTATTTGTTATTGCAAAGTGCAGAGCAAGTGCTTAGTTCCTGACTTCCGCAGAGAGTAAACATAAGAAATCTCATAGTTTGAGTTTGAGTTGAAAGATGTGTGTTCAGTTTGTGTGCAGGTCTCATTGATCTGCAGTGCTCGTGACCTGCTTTGATTGGTCTGCGATAGGCCAACCATGTATTCTTTTGGGAATTTTGGTGATGGTAAAGTGAGCACCAGTCTGACTGGAGGCTAGGCGCGGGTGGTTATTACTTTTTGCTCAGGGATTTGGGTTCATCTGAGGGCAAAAAGCCCTGAGGATTGGGCCTGACATCAAGATGTTACCTTTATAGGAGATGAATGGCATCTGAGTCTTGTTATATGGGACTCTGTGTGGAGAGCTTACCCTAAGGCACCACTTCCTCAACTCATTGAGTTAGTCTTCAGTAAGAGGTTGATTCGCAATCATCACAGTAGGACAAAGAAATTTTAAGGGAGGACACTGAGAGATAAGGGCCTGTGAATATCTGTATCTGATGCCCTATCTAGTAACTCCTTTTGATGTATGTTATATGATTCCATTAGTTTTTTTTGTATTTAATTACTTTTGCTTATTATTGGTGGCTATTTGATGTTAAACTTCTGTTAAATTTACAGAAAGAGTTGGAGAGTAGAAATTTTATATCTGTGGTAAATAAAACAGTAAGAAATTTTTTCATCTTTGCAGCCCACAGGGGTAGATTGATTGTCAAGGTAATGAGGCATAAGCTTCAGGTGCTTTGGGTTCACATTTTGTAATTTTTTTAACTAATATTGTAATTTTATTTGCATTCCTTTTTAAAAAAAAAAAAAAAACTCTTTATTTGAAAGAGTTAGAGAGAGACTAGAGAGAGAAAGGTCTTCCATGGGCTGGTTCACTCCCCACATGGCTGCAACAGCTGGAGCTGAGCCAATCTGAAGCCAGGAACCAGGAGCTTCTTCTGGGTCTCTCATGTGTGTGCAGGGGCGCAAGGACTTGGGCTATTCTCCTGTGCTTTCCCAGGCCATAGCAGAGAGCTGAATGGGAAGTGGAGCAGCGCGGTCTCTAACTGGTGCATATATGGGATGCCAGCTCTGCAGGCTGGGGCTTTAACCTGTTGTGCGACAGCGCCAGCCCCTGCATTCCTTTTCTTAACAAAAAGTCCCCAAATTGTATAAGAATCAGGCCTTACATAACCTGGATCCATGTCAGGCTTTCCTCTTATTACCATAAATATTGACATATTTGTAAAATTGTGGTGCTGTAGTTTTTAAAGACATTTTAAATGTACTAGTTGGTAAAAATAATTTTCAGCTGTCTGAGAGAATCTAGTCCTGTTACTAGTGAGGATATTGAAAATGGGTTCAGGCTTTGCTGACTCTTAAGTGACAGAGCCAGAATTTGAAATATAGTGTAACATCCGAGACTTGATCTGACTATCATATGGGATGCCAGCACTGCAGGTGGCAGCTTTACCCACTGTTCCACAGTACCAGTCTCCCCCCCACCCCCGTATTGATTTTGCTAAGCATATTACTTTTGGTGGAGGGAATCTTAGTGTTTATTAGTACTGAATTAAACCAAATATTCTGACTAGTTGACTTTAGACATTTAAACCTCACATATGTTTTCTCACCTTTGCTCTTCTCACTTTTTTAAGTAGCCACTTTTCGATGGATGAGGGAAGTAGCAATTAAAGAGAATAATGAACTGCTACTCTCCTAAATCTAAAAGGAAGAAGATTAATAAACTTTGCAGTATCCTTTTTGTTCTGTATTTCATATTTTTAAAGAAAGAAAGTAAATTAATCTTCTGATTGAGAACTCATTTTTGTTTAATTCTTATGCAGATAAAACTAGAATTCTTATGGTTTTAAATTAGGTGTTTTATGGAAATAAATTAAAACTGGATATTTCTTCTAAGATAGTTTGCTTATGAAAAAGATACAGCACAGTACAACATATCATTGTTGGCATTACATTATCGTTTTTTTTTGACTGGCAGAGTTAGTAAGAGAGAGACAGAGAGAAAGGTCTTCCTTCCGTTGCTTCACCCCGCAAGTGGCCGCTATGGTCAGCATGTTGTGACCACCGCGCTGCACCGATCCAAAGCCAGGAGCCAGGTGCTTCCTCCTGGGCTCCCATGTGGGTGCAGGGCCCAAGGACTTGGGCCATCCTCCACTGCCTTCCAGGGCCACAGCAGAGAACTGGCCTGGAAGAGGGGCAACCGGGACAGAATCCGGCTCCCCAACCAGGACTAGAACTCGGTGTGCCGGCGCCGCAGTCGAAAGATTAGCCTAGTGAGCCACGGCACCAGCTGGCATTACATTATCTTAAATAAAACTCATCTATTTGCACATAAGGCCCTCACGAGAGCAGTTCAGTCTCAGTCCTTACGGACCGTGTTAAGGTGTTGTGAGTTCCTTGTTAGCCATCCATAACTTATTCAAGGTCCAAATCCCTCTCCACACTAGCTGAAAGGAATGGTGGATGTTTTTCCTTTAGTAAAGGAATTTTGACTCTTAAAACAAAATGTCAGTTATTCATTCCAGATAAGACATATTTTGTTTTTGATTTTTAATTACAAGTAGGAATATCTTTTGCTTATTTTGGATATTTATGTGGTTTTTAGAAATAGAACATGTTCTCAGGATGTTGAAAATATGTTGCCTATGATATCAAAGAAATTTAAGTGATGATGTAAAACTTGTATAGCATACTAACATAATTATTTTTGAGGGAAAAAAAAGATCACAGCATCTTTTGAGAATGAAGTGATCTATTTTGATCTTCAAGTGAATTTTTGATAGAGCTGAATTTTTTTTTTGCTTAATTAAATTAATTTTATTTTTTTTTAACTTTTATTTAATGAATATAAATTTCCAAAGTACAGCTTATGGATTACAATGGCTCCCCCCCCCATAACTTCCCTCCCACCCGCAACCCTCCCCTTTCCCTCTCCCTCCCCCCTTCCATTCACATCAAGATTCATTTTCAATTCTTTTTATATACAGAAGATTAGTTTAGCATATATTAAGTAAAGATTTCAACAGTTTGCACCCACATAGAAACACAAAGTGAAAAATACTGTTTGAGTACTAGTTATAGCATTAAATCTCAATGTACAGCACACTAAGGACAGAGATCCTACATGAGGAGTAAGTGCACAGTGACTCCTGTCGTTGACTTAACAAATTGACACTCTTGTTTATGGCATCAGTAATCACCCTAGGCTCTTGTCATGAGTTGCCAAGGCTATGGAAGCCTTTTGAGTTCACCAACTCTGATCATATTTAGACAAGGTCGTGGTCAAAGTGGAAGTTCTCTCCTCCCTTCAGAGAAAGGTACCTCCTTCTTTGATGACCTGTTCTTTTCATTGGGATCTCACTCGTGGAGATCTTTCATGTAGGGTTTTTTTTTTTGTTTTTTTTTTTTGTTTTTGCCAGAGTGTTTTGGCTTTCCATGCCTGTAATACTCTCATGGGCTTTTCAGCCAGAGCTGAATGTTAACGCTTCCAGTATCAAAACTTACTTTATGTTGTAGGTTAAGTATCTTTAAGCTTTAGCCAAGAACATGAATAGCTTTGGCACATTTGGAATATATATATATTAAATGTTGAGAATTGTTATATTCTTTATTTTAAGGTCATTCCCCGCTTAGTGTTCTGTATTTTGATCATGCTCCTTGCTGCTGGTTGCCTGCTTAAAACCTGTCTTCTCTCTTTTGTTTACTCTTGCTAATATGTTTTATTTATTTGTGAACCATAGAACCAAACTTTTGAAAAATTGAGCTTTATAAAAATTGGGATGAATACCTCAAGAATAAAGTTGAAATGGTTAGCATGATGCTAATACTGCTTTCTTTTTGTAGCTATATCCTAGGTGTGTGTAGCAACTAGCCACATTTGACTGTTTAAATTTTTAAATATTATAAAAAATTCTGTTCCTTCCTTAGTTATAACCACTAGCTACCTTTCAGGTGCTTACTAGTCATGTGTGGCTGCTGGCTACTGTGTTGGAGAGTGCAGGTATAAAACACCCACCTTAGGAAATTATATTGCTTTTTATTTTTATTTTTTTTTATTTGACAGTTAGAGAAAGGTCTCCCTTCCGTTGGTTCACCCCTAAATGGCCACTACGGACGGCGCTGCACCGATCCGAAGCCAGGAGCCAGGTGCTTCCTCCTGGCCTCCCATGCAGGTGCAGGGACCCAAGCACTTGGGTCATCATCCACTGCACTCCCAGGCCACAGCAGAGAGCTGGACTGGAAGAGGAACAACCGGGACTAGAACCCGGCTCCCATCTGGGATGCTGGTGCCGCAGGCGGAGGATTAACTAAGTGAACCATGGCGCTGACCTGGGAAATTATATTGTATAAAGCTGTTCTAGATGGTTGGAAATTATTTTAGTAAGGCTTTGTTTTTTACTAGTATAAAGATGGAGTACAGTTGTTTAACATAAAATTAATTGAGCACAATACAGTATGTTACTAGGTATACTTAATTTATTTTCCTGTATCTCATGTTGCTTTTAAACCTTAAATTAGGTTTACTAATTTCATTCTTCTTTGTAGCCCAAAATGTAGGTTTGAATACAAACGATCGGAAACCCCTAGTAGATATTATTGTTATTGTGGAAAAGTCGAAGACCCACCATTAGACCCTTGGCTCGTGCCTCATTCATGTGGCCAAGTATGTGAGAGAGAATTCAAACCTCCTTGTGGCCATAAGTGTTTACTTCTTTGTCACCCGGGTGAGTTATTTATTACATTTTATGTTGTTTGTGCATGGTTATATCTTTTTATGTGGAGGCAAAATATTGTGAACGTTGATTTTGGAATTTTAAATTTGCCATAAGAAAATATTGAAAGGAATTACCTTTTTAAATGCTCAGTATACAAAACTTTAGAAATTGCTGGTAGAAATAGGAATTGAAACTTTTAATTTCTGACTCCTGATTTTTTTTTTCCTCTCATTGAATTCTAGGCCCCTGCCCTCCTTGTCCAAAGATGGTCACAACTACTTGTTACTGTAAGAAAGCAAAACCTATCCCTCGTAGGTGCAGTACCAAGGAATGGTCCTGTCAGCTCCCTTGTGGGCGGAAGTTGCTATGTGGACAACATAAATGTGAACATTCTTGTCATGCAGGTAAAAGGCCATTCGGGTTATGTGTTCTAACTGTAAGCAAATCTCTATTGCTTTTATAATGTTTCTTTTTATTTATCATTTTGGTTTTAGGAAGTTGTCCACCTTGTCCAAGAGTTAGTAGACAAAAGTGTGTCTGTGGCAAAAAAGTAGCTGAAAGAAGTTGTGCAAGCCCTCAGTGGCACTGTGATCAAGTAAGTGCATATGCAGTTTGAGGGGGTGGTGAGTATTAATACAGAAAGTATAGACAACTAAAAAGCAGAAATGCTATTTTGGTTTAGTTGGATTAAAAAGTGAGGAAGACTAGCAACTCAGGTGAATTATATAATGTTTTAGGAAACTACTTTTTAATTTAATAATTTATCTTTTTTTTTTGGACAGGCAGAGTGAACAGTGAGAGAGAGAGAGACAGAGAGAAAGGTCTTCCTTTGCCATTGGTTCACCCTCAAATGGCCGCCGTGGCCAGCGCGCTGTGGCCGGCGTACTGCGCTGATCCGATGGCAGGAGCCAGGTACTTATCCTGGTCTCCCATGGGGTGCAGGGCCCAAGTACTTGGGCCATCCTCCACTGCACTCCCGGGCCACAGCAGAGAGCTGGCCTGGAAGAGAGGCAACCGGGACTAGAACCCGGTGCCCGGACCGGGACTAGAACCCGGTGTGCTGGCGCCGCAAGGCGGAGGATTAGCCTAGTGAGCCGCGGCACTGGCCAATAATTTATCTTATTAGAAACTTTTTTTTCAAAGTTTAAAGCTATTTGTTGAATTTTGCATTCAGTACTTCTGTATTTTTTGCCAACTTTCTCTTCCTTCCTCTCTTTCTCTTCTCTTCAACTAATACTCTTACCCTCTTCTTGAGTTAATCCAGTTGAAGGAGAGGGATTGACTTTGTGGGTTGCTTATGTTGGTATGATTTTAATGCTGTTGAGATCTTTGGTGGATGGCCAGATTGTTGCTCCCCCTCTTCATGGAGGAACGACACTAAACCCTGCCTAGGCTTCATATCTGAGTCACGGCACCATTATGTCGCTCCCCGTCTTCGTGGAGGAACGACACGGGACCCTGCGCTGTTCTTTTGTCTGCTCGGCCCTCCCCGGGTTTGCTGCTGGTTCTTCCCGGGTTGGCTACCGTCCCTTCCACCTCCGTGGAAGGGCGGTTCCCTCTGCCACTTTCCCCACTTCTGCGGGGGAGTTGCACACCGCTGGCTGGCTCTCTCGGGGGCTGCACAGGTGTTCCTTCAGATAGATGTTCCCCTTAGATGTTCCTGGTGCATGTTGTCTCTCTCCTCCTTTATAGTCCTCTTCCACCAATCCCAACTCTGCTACCCACACGCCGAGTACGCTGCTCTCCTCCAATCAGGAGCAGGTCCTGCTGCTTATTGGTTGAACTGGAGGCAGCTGTGTAGAAGCTGTTTCTCCCTTCTCAGCACCATATTGTGGGAGAGCAGATGCATAGAATAAGTCTTAATTCCAGTAACTTAGTCTAGTCCGAGTTGCTCCCAGTTGCTCCCCACACAGATGAAGCTGTACTTTCTTTCCTTTATTTTTATTTATGTGTGTGTATATATGTCTCTGTGCATGTGTGTGTTTGTATGTAAGTATGTATGTATGTTTAAGATTTTATTTATTTATTTGAGAGGTAGAGTCATACAGAGAGGGAGAGACAGAGAGAAAGGTCTTTGATCCGCTGGTTCACTCCCCAGATGGCTGCAATGGCTGGAGCTGGACTGATCTTGATCTGCAGGAGCTTCTTCTGGGTCTCCCATGCAGGTGCTGGGGCCCAAACACTTGGGCCATCTTCTACTGCTTTCCCAGGCCATAAGCAGAGGTGGGTTGGAAAAGCCACTGGAACACGAACTGTTGCCTATATGGGATGCTAGTGCAATAGGCAAAGGCTTAGCTTACTATACCATGGTGTTGGCCCTTCCTTTATTATTTAAAATATACGCTTCAGTATGTGGTAAAATGTATGTGTGTGTATATGCATATGTAGATATACATATTTATAAGTGTGTGTGTACATTTGTGTATACATGTACATGATACCTAAAAGGGGCTTCAAAAATTTCACGGAAAATTAAATTTTAAAGATAAGTTTAGGAGTCAGCATTGGGTACAGAGAGTTAAGGTGCACATTGTGATGCCAGCATCCCATATCAGGCTGCCAGTTCAAGCTTTGGCTGCTCCACTTTCTGTCTGTTTCCTGCTGATGCTCCAGGGAAGGCCACAGGAGATGGCTCAGGTACTTGGGCCTTTGCCACCCATGTGGGAGACCCATATGGAGTTCCTGATTCCTGACTTTGGCCTGGCCCAGCCTCGGCTATTGCAACCATTTAGGGGAGAAAACCAGCAGATAGAAGATCTCTCTCTGTTTCTTCTTCTCTCTCTCTTTCTGCCTTTCAGATCATTAAGTATATATTTTTAAAGATGGACTTATTTTAGTACAAAAATTTTTGAAATGCGTGCATGTGAGGATCTTCAAAAAGTTCATAGAAAATGTATATTATGATAAAACTATGCATGGATTTCAAAATATTTTGCACCAAAATAAACATTTTATTTTCTATGAACTTTTTGAAGTACTCTTGCTTGTAAAATATAAAGTTTAATGATATGAGTAATGTAAGTTATTTGTGATTGAAAATATCTTGTACAAAGTCTTTACTAACTTTTAAATCCTTTGTTAGTACTAACTGCATTTTATTTCAGGTATGTGGAAAAACACTGCCATGTGGTAATCATACATGTGAGCAGGTTTGTCATGTTGGTGCTTGTGGAGAATGTCCTCGATCTGGCAAAAGGTTCTGTCCATGTCAGAAATCAAGTAAGACTTTTTTTTTGAAAGGAAGTGAGTTATCAAGCCATGAAAATATATGAGAGAAACTTAAATGCCTGTTATTAAATGAAAGAAGCCAATTTGAAAAAGCTGTTTGGTCTAAGACTCCAACTATATGACATTCTGGAAAAGAGTAAACTATAGAGACAGAAAAAAGATCAGTGGTTGCCAGGGTTGGGGAAGAGGGAGAGAGGAATAATAGGTGGAACACAGAGAATGTGTCATGGCAGTGAAACTATTCTGTATGATACTATAGTGGTGGATATATGTTATAACATGTTTGTCCAGTCTCATAGAATGTACACCAAGAGTGAACCCTAATGTAAACTATGATCTCTGAATGATGATGCTGTGTCAGTGTAGATTCATCATTTGTAGCAAAAGTACCACTCTGCTGGAAGATACTGACAATTGGAGAGCCTGTGCTATTGTCATTGTGTACCAGCTTGTTGGTGCATTTGTTTTTGCTTGCATTGAAATAAAAGCATAGTAGGATTGCAGTATTAGGTGACTTCCTTGAGTCTACCAGTAATAGCACGTGTATTATTATAAGATTATTTCTAAAGCTTGTCATAGTAATTTATATAAAAGCTGAGTTTTATAGTGCTTTAAAGTCTGCATTTTTTTTCTCTAGTTTAAGAGTAATTAAAAATAATTCCACATTTTATGGAAATTCTTCATAGAGGTTCATATAACCTTACTAATTTCTTTAGATAAGTGTTTCTGAAGTAGCCCATAAAAATGTGTTTCTTGAGGATAACTTGTCATATGTTAAATTTCTTTTTTAAAAGCATAAGCTTTACAGATAGGAGTATCATGATTTATTTTCATTAATTAATTTTTCTAGTAATTATTTTGAAATAAAAATTCATAGTCCAAAAGGGCTATCATTTTTTATGGAGCCTAAAGAACATGGCTCTTTTCTAATGCTGAGTAATAATGTTATCTTATTAAATTGACTACTTGTTTGCTTTCAGAGTTTTCTTTGCCTTGTACAGAAGATGTCCCAACTTGTGGAGACAGTTGTGACAAAGTCCTTGAATGTGGAATCCATAGATGTTCACAGCGTTGTCACCGAGGTCCTTGTGAAACATGTAGACAAGTTAGTCATCTCCTATAGTCATTACTTTTAAGAACTGCGTATCATTTAATATATCAAATGGGATTGTCCTATGACTGTTTTCCATTACCTACTGTCATGTCATGGCACTTGGGCCATCCTCCACTGCACTCCCGGGCCATATCTGTGTTGGTCCAGTGATCTGATATTTATGGTACAAAGCAAGAGAGAATGCTGGCAATCAAACCTAAAAATTACCTTTTGTTTGTTTTTACTTGCTGAAAGTTTGAGTTCTCTCTCAGGGTCAGTTGTGGAATGGTTCCCAGAAGACTTTCAGAGTAGTAGTATGTTAGGCCTGTTGATAATGGAAAGAAAAAAATGCCTGAACTTGAGACTTTATATGTATATCATTTTGGTTTTGACAGTACTCCCAGGTCAACAAGTAAGCTTACTAGATAATCCAGTTGTCTTTATGGAAACAAGATATACAGATGTTATTATGTTATTGTGACTAGACATAAATGATTTTGATGTGTTTTTTAAACTATTTAATATCACATTTCTACTAAGTTAAATACAAAATTCACAAGTCCTTTTTTGGGAAAAAAATGAATATTTTAGGAAATTCAGCTTTGGTTTTGGTAATTTAGTAATTTGCTATTTAAATTTTTGTCTGGAGCAGCATTTAACCTAGCAGTTAAAATGTTGGCATCTATCTGGGTTTGATTCCCATCTCTGGTTCCTGACTCTAGCTTCTTGTCAATGCAGATGCTGGGAGGCAGTGGTGATAGTTCAAGTAATGGGATTTCTGTCAGTGTAGGAGACCTGTATTATATTTCTGGTGAATCAGCAGATGAGAGTTCTCTCTGTCTCTTTTTCAAATATATACATTTAAAATATAGAGTTATTGTCCTTCATGTTGTAGTTATTATAGAAATTGCTATGTGGGATAAAACATATTAAAATAAATTATTTTTGATAGATTTTTTTATTCTTCCAGGAAGTGGAAAAGCATTGTCGCTGTGGAAAGCATACAAAGAGAATGCCATGTCATAAACCTTATCTGTGTGAAACTAAGTGTGTGAAGATGCGTGACTGTCAGAAGCACCAGTGTAGGAGAAAGGTATGTGTAGTAAGCTTGGAAAATTTCAAATTAAAATTGTCTCGAAGTTTTCATTTTTGGGTCCATTATAACACTGTCTTGACTTGTTCCTCAAATGTTCAGGAGCATTTTTTGCTTTCCATATAAAATATTAGTAAATATTCTAGATGGACTTTAATTATATATATTGGTGGGAAATCCTACATACAACATACATACATACATATATATATATATATATATATTTTAATAACAATTTCTTCTTGTCCTGTATATAATTCTCTCAGTTTGGTTCAATGGGCTGTTTCTGTTCTTTGACTTTCAAATCATTAGTGTCATTAATAGTTTCTGTGGTGGCAGAGACTTCACTTCTGTTCAGATTTAATTATTGATGCTTGGCTCACTATGTGGATGGTTCTGTTTTATTGAGTGTATAGATTTGTAATTCTTTTGAATTTCATTTTTTTTTATTATGAAATGTCTCATAAGATTCCTTGTTCTTAAATCTATTGAAATCTAATGTGTTCAGGTTTGTTTTTTTCTGTTTAGCGTTAACACAGTATACCCTTCCTCATAATTTAGATTTAATCTATTCATATCTTTATATTTAATGTGTATTAGTTATAGATGGCATTTAAATTTTATCTTATCCAAATTAACAATGCTTTTTGTGTAATTTGGGTATAGACTATATGTATTTAATATGATCTTTAATATATGGGGCTTAAATCTATCATCTTACTATTTATTTTCCATTTTTCCTTTTGTTCCTTTCCCTATTCTATCCTTTGATTATAATTTCTCAGATTTCAATGTATCTACTTTAATTGCTTATTAGTTTTTTCCATTGTCCTTTTTTTTTTTTGTTTGAGGCACTGCTTTAGACTTGTATTCTTTAAGAATCTTCTAACAATGTATTTAATGTCCTTGCTCCTAAAATAAAATGTATGCTTCTCTTCTTTTTATTCTTTGTATTTTGTTAAGTCCCAAATACAGTGTTTTTATTTTTGCCTTAAACAGCTAACTTTAAAAAAAAAAAGATTTATCTTATTTATTTGAAAGAGTCACAGACAGAGAGAGAGGGAGAGACAGAGAGATACAGATACCTTCCATCTGCTGGTTTACTCCCTACGTGGCTGCATTGGCTAGAGCTGGGCGAGTCCGAAGCCAGGAGCCTGGAGCTTCATTCTGGTCTCCCACATCGGTGCAGGGGCCCAAGTATGGGGGCCATCTTCCACTGCCTTCCCAGGTGCATTAACAAGGAGCTGAATCAGGTGTGGAGCAGTCAGCTTATGGGATGCCAGTCTCACAGTCAGCAGCTTTACCTGCTATGCCACATCGCTGCCCCCCCCCCCCCAATTACTTTTTAAAGAGTTTGAAAAAATAATAAAAACCGTGTTTGACTTTTATCATCATTCTTAATTTTTGATGCCTTAATTCTTTTGTGTAGATTTGATTTCATTTTCTGTCTGGAGGTTTTTTGTTTGTTTAAGATTTATTTATTTATTTGAAAGGCAGACTTACAGAAAGAAATGGAGAGACACAGAGAGAGATCTGCCATCCCCTGGTTCACTCCCCAAATGGCTGCAAAAGTGAGGGAAGGGCTAGGATGAAGCCAGGAGCCTGGTATGTGGGTCTCCCACGTGGGAGACAGGAGCCCACGTACTTGGGCCATCTGCCTTTGCTTTCCTAGGTACATCAGTAGGGAGTTGGATCAGAAGTGGAGCAGCTGAGACTCCAGCTGGTGCTTTTATGGGATGCTGGTATCACAGGTGGCGGCCCAACCAATGCATCATGCTGGCTCCTGAAGAATTTTTTTGTTTAAACATTTCTTGTAGTATTGGTTGTAAATTCTGTCTGCTTTGTCTAAAAATATCTTTAACTTTTGTGTAAAACAATTTAATGTAGAGTTCTAATTCGTTTGTTTCCCTCATGCTTAAAAGATGTTGCTGTATTAAATTTTTCCAATAAAGAACTATGATTGTTGTCTTTTTTCTGTACATAATATCTCTCTCTCTTCTGGTTGACTTTTATGGAGTGGTTTGTTTCTGGTGTTCCTTGGTGTAGGGTTCATCATGTTTCTTTGCCTTAGTTTTCATTCAGTTTCTTGGATCTGTAGTCTTAAGTTTTCATCAGATTTTTAGAGTTTTAAAATCTGTATCAGATTTTTTTCTATCTTCCCCTGCACATCAGCTCCTTTTTTTTTTTTTTTTTTTTTTTTTCGACAGGCAGAGTGGACAGTGAGAGAGACAGAGAGAAAGGTCTTCCTTTGCCGTTGGTTCACCCCCTCAATGGCCGGCGTGCTGAGGCCGGCGCACCGCTCTGATCTGAAGCTAGGAGCCAGGTGCTTCTCCTGGTCTCCCATGGGATGCAGGGCCCAAGCACTTGGGCATTCCTCCACTGCACTCCTGGGCCATAGCAGAGAGCTGGCCTGGAAGAGGGGCAACCGGGACAGAATCCAGTGCCCTGACCGGGACTAGAACCCAGTGTGCCAGTGCTGCTAGGCGGAGGATTAGCCTGTTGAGCCGTGGCGCCAGCCCATCTTTTTTTTTTTTTTTTTTTTTTTTTTTTTTTAGACAGGTCTTCCATCCTCTGGTTCACTCCCTAAATGGCTACAATGACCAGGGCTGGGCCACGCTGAAGCCAAGAGCCAGGAGCTTCATCTGCGTCTTCCACGTGGGTGCAGGGACACAAGCACTTGTACCATCATGTCTGCTTTCCCAGGCCATTAGCAGGGAGCTGGATTGGAAGTGAAATAGCCGGGACTTGAACCTGCGCCCATATGGGATGCTGGCGCTGCAGGCTGGGGCTTTACTGGGTCTCTAACCTGCTGTGCCACACCTCTTGAGACTTAAATGCTTGAGAATGGGCTGGAGGGAAATCTGTTCTAGAAAAAGTGGTCACAGGGAGCAGGTCAAGCCCTGGCGGCACCACTTCTAATGCAGCTCTTTGCTAATGCACCTGAGAAAGCAGCAAAGATGGCCCAAGTGCTTGGGCCCCTGCATCCATATGGGAGACGCAGAAGAAACTCCTGGCACTTGGCTTTGGATCAGCCCAGCTCTGGCCATTGCAGCAGTTTGGGGAGTGAACCAGTCGATGGACGACCTCTCTCGCTCTGTCTTCCCCTCTCTCCCTCTCTCTCTGGAAGGAAGGAAGGAAGAAAGGAAAGAAGGAAGGCACCCGTTGCAGGCTGCAGCTTATGTCACTACACCACAACACTGGCCCTTCCTCCATCTTCTTTAATTAATGGATGGTCTATATTTATAATGCCTCTTTTGATGTCCTTATCTATTTATTCTGTCATCTCTCATTTCTGGGTCTGATTCTGTTCCTTGATTTTTCTACTCCTTTGTGGGAAATACTTGACATTTTTTTGTACTTTTTTTTTTCTGCCTGTATTCCTTTACATATATTTAAGGTTTGTTCTGGGTTGAAGTTAAGTTACTAGAAACCATTTCATCCGTTTTAGGCTTGATAGTGTTAGATGTGACCAGAGTACCCTTTTGTCTATGGCTAATTTGGCTCCCTGTACTGAGGCAGTAACTGTTTTGAGTACTCTGCATATTGTCTGTGTATCAGGAGACTGTTCTGTTTTTTGAGGAAGACAAACTATTCCACGTCCTGTACAATCTCTGAAAATTATGCCTTCTCTTCCCACTGGTTTTCAGATTTTGAGTAGTTTCTTCTCACACATGTACGACCAGGGCTCAGCCAAAGACTCAAGAGGTCCTTTCTGGAGTTCTCTGGAGCTTTTTCTGTATTGTTCTTTCCTTGGCACAGATTCTAGCCACAGTGGCCCTTCTGAACTGTGAATTTTGTCTGCTCAGCTTGGTGAGACTACTGAATTCTGATTGTGATCTTTCTCTTTGTGCTGCAGCATTGATCCTTCAGGTATAAATTGATGCCACTGTAGGGCACCTTGTTTGGTTTTCATCTCTTAAGGGTTACTGTCCTGTGCTGCCTTATTGCCTGTCTGAAGACTATAGATCATATCTTCTGTCTGGTTTTTCAGTTGTTTGAGATAAGGAGGGAAATCTAGTCATTGTTACTCTATTACAGTCTGAAGGGGCCACATAATCTTTTCCCCCATTGCACTGGCAAAGTGATAGTCAGATAGTGTTACTCAGTAAATATCTCTCCAACTGAAGAACAGTTTTGACTTTTAATTACTTTTCAGTAGTATGTATTTTGTTTTGTGCTATTTTTATATCTGAAGCTTGTATTTATGTAATTTATAATCTTGAGTTCCTTTAAGACATTTGTGGTCTATATTTCTACTCCAGAGTTTGGGTATGTGAGAAATCAAGGAAGGAGTTGGGATGGCAACACAGACTTTAGATACTTACCTGGTATTTGTGAAAGAAAAATTAAGGCAGGTCATAGATTTTTCACACATTGGAAATCTAGGAAGTGATAAAATAAGGAAAGATAATTGGTCTCTTATCCCATAGCTTGAAATTTACTGTTAAACCAATTTATATATTAAAGTGATTTTATTATTTGTTCAGTTTATTTGAGAGGTAGGGAAAAATAAATAGGGATAGCTCCCATACTCTGATTCACTCTCCAAATGTCTGCAACTAATGGGGATTTGAGCTAGTCCAAATCTATGATCTGGGATGTCAGTTCAGGTTACCAGCTACTTGAGCCACCACCTTCTGTCTTTTAGTATGTGCTTTAGCAGGAAGTTGGAATCAGGAGCTGAGCCAGAACTTGGACCCAAGCATACCAACCCAAGTTGGCTGAACCAACTGACATTTTAATTAGTAGGACAAATTTCCATTCCTGATTTTATTTTTATTAAATTTAAAAAATAACCAGATGAATGATCTAAATTTATCATAGAATTTGCTCAGATCTATTCCTTTGGTTGGTATTGTCGACTTCTATTGGGGTGGGAGCCTTTTATTTCTGCTAAGGGCCATTGAATATTTATGATATCATTATCAACTTAAAAATTAGCCTGTTATAAATTTATTGCATTTTGAGTCCCATCTGCACTTGCATTGGCAGGGCTAGACCAAATGATTTTGTGGGCCTATTTGGCCAATGAGCCAGATGTTTCCCATCTCTGCGACATAGATAAGGAAATGAAATTATATGATGGAAATATTTTTCAGTCATAGACTAATTAACTGAAGGGGAAGAATGTTTGGTGTGGCTTTATTTAACGAGGTCATTGTCCATTTGAATATTTCAGTTCTTAATAATAGTATATTTACTTAACAGAAGATTGATACTCTTGAATACTTTCATTCTTATAGCATAAAGACGTATCTTTTGCTTCCCATAATTTCTATGAAAACTAGTAATGATATTCATATTATGCATGAGTTTTCAAATTACCTATTCTTTATATATTGCTTTCTCTTCAGTGTTGCCCTGGAAACTGTCCACCTTGTGATCAAAACTGTGGACGGACTTTAGGATGTAGAAACCATAAGTGTCCGTCTGTCTGCCACAGAGGTAAAATTTAACAATAGCTGTAATTTCATGTTTGTATTTACATAGAACTTTATAATTAATAGAGAGCTTTCACATTCATTATCTTACTTGATGCTCTTAACAGTGTTGAGAAGAATAGAAATTTGCCAGCATTCCCATTTTATGGACAATGAAATGGAAGCTAATGGGGTTCGGTCAGGGAATGTGCTATATAACAGTATGGTCAAGATTTGAATCCAGGTCTTTTGAATATAAAAAGTTTTCTTCTTCCTTGACACCTCATTATTGTTTCTTCACTTCCTCCTAACCTTCTCCATTGATTTTTTAAAATGAAAACATTTTTCATTTTTATTTTGAATTTTATACATTTATATGGAATTAAATGTAATGAGGTACTGGATATATCCTAAGCTAGTGGTTCTCAAACATTTTGGTCCGAGGACCCCTTTATACTTTTTGGGAAACTAAAGAGGTTTTTTTTTTTTTTTTTTAAGGATTATTTTACTTATTTGAAAGTCAGAGTTACACAGTGAGAGAGAGAGAGACAGAGAGAGGTCTTCCATCCACTGGCTCACTCCCTAGATGGCCGCAATAGCCGGAGCTGTGCCGAACAAAGCCAGGAGCCAGGAGCCTCCTCCGGGTCTCCCACATGGGTGCAGGGGTCCAAGGACTTGGGCCATCCTCCACTGCCTTCCCAGGCCATAGCAGAGAGCTGGGTCAGAAGAGGAGCAGCCAGGACTTGAACCGGTGCCCACATGGGATGCCAGCACTGTAGGCCAGGGCGTTAACCTGCTGCGCCACAGCGCCAGCCCCAAGAGCTTTTGTTAATATGGATTTTATTCATTGACTTTTATTGTATCTGAAATTAAATTTTAATAATATTTATTATTTTGTCTTAAAATGACAAAATAAGTCCATTATATCCTAATCCAAATAGCATAATTTTTGAGAAAACCAACTATAATAAACAATTTTTTATAAAGATTTATGTATTTTATTTGAAAGAATTATAGAGAGAGGAAGAGACAGAGACAGAGATCTTCCATCTGCTGGCTCATTCCCAAAATGGCTGCCAGGAGCCCACTTGGGTGCAGAGGCCCAAGCATTTGGACCATCTTGTGCTGCTTTCCCAGGTGCATTAGCAGGGAGCTGGATTGGAAGTGGAGCAGCCAGGACTCAAATCTGTGCCCATATGAGATGCTGGTGCTGCCAGCGGTGGCTTAGCCCACTATTCCACAGCACCAGCCCCACTGATATTATTTTACATTTTTGCAAATATTTTCAGAGCCTAGCTTAGTAGAAGATACCTTGATTCATGAATCTGCTTCTGCGTTTAGTCTGTTATGATATCCATTTGTCACCAGCTTGTTCAAAACTCTATGCTTGTGAGTACTTGCAGTCTCCTTGAATGGGTCTAAGGGACTCATGTGGTCCCACAGCTACATTTTGAGAATTATATCCAAAGTTACAAGTAGACGTTTTTGATTGTCTGCTGAGTACCAGGAGCTGAGATTATAAGACTGTACAAAACTGACAAGTTCCTGTTCTTACTCTCCCTTCATGGTAGGATACAAATAAATTAATGTAGAGATATTAGGTAGTGACAAGTGTTAAAAGAAAGCTAGAGTAAAATTAAAATTATGATGATGGGAATGGAGTATACACTGTACACTGTGACCAGGGAGGACTTTGAAAAGATTTCTTTTGAGAGGAGACCTGAATGAAATAGGGGATCAAGCCCTCTGGACATGGGGGTAGGGTAGCGTTCCAGAAAAGAAAACAGTGATTGCAAAGTAAAATGCTCAAAGGGACAAATGGTAGGATGTGAGGTCACAGAAATGATGAGATAAAGGTTTTTGGGAAAAGGAGAATATGTATAGAACCCTGTAGACATTGTTAAAACACTGGCGATTAAATAGGAAAACTGACTAATTACATGACTATTTAAAAAGTTGAGTCATTAGTTTAACTTTTTCTAAAATGTCAGGCCTGGTTAATTTTTATCAATTTATAACAAACATTTATAGTAATATAAAAGTTCAGTTTCCTCATAAACTACTTGAGATATATATATATGTATATGTATATGTATTTTAATGTATGTGTATATATGTATACACATAATAATAAGAAATAAGAGAAAATTGTAGCCCATTCTGATGAACGTATTTGTAAACATTTAAAAATTTTAGCTACTCGGATTCAGTTATCCAGTACTACAACTTTAATCTGTCATATCCAAGTTGGGTTTATTCTAGCGATAGATGTCTGACTTAACGTTAGATAATTTATTTTTATTTATTTTTTAGATTTATTTATTTATTTTAGAGGCAGAGTTACAGACAGAGGGAGAGAGGGAGGAAGAGAGAGAATCTGCTGGTTCACTCCCCAAAGCTGGGCCCAGCCGAAGCCAGGAGCCAGGAGCTTCTTTTGGGTCTCCCACATGGGTGCAGGGGCCCAACGACTTGGGCCATCTTCCACTGCTTTCCCAGGCCATTAGTAGGGAGTTGGGTCAGAGTGGAGCAGGCAAGACTCGAACCAGCACCCATATGGGATGCTGATGCTGCAGGTGGAAGCTTAACTTACTATGCCTCAGTGCTGGCTCCAGCTTTAGTTAATTTAATAATGTGATTTAACACATTAATGAATTAAAGAAGGAATGTGTAAAATGATTGATAAAATCCAACATCTATATTTGGCAAAAATTTAATTAGAAATAGATGGGGACATTCTTACCCTGATTAAAAGGCTAGAGCAAACATATTTAGTGGAGAAGAACTGGAAACTTCTGCCCCCTCTCATAATATTTTGAAGCAAATCCTGTAAGATTTTCAGTATTAATCTCTAAAAGATTGTTTCTTAACTGAAAAATAACTAACATTTTCTTCATATCAATAAACATCTTGTGTTTAGAATTTCTTGTTATCTTAGAAGTATCTTCATTTTTTTGCTTCAGTTTGTATGGCTGAAAAACTTAGATTGACATATTGTAATCAGTCATGTGTCTCAAGTCTCTTAATTTTTAATTTCCCTCCTTCATTCTCCCCACCTCCCTTTTTTTCCCTGTGATTGATTTATTGACGAAACCAGGTTGCTTTATTTGGTTTCTCAGAGTCTGGTTGCAGATTGCATTTCTATGGTATTATTCAACATGTTTTCCATTTCTTCCAAATTGTTAATAAGAGTTGTATCTAGAAGGTTGATCAAATTCAAGTTTGATGTTTCTTGGTAGTGTTTAGTTTATTTTTTCAACATGCTTAATTAATCCCCAAAAAAAGCTTATTAGCCCCTGAAAAAAAATTTTCCCTGCTGGGAAGTAGGTGGATGATAGACTTGTATGACTTTCACCATTTGTTTAGTCCATATATATAAATAAAACTATTTTCTCATACCATTGCCCATCATTCAAGATGCCTTCATTATCAAAATTATCACTTATAGGGAGAGGATACTAACTGTATGTTTATGTGATGAGTAAATGAAAAATTGATTTATAATTCTTTTAAGATCAAAGGCATCTGTATTTGCAGTTTCTGGAATTACTAAAACCATTGACCCACTCATTAGTCATCACACTAAATTCTCTATATGCTCTTTTTTCATTTTGAAGGTAGTATTCTTGAAGCTATTTTAATTAGTCATGTAGACAGCGATTTTACTGTCATGCTACACAGAAAACTAACATTCTGTTGATCAATAGGAATGCTGTTTAGAGAAATTCTCTTTTGTTCTTAAGATTTAATTTTTAAGATATTGTACTAAAGTTATAGTTACAAAAGGGTTAATTTTCATTAAAATCTTTGGATTGCTAGAGATATCATTAAGTGTAGATATTAATATGCTGAATAACTTGGATAATGTAACATCTTATTTTGCTTAATAAAGCTTAATCATGTGACTGAAGATAACTTTTCTCTATTTTCGAGACTTCACTAGATTATATTTATTGAAACACTAAAGTGTGAATTTAGTAATTTGTACAATGTATGCTTTGTCTTTCCCTATGATGCTTTTTACTATTTGAATCAAAATTCTTAATTTGTTTTTCTTCTAGAGGATTGCTTTTAAATTCTAGGGGCATTAAGATAGGCTGTTTTCTATTTTGTATCATTTATCTGTCAGGTTAACTTCTGATCAGTATTTTGCTTGGTCCTGATACCTAGCCAGCGGTTTCTTTAGGTGTTCACTCCTTTGTTGAAAACTCTTCTACCTTCCTTATATTTAATTTCTGATGAAGTTGCTTGGGAAAACTAAACTGGAAGAAAACCTTTAAGATGATCTCAGAACTTCTTAGAACTTTGTAGCCTGTTTGAAAGATTTTCTTTTATTTTGTTACTGTGTATTTCCATCAACCCATAACAAAAGAGAGCAACAAGCTGAAACCTAGTAAGTTTTCATTTTTAAAATGTTTAGAAAATACATGGAATTATGACCGTAAATGAGGATTTAGAATTTAGTCTTTCACAAAGCACAATAATGGAAAACTGACTGCACTTGTCACTAACCATTATCAGGTCACCAGAGAGAAGTTGTTCTTATTAGGGGGTTTATCTAAAAATAGTGTACTTGGGTGGAAGTATGGATGAAAATAGGCCAAAAAGATTATTGTTAATATTAGGTTTATCTAGAGGCTTAAATATATTTTTTCATGTTGTAGTTTTGAATGAGTAATGTGTTAAATTTGTTATTTGGAACACATAATATTAAGTGAAAAAAATTTAAAACTATTAACGTAGTAGAGTAGGAAAGTATGATGATCACAAGTTTATCATGTGATTCCTTTTTTCTTTTTTTTAAAGACTTATTTGGGGGGCTGGCACTGTGGCATAGTGGGTAAAAAGCTGCTGCCTGCAGTGCCAGCATCCCATGTGGGTGCCAGTTGAATCCCGGCTGCTCTACTTCTGATCCAGCTCTCTGCTATGGCCTAGGACAACAGAAGAAGATGGTGCAAGTGCTGAGGCCCCTGCACCCATGTGGGAGACCAGGAAGAACCTCCTGGTTCCTGGTTTCAGATTGTCATAGCTCCGGCCATTGTGACCATCTGGGGAGTGAACCAGGGTATCTGGGAAGATAGCTCTCTCTGCCTCTGCCTCTCTATAACTGCCTTTTGAATAAAAAAGAAAAAAGATTTATTTGAAAGGCAGGGTTAGGGAGAGGGACACACACACACACACACACACACACACAAACAGATATTTTCCATCTACTAGGTCATTCCATAGATGGCTGTAACAGGCAGGGCTGGAACAGGATGAAGCTAGGAGCCAGGAACTTCACCTGGGTCTCTCATGTTGGTGTAGGGGTCCAAGTACTTGGGTTATCTTCCACTGCTTTCTCAAGCATTCTAGTAAGAGAGCTGGACTAGAAGTGGTGCTAGTTCATGAACTGGCACTCATATGGGATGCTAGTAGTGTAGTTTGTGGCTTAACCCACTAGGCTACGATGCTGGCCACTGTGGTGAATTTTTACAAAATAAAATTCATCATGTAATCAGAACTCAGATCATTAGACACAATACTACCAGCATTTCCAAAATTCTCTTTGTGTACTTGATAATTATTCTGATTTCATACAGTGTTGATTGGTTTGTCCTGTTTACTTTATCTAAATGGGGTCTCATACCGTACTAATACTGTTTGTGTCTGGCTTCTTCTGTTTAATGCTGTGTGGTAAGATTCATTTGTTTTGCTGTCATTCTTCATTCTTCTTGTAGATTATTCCATTGTGTAAAAAAATTATCAGATTTATTGATTTTACCATTAAAGGATATATAAACAATAATGAAAGGTTCTTTATAAATATCCGACTTTTTTTCAGGCAGTTGCTATCCATGCCCAGAAACTGTAGATGTGAAATGCAATTGTGGTAAGACAAAGGTGACAGTACCCTGTGGCCGAGAACGTACCACAAGACCACCCAAGTGCAAAGAGCTATGCAGGTATGAAACTGTGCACACTACATCTGGTGCCTTACAATTGAAATTCATCTTTTAAATATTGTTAGTATTCCAATTCACTTTTTTGGTACTTAAAATATGCTGCTTCTTTATGAAATCTGAAGGTATGTAAATAGGTAATTGCACGTTAGAAATGAGTGCTCAATGATCAAAAGTAATTTAAAAAATTATACTTTATGATTTAGTCGACCACCAACTTGCCATCATACAAGTCAAGAGAAACATCGCTGTCACTTTGGCTCTTGTCCCCCATGTCATCAACCTTGTCACAAAGTTTTGGAGAAATGTGGTCATCTGTGTCCTGCTCCGTGTCATGATCAAGCATTAATAAAGCAGACTGGCAGGGTAAGACAACAGTATTATTAATGATATGGTCCATTGCTGTGGTCAGATTATCTTGATTTTATTTAGTCACTCAACAAGGAATGATTAAACACTTTTTGGGTAATAAATTCTGTACTACGTACTAGAAATTGGGGTAAGGTAAATAAGACGATCTTCTATTGAAAGACACTTATGGAATAGAAATGGAGAAAAAACAATAAATAAATGTTGGTTATTACAGTGTGATGGTCATGATATAGATGAATTTGGTAGTTTTCCTATATATATTGTGGTTTAGGGTTTTATATATCTTCTAGTTTTTTGATTTTTTTTAAAAGATTTTATTTATTTACTTGAGAGGTAGAATTACAGACAGTGAGAGGGAAAGACAGAGAAGAGGTCTTCCCTCTGCTGGTCCACTCCCCAAACGGCTACAATGGCTGGAGCTGAGCTGATCTGAAGCCAGGAGCCAGGAGCCAGGAGCTTCCTCTGGGCCTCCCACATGAGTGCAGGGCCAAGGAGGTGGGCCATCCTCCACTGCCTTCCCAGCCCACAGCAGAGAGCCAGATCAGAAGAGGAACAGCTGGCACTAGAACTAGCACCCATATAGAACGCCGGCCCTGCAGGCAGAGGATTAACTTACTGCACCACAGCGCCGGCCCCTCTTCTAGTTATTTAAAAGATCCATTCACCTCTCCTATGACTACTTTTCAAGCCCTTGCTGTATGTCAGGCATTCTTCTAGGTGATGGGAAATAGCACTGAACAAAATAATAGAGATTGCATTCAACTGGTAGATTTTGGAGTTTATGTTTCTCATTCTCCTTTTGGCTTATGAGAATTACAGGAAACTATACTGCCTTGATCCCTTTAAAAACTGGAGCCTGCCTCAGTTTTTAACACCAAATGTATGTGGAGGGGAACAATCTGATATAATATAGATGAAATAAGGTATTTCAGAAAACAGTTTGTTGATTACCTGAAAAAACTTTCAGCCTGCTTGAATGGAGGATACATGAAACTATCTAATTGGAGTCTTTAAATGACCATTTAATTTATTTCTTCAGAGTTTGAATTGTTAACATTCTGCTTTATAGCACCAGCCCACTGGCCCTTGGGAACAGTCCTCAGAGCCAGCATTTATTCAGACTGCATTACCTTGTCCTCCATGTCAAGTTCCTATTCCTACGTAAGTGTTAGCATTTTAACTTAAACAACAAAATGTTTTTACATAGTCCTATTGTATCTTAAATCAACCTCTCCTTTCTTTCTTAGTTCATTTCATCATTATTTCAGGTCTAGAGTATAAATTAGTCACCATGTTCAGCTTCATTCTTTTTTAGCTATATTTGTTGTGTGACTTGGAGATCACCTGTGGATATTTACTTCTTTTTGGGTCTTTACCCCAAGCTGGAATTTAATGTCTTTATTAATATTCTAGCAATTTGTGCTTACAGTTATAAAAACACATTCAAGAGACTCATCATTTTTTAGGTTTTCTGATGACACCCATTCTAAGAGGTCAAGATGACTTCACTGGTGAATTCTGAACGTTTAAACAGTTAACACCATCTTCCTTCCCTTAAGGATGCTTCTTTCCCAGCTCACTTAATGAGGCTAGTATTTCCATGATATTAGAACTAGAGAAAGGCATCAGAGAATACTGCCAACCAGTATCCCAAATGAAGATAGATATAACCATTTTCAACAAAACTCCAATGAATGGAATCCAGCAACACGTAAAAAGGATCAAACACTATGACCAAGTGAGGTTTATTCCAGAAATACATGGTTGATGTGTTCGAATCAGTGTAGTTAGAATAAAGCACAATTGATAGATGCAGAAAAATGTGACAAGACCTGGCACACTTTCTTGATTTAAAAACACCTGAATTACAGTGAAAAAAGAACTTGCTTATCCTGATAAGGGTATTTATGAAAAGCCCACAACTAACATCATGCTTATTGGTGAAAGACTGAACTTGTCTTTCAGAGCAGAAAGATTAGATGTTTGCTTCTGCTACTTCTCTATAATATTATACTAGAGAGTCCAGCTAGAACTATTGGGCTTTGGGAAAAAAAAAAACAAGTATTTTTTTACTTGGATAAAGAAGTAAATAAATTTTGAGCCTCATACATGTTCGCGAATAAGTGTGATGGTCATGTCATAATTATGATATAGTTGAGTTTGGCAGTCTTCATATATTGTGGTTTAGGGTTACCGATGTCCCCTACTGTCTTCAAAGGTGCATTCACCTATTGTGAGTGTTTATCAAGCCTCTGTCCTCTGTCAAACGTTCTTCTAGGTAAAGGCTTCCTGTCCATGAACATTCCCATTTATTTAAATCTTTGATTGCTTTAGTTAGCAGTTTGTAGTTTTTCTTTCATAGATCTAGTATTTGTTTTGTTAGGCATATCTTTTTCATTTTCTTTTGTTGTGCTAATGTGTTATAATTTCAAATTCCAGTTGATCAATGCTAGTAGTATTGGAAAGCAGTTGGCCTTTGCATATTAGTCTTGTATCCTATAACCTTGCTATATTTAGTTGTTATTTTCATATGTATGTATTCTTTGCTTTTAATAAAGCTTTATGCATTATCATCTTTTCTTTAGATATCTTTTTTGAATAATTTATAGTGTTTTTATTTCATTTTATTTTTCTTTGTAGGGAATGCCTTGGGAAACACGAGGTGAGTTATAGGCACAGTTTTTCAGTGAGCTTAATACCTCTTCTGTACTAGAGTTGTTAGAAATAACAAAATTAAAGTGTTATTACTATTTCAGTCTTAAAAAGAGCATAATGTTTGTCTACTAGTTTTAAAAATGTACTGTGCTTTTATTTGAGAATCAGCCAGTGTGTGTCCTGTCACTATGGAAGCATCCTATTGAAATTTGCCTTTTAGGAATATTTTTTCTTGGCATATTTTAGAGACTTCTGATAGGCTACTTTGATTTTGATAAAATTTTATTATTGATGAAACATATTAGACCTTTGTGAAAGCTGTTATCAAATGATAGCAAAGTAATTTTGGGAAATGAGTCCTGAAGATTCTGTTTATGTGTATGTTGTTCTGACTTCCATTTTTTTCTGAAAAGGTGAGCCCACTACCATGTCATGCTGTAGGACCCTACTCTTGTAAGAGAGTTTGTGGCCGACTATTAGATTGTCAGAATCATACATGTATGAAGGAATGTCACAAAGTAACTGAAATTGAAGGCTGCATTGGCAAAAATAAGGTAATATACTTAGGTTGAGTGTATATATATTTGAAATATTTATTTTCTAATTATATCATAAGTACTTTTCTATTTTGTTTTAGTGTCTTTCTACTTTTTTGCCCTCATTCTTTCTTCCTTGCCTCTAAGGCAATTTTAACAGCTTGGTATATATTTCCCTATATCTTTGTGCTACCTCATAATAATGTACCTTTTAATGTGGAGCTCCTCACATGCTCTGTCTGTGTTAATACATAGGATATAGTTTCATGACAAAAAGAAATTATATCTCTTTTATTGTAGGTGGTAATATCACCTCCACCTCTCTCCATATCTCTTAGTCTAGAGCATTTGTTGTCAGCTGTTTTTCAAACCTGACATATATGATAGATGGTGTTCACAGTTTTAATAAATTCTCAAAATTTTTTGGAATGTCAGTAGCATCAGAGATGTATATTTGTATAATTTACTAAAAGAACTTTAAAAGGATGAGAAATCAAGCATTCAAAGATCTCTATAAATAGCCATTTTACAAGGAAAAACAATGTAGCTAGTAACATTTTAAATAATATTGGTTTATTTTTAAAAGGATTAATGTCTTTTCCCTAGAGTTCTATACTACAAGTGTCTTAATGAGGAATAAGCCAGAAATGTCAAACTTGGCTTTATTCTCATGTAACATTAAATTTAAAGATGTTTAAATTAATAATATGCATTGTGTTCTTGAAAATTTTACTTGTATTGTGAGTTGCTTTTTGTCTTTGATAACTGTAATGCATGACTTGATATTATTCCTTTTTTTTTTTTTTTAAGATTTATTTATTTATTTGAAAGGCAGAGTGACAGAGAGAGAGAAAGAGATTTTGTATCCACCGATTCACTCCCCAAATATCTGCAATGGTCCAGGCTGGATCAGGATGAAGTCAGGAGCCCAAAACTTCATCCAGGTCTCCCACATGGAAGGCAGGGGCACAAGTGCTTAGGCCACCATCCTTTGCTTTTCCTGGCATCAGTAGCAGAGCAGCCAGATTTGAACCAGTGTCGGGGTATTGACATCAAAAGTGGAGGCTTAACCTGCTGTACCACAATGCTGGCCTCCTTAGTACCATCTTTCTTCATGTGTAAACCTACAAACAAAAGTATTGCTTATAATTTCTTCCATCAATGCATGACTTGATCCTTTATTAAAATATACTTATAAAAGATAATAGAGTTATAAAACGAGCTTAACAAGTAATAATAATGATTTAAAATCATCCTTACTAGTTAGAGTACAGCTGCTCTATGGCTTTTTTCCGCTAGATTTCTAGAACATCAAGAAAAAACTCATTTTCAAAGTTGATATGATCAGTGGGGGATTATTGTGGATTATTCTAATATTGCTCAGTGGGTTAAAACTTCTGTTTCTTTTTAAAAATATTTATTTATTTATTTATTTGAGAAGCAGAGTTATAGACCGAGAGAGGGAGAGACAGAGAAAGAGGTCTTCCATCCGCTAGTTTACTCTCCAGATGTGCATGATGGCTGGAGCTGGGCTGATCCAAAGCCAGAAGCCAGAACTTCCTCCAGATGTCCCTCATGGGTCAGGGGCCCAAGCACTTGGGCCATCTTCCACTGCTTTCCCAGGCCACTAAAAGGGAGCTGGATTGGAAATGGAGCAACTCATACATGAACTGGCACCCATATGGGATGCTGGCACTACAGGCAGAGGCTTAACTTACTATGCCACAGCACCAACCTTCCTGGTTTTTAAAATTAGAACTGCATATGATACTTGACAGCCAGACTTACTGCATTTCTGTATTAAGACAGTCTTTCCTAGAAGATGGAACTTGAGGGGCCAGCGTTGTTTGATAATGATTATACTTACTGGGTAGAAGTGAATGGATAAGATTTTACTTTATTTTTTTTTCTGCCATTGATTGTTTTTTAGGAAATGCTTTACAGTTGTAATGGGGATATTTTATATAGTCAAGTTCTTAATGGTGAGATAGTTTGATCAATTTTATTTAGTTTGTAGGTTTGTAAGCATAAACGTCTATATGAATAAAGTCATATTTATTTTCTTACTATTCATTTTGTGCATTTTTAAGATGATTGAGACCATATACCATTTTACTAACTTTATTTCTAAGGACTACAGAAAGTACTTCTTTTAATGGGATAAGTGAGTTTTATGTTTAATTTGTAAAAATATTTGACTTCTGTGTGTAGATGATTTATTTCCTTGCTGTTTTTTCAGGCTGGCCCTGAATGCCTTCATTGTGAAGAAGGGTGCTCTAAATCACGGCCGCTGGGTTGTCCTCATCCATGTGTGTTGCCATGTCATCCTGGAGAATGTCCTCCCTGTGTCCAGATGCTTAGGATAAAATGTCACTGCAAGATTACAAGCTTATATGTGGAATGTAGGTAAGTGGACTGAAGAAAAGTAGGTGTAGTACTAAAATTATTTGAATGATATTTTTGTGTAATTCTGAATCCTTTATAGTATTCTTTCAGGAGTGTTTTTCATGTTTTTCACTTGTGTTCCTTAAAATCTGCAGGCCTAGAGTTTTCTGTAGAGATCTGAAAGGAAGAAATGTAGATTCCTTCACCTTCTACATCCTTCACTCTGATTTCAACCAGAGAAATTCTTCTTTTTTCTATTTGAGGGTTCTGTATAAAATGTTTTTGGAGAAAAGCTACATCACTGCTTCTTAACATTAGAGGAAACACTGCTATAACAGATTTTTCAAATAACTGTGTCAAACTAGAATTTTGTTTGATCAAAATTTGACTCATGGGGCAGGTGCTGTGGTGTGGTGGGTAAAGCTACCACCTGTGGTGCTAGTATTCCATATGGGCATTGGTTTGAATCCCAGTTGCCCCACTTCTGATCCAGCTCCATGCTAATGCGCCTGGGAAAGCAGCAGAGGATGGCCCAAGTGCTTGGGTCCCTGCACCCATGTGGATTCTGAATGAGCTCTGGGCTCCTGGATTTGGATTGACCTAGCTCCAGCTGTTGCAGCCATTTGGGGAGTGACCCAGTGGATGGAAGATATTTCTCTCCCTCTCTCTGTGTGTGTCTCTCTTTTGCTCTCTAACTCTGCTTTTCTAATAAATAAATACATCTTTAAAAAATTTTATTAACTTGTACATTGTTACTTAGACATAATTTTTGAATTATGTATTTAAAAGATAGGCTTTGCTTATTTTTTTTTTTTTTTTTTTTTTTTTTTTATCTTTTATTTAATGAATATAAATTTCCAAAGTACGACTCATGGGTTACAATGGCTTCCCCCCCCCATACCGTCCCTCCCACCAACAACCCTCCCCTTTCCCACTCCCTCTCCCCTTCCATTCACATCAAGATTCATTTTCGATTATCTTAATATACAGAAGATCAGCTTAGTATACCTTAAGTAAGTATTTCAACAGTTTGCTCCCACACAGAAACATAAAGTGAAAAATAATAGATGATTTTTTTAAAATGATGATGAAATGAAATCAGATCAGACCTATTGTCATGTTTAATCCCAGTGAGAGTCAAGTTGGGAATTGAAAATTTCTTTCTTTTTTTTTTTTTTTTTTTTTTTTTTTTTTTTTTTTTTACAGAAGATCAGTTTAGTGTACATTAAGTAAAGATTTCAGTCGTTTGCACCCCCATAGAAACACAAAGTGAAATATACTGTTTCAGTACTCGTTATAGCATTAAGCCTCAGTGTACAGCACGTTAAGGACCGAGATCCTACATGAGGAGTAAGTGCACAGTGACTCCTGTTGTTGACTTTACCAATTGACACTCCTGTTTATGGCATCAGTAATCTCCCTATGCACCAGTTATGAGTTTCCAAGGCTATGGAAGCCCCTTGAGTTCTCCGACTCTTATCTTGTTTAGACACGGTCATAGTCAAAGTGGAGGTTCTCTCCTCCCTTCAGAGAAAGGCACCTCCCTCTTTGAAGACCTGTTCTTTCCACTGGGATCTCACTCACAGAGATCTTTTTAGGCTTTGCTTATTACAAGTGTTAGTCTTAGAGCTTTTATTTTACCAGGATATGACCTATATATTTCGATTATTTCAAAAATGAAAACTTTTACGTCGTGGATTATGTAGAGGGCAAATAATTCCAGTTGTTTCCTACTTAATAATTATTTAACATAATTTACCATTTAACTCTCAGCTTTATAACTTGCAGATCTGTCAAGTGCACTTTTTATAAATAAATGAATATAACTTATTCTTCATCAAAGTTTCACCCACCAGTTTTAGCATCGATTTACTACTATTCTGGTATAAGTTATCAGGTGTTAACATGGTAATTTCCAACTGGTAATTGGTAATTTTCTACGTTTATTAACTGGCATTTTTTCTATAAGAAATATCCTTCCCTTCTGTTATTCATCAATGGTAGCATAGCCCAATTCTTATTTTATTCGTATCTGTTACTGTCATTTTGATGTTTAAATTATTGGATATCAAAGACCCATGGGAACATAATTTGAAATATTCACATGTCCTTTTGACATGTTTCCATCATTTTTTGAGTATTTCTTGCTTTCTGGGGTAATAAAAATGTCTGAGGCTCATCTTGTACTTGACCTCTTGTAGCCCAGGGATGAGCCATTTGTCTCAGGAAGCCTTTTATTGGACAGTGAAAGCTGCTCGGTGTTATTGTTCTTCATGTGTTGTTACCTCTAGGCTCTCTATTTTGATGAGTTGAGAATCATTTTTGAATTTCTTTTGTGAATTGACTGTTCATATCCTTTGTGCATTTTTTTTCTTGGAGTTTTGATATTTTTTTTCCCTTAGCTGACTTCCTGGATTTCTAAATAATTCTCTATGTATTAGGGATATTAACCTGTTACATATGATATATTCTGCAATTATTTTCTCCCTGTTTGTTATCTTTTCTTTTGACTTAGTTAAGGGATTTTGTTTCATTTGCCTTGTAATCACTTTTTAATGTAATTATTTGTTGCCAGTATTTATGCCTGATAACTGGTTTCTCTTTTTTCTGATATTGGTTAATACCTCCAATTTACTGTTAAATAGTATTGGAGATAGTGAATGTCCCTGCCTTGCTCTTATCTTCACAGACTACCTCTTGTATTTCTATATTATGTAAAATAATTGGCTTTATGGCAATGTTATTCAGCAGTTCTTGTTCTTTTGAGTATGTCTTTAAGGAAGAGGTAATTTATCAAATGCTTTTTTTTTGACATCTATGAAGATAGTCAAAAGATTATTGTTCTTGGACCTATTAATATAGTATATCCTGTTACTGAGCCCACTTTGCATTCATGGAAAATTTTCTCACTCCATTATGGTGTATTATTTTCATAATGTAGTTTTGTATTTAGTTTGCTAATCATTTAGAGCTTTAAAATACTCATAAATGATATTAGTGTATAAATTTTATTTTGTGTTCATCAGATTTGGATATCAATATTATATTTGGTTTATAAAATAAACTTGGTTATTTTCTTGATTTTCTGTACTTTATTTCCTTGGTTTTCTATTTTTATTTAGTAGCATCAGAATTAACTGATCATTGAGAGTTGGTATAATTCCCCTTTGGGTTTTGCCTGTGTATTTGGTGTTCTTGGTAACTTTCTTTATTTTTCTCTAATGAAAGTTTTATGTGTTTTCCTCTCTAATGGGGTCAGTTTTGGAAAACTGTATTTTTCTTGAAAATTAATCTGCTTCATTTAGGATTTTCAAGTTTATTTGTATAGAGGCTTTATAGTCATGATTTTTAAAATTTTTTTCTGTCTTATGACTTTTCTGTCATTCTTAATTTGAATATTATTTACTTTTGCCCTCTCCAGTATTACCTAATAATTTTGTTTTCATTATTTAAAAGAAACCTAGGATTTCAATTAATTCATGGGATTGGCTTTTTTATTTTTTACCACATTGATTTTCACTTTTATCTTATCATTATTTTATTTCTTTTTTAAAGAACTTTTAGTTCAGAAGTTAATTAAAATTTTTTTAAAGATTCATTTGTTTATTTGAAAGTCAGAGTTACACAGAGAGAGAGAGAGAGAGAGAGAGAGAGAGAGAGGTCCTCCATCCGATGATTCACTGCCCAACTGGCCACAACGGTTGGAGCTGCGCCGATCTGAAGCCAGGAGCCAGGAGCTTCTTCTGGGACTCTCACATGGGTGCAGGGGCCCAAGGACTTGGGCCATCCTCTATTGCTTTCCCAGGCCATAGCAGAGAGCTGGATAGGAAGTGGAGCAGCCGGGTCTTGAACCGGTGCCCTTATGGGATGCCAGCGGTTCAGGCCAGGGCATCAATTCGCTGTGCCACAGCACTGGCCCCATAATTAATTTTTGTGCTTTTAGCTGTGTTGTAAACATGTTTAAAGGTTATAAAATTTTCTCCAATCATTGCTTTATACCTATTCCGAATATTTTTTTGTATATGTTACTTTCTTTGTATTTGAGAGTCCTTGTGTCTGGACTCTTTTTTTTAAATCCAGTAAATTTGTTTTGTTCTGGGGGGATAACATTCATATTTCCTGTTTTTAGTGTGTTTCCATCTCCTCAGCTATGGCCTATAAGAATGAAAAAAATGTAACAGCTTTTAATAGAGCCAGTATACAATTTATTGGTGTTATTAAGTGAAGCTTTACCATGAAAACTGAAGTGTTGTCTTAGAGATTATAGCTAACTTAATGTGAATATTTAAGGTAACACTTTTAATCACCAGTAGACTAAACTTACAGTGATTTTGTCTGTGTTATCTCATGAATGGAAATAGGGAAAATAAAGGAAAGGAGGAAGAAAGGTGAAGGGGAAGAGAACAGTGAAGCATGTGATACAGGGAGCTTTAGATTGGCACTGGCTGTTAACTGGATGGTGGTGTATTACGCTTCTGCTCACTTGGCTATTATAGTAGTTTTACTCCTTGATTTTTGTGACTTTTCTGAATTACTCTCTGAGTCGGATATAAAAGCACAGACTGATCTAAAATTTATTAGTTTCTAACATTAATTTCTAATTTTAAAAACAACCAGAAAAACTTCTAATACGCTAAATGCATTTCTTTCTTAATAGCCTAAAATTTTCCATTTGAAGTAACATTAAAAACTAGTTTGTGATTTTTATGTAGATTGTTTAATGTATTCTAATTGTGAATTAAATGATTGATCTATGACAAAAGATGAACTAGAAAGAAATGTTAAAGAGAAGCCAGACATAAATGTATTCTGTGTGTGTTTTGTATTTCCTTCTTGCAGTTATTGCCCTTTTGACATTTGATTTGTTGGTAGTAGATGGAGAGCAGGGTAGTTTGAATTATCATAACAAGTAAGTAATTGGAAGGAAATTGTTACACATAGAGGCATAATTGAAATGTATGTTGAGAAAAATGAAATAAGATAATTTTCAGGATGTATTTGAAGTTGTGAATTATTTTTAGTAAAATTATGCTGTGAAATCGACTTTGGTTTGAGTGTCATCAAAACTTTCTTGTTTTTAGAAAAATAACCACAGCTGATGAAAATGAAAAGAATCTCCTCAGTTGTTGCAAAAATCAGTGCCCCAAAGAGGTAAGCTTGCAGAATCTTTAAAGTTGTGTTCCCTAGACATTGTTTCTCTGGCTTTTTATTCTGTCTTGTCTTCCTTGGCCATCTTATTCAGGTCTTTAGTGGACCCAGTAAAATGTGGGTCCAGAAAGGAAAGGTAATTAATTGATGTCTGTAAGAATATAATCTGTCCTAACTGAATGTTGTTTCTTTATGAAATTTCTTTATGAAACTTGAGGATATTATAAGTAGGAATTACCCATTAATAGTTCTTTTTACAGATTGATTTATTTGAAAGTCAGAGTTACACAGAAAGAGAAGAGGCAGAGAGAGAGAGGTCTTCCATCCACTGGTTCACTCCCCAGCTGGCCGTAACAGCTGGAGCTGTGCTGATCCAAAGCCAGGAGCCAGGATCTTCTTCTGGGTCTCCCATGTGGGTGCAAGGGCCCAAGGACTTGGGTCATCCTCCACTGCCCTCCTGGGCCATAGCAGGGAGCTGGATCGGAAGTGGAGCAGGTGGTCCTCCATCGCCCATGTGGGATGCCGGCACTGTGGGTGGCAGCTTTACGCACTATGTCACAGCGCCAGCCCCACTGCATGTAGTTTTTTGTTGTTGTTTTTTTAAGATTTATTTTATTTATTTGAAAGACAGAGTTACAGAGAGAGGTAGAGACAGAGAGGTCTTCCATGTGCTGGTTCACTCCCCAGATGGCTGCAACAGCCGGAGCTGAGCTGATCTGAAACCAGGAGCCAGGAGCTTCTTCTGGGACTCTCACATGGGTGCAGGGGCCCAAGGACTTGGGCCATCTTCCACTGCTTTCCCAGGCCATAGCAGAGAGCTGGATGGGAAGAGGAGCAGCTGGGACTCAAACTGGCGCCTATATGGAATGCCGGCATTTCAGGCCAGGGCTTTAACCCACTTTAACACCACAGCACCAACCCCTGCATGTAGTTTTGAAATATTTATACATCATGGGATGGCTCAATCAAACCAGTTTTCATATGTATTGTCATATATACTCATTTTTTGTGGCCAAAATACTTAAAAATATAATTCTCAGCAATTTTTAAAAAGATTTATTTATTTTAGAGATAGAGTTACAGGCAGAAAGAGAGGTCTTCCATCTGCTGGTTCATTCCCCAAATGGCCACATGGCTGGAGCTGGGCCTGTCTGAATCCAGGAACCTGGAGCTTCTTCCGGGTTTCCCAATAATGCCCATTTTGGAGTGTGCCATCTTGAGTAAAATGAGACAATAACAGGTAAATATCCTGGAATATGGTAAACACTGAATATGTGCCATTATGGTGATGATGGTATGGGCATTCATGTACAAAGAATATTGTTTTAAAAGCTTTTATTATGGCCGGCGCCGTGGCTCAAAAGGCTAATCCTCTGCCTTGCGGCACCGGCACACCGGGTTCTAGTACCGGTTGGGGCGCCGGATTCTGTCCCGGTTGCCCCTCTTCCAGGCCAGCTCTCTGCTGTGGCCAGGGAGTGTGCAGTGGAGGATGGCCCAAGTCCTTGGGCCCTGCACTTCATAGGAGACCAGGATAAGCACCTGGCTCCTGCCATGGGATCAGTGCATTGCGCTGGCCGCGGCGGCCATTGGAGGGTGAACCAACGGCAAAGGAAGACCTTTCTCTCTGTCTCTCTCTCTCACTGTCGACTCTGCCTGTAAAAAAAAAAAAAAAAAAAAAAAAAAAAAAAGCTTTTATTATTATGAAAGAGAACTTTTCTTATTAGTAGTATTAAAATTGAACATGATGAAACATGATGAATTAGACAGTACTTAATGTTGACAAGCCATTTGATCTGACTTATTAAAGTGCCAACAGAATGATGTTGAGAGCTGAGCAGAGTAGGAAAAACCCATCCTACTTTGAATGGAAAGGGTAAAGCATCACATCTTTAAGTGAATACTTGGGTCATTTCTAGTTCGGGTTGTTATCAAAAATGCCGCTGTGAACATTTTTGCTTGTGCACCCCATGGGAGACCAGGATAAGCACCTGGCTCCTGCCATCGGATCAGCGCGGCAGCTGTTGCTCTGACTCCCAGAGAAATTGTGGTGAACCAAGCAGTCATCACAGTTTGTGTCTTATGCAACTCCTACCAGCACTTGATGTGGACAGGTGAAGGGATTCAGAGTAGCTATTAGATGAGGTGGCAGAGCACAGTGAGAGATTTAGAGAAAAGAGAAGGCAGAAGACCCAGACATAGGAAAAGAGAGATTTGGAAGATGTCAGTGAAGTTGTGAAGATTGAGTCTGAGGTTGTTCAGGAGGCAGAGAGATTCAACATAAAAAGCAATGTGTATGTGTGTGTGTGTTTGTGTGTGTGTGTGTGTTTTAATCTCTGATAGGCTACAGGGGTAGAGCACTAATCAGTGAAAGACCACACTTTATAGCCATGATTTTATGTAGTTTTAAAAAGATTTTCCTTTACTGATTTTTAAATGCTTCTCTGTTATTTTCGCTTTGAGAATTATTGATTTAAAGTTGATGTAGAGTGGTTAGTTCCTTTTAGAGGTAATGCCTGGTATAATTACTTTAGAAGTTTAGGAAAGAATATGTGGAGATGGGGAAGAGAGGATAAGGGTGAGCTAATGGCAAATGTTTGCTTGCTTTAACAAGTCAGACTGAAAGCACTGGCAGGAACGAAGGTGAGAGTGAAGTTAAGGAATACAAAGGTTTGAAACAACCACTATGAGGGACATTTTTGATAATGAGTAAATACTGAGCATGTTCAACAGTGTAGGGCCTTGTATTACTTGTAGGGAGAAACAGAACTGAAGTGGTCCTGGAATGCATGGACTCTTTCTTCAGATACTGGGGAAAGTGGAAAATGGCCAAAATGTAAATATATAATTGCCTTGTTTGGTTTTATTTTAGCTTCCTTGCGGTCATAGATGTAAAGAGATGTGTCATCCTGGTGAATGTCCCTTTAATTGCAATCAGAAGGTAAAACTTAGATGTCCTTGTAAAAGAATAAAAAAGGTAAATATTTTAAGTTATTGAAAATATTTTTCTATGTAGGTTTTGTTTTTATATGGTTTTGTTTTTTGGGTCTATAGTTTTTTGGCTTTTTTTGCCTTCTATTTTAAACTTTGAATCTTTTTATTATTAAAATGAGTTCACCTATTTCTGCAAATGGTTATTTAAAAATTAGCCTTGGCAATTTAGTTGTCTGCAGTTTAATAGTAGAAGAAATATTGTTTTATGTTGGAACCAAGCTTCATGTTCCTTTTTTTGGTAGAAGCAGTGTGTTCTGGATCTGTGGTTTTAGAAACAATGCGAGTGACAAAGTGAGTTTCATGGCTTAAGAAACAGTCTGGAATTTGCCTTTGTTTTGCAGTGATTTGTGAAACTGGTTTTTGGTATCAGGTTTGCCATTTGAAAACCTTGCCTTAAAAAGACCTCATATGGACAGCCTGATAAAATAGCATTCAGACTTGAAAATAATTCATTTTAGTGTAAAATACTGGTAAAGAAGGAGTTGATGGACAAAAATCGGTGACTGAGAGGCCCAAGGGAAGCAATGTACTCTTTCCTGAAGCCTATGAGAGAAAAGATGATGGCCCCAATAGCCTTTAATTCTCATTTTCCCTTGAGTTCCTTGCAATGTAGACTCCTTTAAATTTTTATTCTTTCTTGACCTCTCAGTGATAGTTGGACCTCTTTTTTTTTTTTCACATTCCTATAGTCATACCTAAAGTTAATGTCCTTCTTCTTCTCTTTAAAATCACTCCTTTATTTATCCATACAACATATATATGTAGAGGATCTTTTATAGGTCCTTTGTTTTTTCATTTATTTCCATCATTCCAATATATTTTCCTGTGGCAGGAAAATGTGTACCTCATCAAGCCACTTCTGTTTGAGATACCTTTTCAGTTTTCTCTGAAATCTCATGTCTTTTCCAAATACAGTGTGCCACTTGTTAATACTTTGGAATAACTCTTTACTAGGCTTTGGCAACAACCTCATAGTTGATTTCCCTGCTTATCACGTAAGTGATAAGTTTTTCATCACTTAAAGATGCATTTTCCAAGAACGTATTATGTGTATGTATGAAGAGACTTGGAGTACAGGGGAATCTGATACAACCTCTGCCTGCTCGTCCAGTCTCACTGCCTTGCTTTCCTCTCTGTGAATTTGTTACTTAAGAGCTCTCACATATTTGCTGTGCTCCCCTTTAGTCTTGGCCATATATGTATTCCTCCTTGTATGTAAACAGTGTTTTCTTCCTGCCTAGTCCTCAGTGTGAGCCTTGCCTCGTTTCTGAAAGTCATCCTCCCCTTGACTCCTTTCCTCTTGGCTTTCTTTGTAGTTATTTCACAATTTAGAGCTTTGAGATTTTAGGGAGGTCTCAAACCTTGTTTCCTCATCTGCAAGTGGCATTTATGCAGATTCATTGTAAAGAATATAAGTGGAAATGTATATATAGCTTTTAGCACAATGACCACTATCCTTAACTAGTAGCTATTATTACTGATTTAACACTTAAAACTTATTGTATTATTTTCCTTATTGTGTTCCTGTCACAGCATGTGGCATGTGATAGACATGCTGAAAGTACTTTTGAAAGAGGAAGAATAAAATCCTCCTTCCAGGCTTTTTATAATGTCTGTAAACTCAATAGTACTTAATTTGTCTCCAGTGATTGTTCATGTAATGTTTTCATCTGTCTGAACTATCCTTGGAGGATGCCAAGTTCAGCTAAAAATGAAGCATTAAGGGGGAAAATCCCCTCCAAGTGGTTGAATTTCATTAGTGTTCTCACTAATGTATATTCACTTTACTCATAGGATTTGGTGATCTCATTTATAAGCTGTAGTTAATTTGAGCCAAAAAACCTTGAGTTTGAGTGTGTGGTAGGATAGGAGAAACTGGTACAAAGACGTACACTTAGAGCAAAAGTGATATTGGCAACAAGAAACAGGGAATAGGGGCCGGCATTGTGGCATAGTAGGTTAGGCCTCTACCTGCAATGCTAGCAACCTTGTATGGGTGTAGTTCCTGTCTCAGCTGCTCCACTTCCAATCCAGTTCCCTCCTAATGGCCTGGGAAAGCAGCAGAAGATGGCTCAAGTGATTGGGCCCCTGCACCCACGTGGGAGACTCAGAAGTTCCTTCCTCCTAGCTATTTGTGGCCATTTGGGGAACGAACCAGTGGATGACAGATCTGTCTCTCCCTCTGTAATTCTGCCTTTCAAGTAAATAAATAAACATTTTTTAAAAAAGGAATGAATAAAAGGTAGATAAAAGCACTACTAAAACAAATTCTAGGACTGTTGAATATTAGAACCATTATTTTGGGCAACTCAGTAGTCATTTTATAATAGCATAGTGCAGAAATTGATCATAGTATTAATGTAATCAAGAATAGAGTAGATTAGTGTTATTTTGTTAAAGAGGCAGGGAAGGGCAAACATAGCTTCATTTTTACCTAAACTTAGAAAAAAAACAACAGCACAGTTTTAGTAATTTAGAGAGAAAACATGTAGCTCTCCAGAAAACTCTGGAGCTACACTATCTGAGATTGTAGCCATTAGCCACATGGGGCTTTGTAAATACGTATTTTAATGCATTAACATGAAATACAAAGTTGGATTCCTCAGGTTCATAAGCCACATTTCAAGTGTCCATTAGCCATATGTTAGTGCGGTATTAGTATTATAGTGCAGATTTATAACATTTCCACATGCCAAAATGCTCTGTGCAGACAACACAGCTCTAGAACTTTTTAGTCTCTGGAAACCTTAGAGGGATAACAAGAAACAATAAGGAAAAGTAAAGAAGAAAAACAAGAAGAAATAATAAGTCAATAGTGGCATTCAATAAATATTTATTTTACAGATTATTTTAATTTTATGATAGTTAATTTTTCAATTAAGAGAAACTAAAGGAGTAATTACTATTTGAACCAAGATGGTTAATGCTTATAACTTGATATCATTAAATGTTAGTGAGTGTGACTGCGAAACAGTGTTTGTAATGTTAAGCTGCTACATAAACTCTTTGTGAAATTTAGTTAGGACATTGACAGAAAGATCATTTGGAATTTGGATTATTTGTAGGAACTTCAGTGCAACAAAGTACGTGAAAATCAAATTTCAGTAGAATGTGACACAACATGCAAGGAAATGAAGAGAAAAGCATCTGAGGTAATGTCTCACTAAATATCATTTTAAATGTGCTAATGCCCTTCCATACTTTTTTGTATATTTATGTGCTCATCAAAAATAGCTTTGAAAGCTCATCTTTTATAATAAAAACCTACTATATTATAGGCCTATTTTGAATCCAAGCTGTGTTTTTGTGTATTATAGATTCCTAATATGCTAACTCAAGAGGAATATTAAAAATTTTTAAATATTTCAGTTTACAGTGTATTAATTTTTGAATTGTGATCTAACATCTATTATAGTAGTTAAGCTCAAATGTAAGGTATAAAACTCCACCCATTTCTTCCATCCTTTCTCCCTCTCCACCATAATCTATTAATGCCTTGGTAAAAATTCTCAGTATAACATGTACATTTCTTTAAATTATTTCCATTATAAAGCTTCCAGGAGTTGCGATGTGTTAATGGGGTCTGAGGTGGGAAGATACTAAAATTCTATATAAAATTAATGATTAAATTGTTAACTTATTTATAAATGTATATAAACAGATAAAAGAAGCAGAAGCCAAAGCTGTTCTTGAAGAGGAAAAACGAAGACAACAGGTAACTAAACAAAATATGCAGGTTTATGTGGCATTATTGTTAGTTTTTGTGTAAATACAGGGTATATTCCAAGTACGTGCTAGGAACTGTGAACTCTCTTCTGAACTGAAACTATCATAATTTTTTCAAAACAAAAATGAGTCATCTACTGACTTCACTCCAGGTATGTTAAAACTCTGAGAAGGCCTGAGACCCATACATTCCCAAATATTTTGTATATTCTCCATTTATTTCCATGTGGATTTTATCCATTCTTCAGTTGTAGTTCTTCTTGTGGTAGGGACACGGGAGAGGGGGTGTCCTCATTGTTGCATGTCACCTCCTAAGCACCATGTTTTCACTCAGCCAGAGGTATTGGAGTATCCATTTGCTGAGTTACAAATCCATCTTTAATAAATAAGTGTTGTTTACTAACTAGTATATTTGTTTTACTAAATCACTCCCTTATTTCCTCATTAGATCATTAAATACAGAGTAATTAGCTGTTTTTTTAATTATTATTTCTTTGATAACAAGTACAATCCTGATAATCCTGGTTTTCTCAGGATTTGTTTGTATCTTAAGATACAAACTTAGCAGGCAAGGTATATTATATCTACCTTTACATGAATGAGGAAACTGAAACTTGCGTGACATGTGGAAGGAGGTTAGAAATAAAGTTAGAAATAATTCATGTGCCAAATAAAGAGTGGTCAGGATTACCTCTGACACCTCATGGTTCTGTAAAGTTAATTTGCCTAATAGCTCTAAAATAAGTTATCCGAACTAATTCAGCAAAAATATAGGTTGACTGAAATCCTGGCAGATTAAAGTATTTAGAATAACTTCTTTTCTTCCCTTATCCTCTACCTTTGTATTATGGATGAAAATCTTAAATGTTTCCTATTTACTGAATATGTATTTCCTATTTACAGAAAATATAGAATATAATGTTTACTTGATCACTGTAGTCATCATTTAAGCATCACTTACTTTCCTATGTCAGTGGTGCTTAAGTTTGGCTCTTTTTATGATATTTTAACTCTTTTCTGTATATCAATAATACCACTTTGGATATTCAGACATCTGGACTCATTAAAGAATTAAGTATTTCATTAGCTCTTCAAATGTGGTTAATGGCCACAATAATGGACATGTTAACTGAAAGTTACGTTTCCTTCTCTTTCCGTCAATTTAAAGCATGAAACATTTTTCCTCTTGAATTTTTGCTTTTTTTTTTTTATTAGGTAGAGTTATGGACAGTGAGAGAGAAACAGAGAGAAAGGTCTTCCTTTTGTTGGTTCACTCCCCTAATGGCTGCCATGGCCGGTGATGCGCCGGTCCGAAGCCAGGAGCCAGGTGGTGCTTCCTCCCAGTCTCCCATGCAGTGCAGGGATCCAAGCAATTGGGCCATCCTCCACTGCCCTCCCGGGCCACAGCAGAGAGCTGGACTGGAAGAGGAGCAACCGGGACTAGTACCCGGCGCCCCAACCGGGACTAGAACCCGGGGAGCGGGCGCCGCAGGCAGAGGATTAGCCAAGTGAGCCAAGGTGCCATCCGCGGTTTTTTTTTTTGTTTTTTGTTTTTTTTTTTGACAGGCAGAGTGGACAGTGAGAGAGAGCGATAGAGAGAAAGGTCTTTGCCGTTGGTTCACCCTCCAATGGCCGCTGCAGCCGGCGCACCGCGCTGATCCGAGGCAGGAGCCAGGTGCTTCTCCTGGTCTCCCATGGGGTGCAGGGCCCAAGCACTTGGGCCATCCTCCACTGCACTCCCGGGCCACAGCAGAGAGCTGTCCTGGAAGAGGGGCAACCCCGCTGTTTGTTTTTAAGTGTATTTGATAAAGAGAAGCAACTTCTGAAACTACTTTCTCTACTTAAATTTCTTCCCTAAAAACCACTGTTTATTACTTGCATTATAAAAAAGTAGATTGTAGCTATGTTTATTTTCTCTGGGCATCACTTAGTACTTGCTATAAGCAGGTGTAGAAGTGTGACCGCAATGTGCATATTTTAAGGTACTCTGTTAATCGAACATACTAATATTGAGTGTCAAAGTCAGGCCTACAGTGTCAAGTCATCCTTTCTATTATTCCCCATTTCCCTCTCTGTTTCCCAGTTGAATGCAGCGAGTCGTGGACAGAGGATTTAAAAAAGTTAAATTAATATATTTATGATATATCATTATTACTAAGACATTTCTCAAGCTGATTTATTTTCATTGAAATGGGAAGATTCAAATCAATGTATGAATTGGATTTAATAAAATTGACTTTGTTTTGATTCAGGCTGAACTGGAGGCTTTTGAAAACAGGCTGAAGGGTCGTCGGAAGAAAAACCGGAAAAGAGATGAAGTGACAGTTGAGCTATCATCCTGGCAAAAATATAAATACTATGTCCTTCCAGTGTGTGGAATGGTGTTTGCAGTGTTTGCATGGTACATTGCCCGTGATGTGGATTAAAAAACATTTTGATCTTTTACTATACCTCAGATTGTATTTGTTAAGTTGCTAAATTTAGAATATTAGAAAACATATATTGTAGAACATGCTACTTAGTCACATTCATCTCTGTATTCTCTTCAGTTGTTTGAAGGACAGAATGTTAAGCTTTATCTTGATTAGTATACTAGAAAGACAATATAACAGTTTAAAGTAAAAGCATGACTGAAAATATTTCATAAGGTTTAGCTAAAGGAGGAGTAACATGTTTGTTGTTCATTGTGCTTTCTTGTATTAACTCAGTTATTTTATTTAATAGTTCAAGCCAACATTTTGTGTTTTTTTTTGTAAGATTCAGATGAAACTGAGCCATATACACAGTTAGGGGACTATTTCTTAAAAGTTTTGGTTACTTAGGATACTTGATCATGTAACTTTGTACTTTTTTTTTTAAAAAGTTCTCCAAAAATCTTCTAAAATTGTAACATGAAATTGTATAATTGGATTCCAGAAGTTGGTTTTTTAGTGTGGACTATTTATCAGTCATTGAAATAAATTTCAATGTAGTGTGTTTTTCAGAAAATTAGTTGTTTTCAACAAACACCAGTCTTGGTTCTTCACATGTGGCTATTTCTTGTGTAAGAAGCTTTTGATTGGAATTGGCATGTTTTGTAAAACTCGTATGTATCTTTTAAAAATAATAATAAAATTAAAACTAATATTTATGAGCAATATATGCTGAGCAAGGGCTTATAATCTTTATGTACTTTATTTTCATTTCTCTTGACCACAGTTCTAAATAGTTAGAGATAACCAGTTCTTAATGGAAAACAAACTGATGGAGAAGTATCAATGAGCCACATCTGTTTGATGTAAGGCATTGTAAGGAGTTTTCCTGTTTAATTTTTGTATGTTAATGTTTTCATTAAAAATTTTCATACCAAATTTGTAATCTAGAATATTTATTTTTAAAATATCCAAGAGGTTGTATTTTTGTTAGGCATTTATACCAGTGTATAAAACTGTAATACTTGATGTAGAACACAGTAATTGATAGGTGATAAAATATGATAGGAGTACAGTTAAATATAAAGAAGTTAAAAAAATTTTGCTCAATAATACAAAAAATTATGTTACTTTTTTTAAAGATTTTATTTATTTGAGAGGTAGAGTTACAGACAGACAGAGGGAGAGACAGAGAGGTCTTCCATCAGCTGGTTCACTCCCCAAATGGCCACAATGGCTGGAGCTGAGCCGATCTGAAGCCAGGAGCCAGAAGCTTCTTCTGGGTCTCTCATGCAGGTGCAGGGGCCCAAGCGCTTGGGTCGTCCTCTACTGCTTTCCCAGGTCATAGTAGAGAGCTGGATCGGAAGAGGAGCAGCTGAAACTAGAGCTGGCGCCCATATGGGATGCTGGTGTTGCAGGGGGAGGATTAACCTGCACCACAGTGCCAGTCATGTTACATTCTTTAATTGAATATTAGTGAGTGTGGAATTAGCAGAATTAAAGGGCACCTTTATAGGCTTTAGGTTTTGATTTTTTTTTAAAAAAACCATTCCCTAATATAAAGTTAGTGGGTTAATGTTTCAGGAGCATTAAATCAAAACTGTATTTAACTTATTACCTGTTTTAACAAAAATTAATCTTAGGAGTATGAATGACTAGGTGTTATGTGGAAAGCCATTTCCACGTAATTTACAGTCTTAGTATATATTAAGCAGGCTTGAAGCCTGGTCATGTCTGTTGTTTCTTGGGCTTCTGTTCTTACTAACAAAAATTTTCCAGTTTGTAGGAAGAATTTAGTGAGCAAAGGAAAGAGGTTGTGTAAATGATAAAGTAAATTTTTGTTGTTTTTTATTTCTTTGGCTTGCTCAGAGCTTAATTAATTTGTCCCAAATCACACAGGTATTGCTTCATTGATTCAGCCAACAGAAGTGAATCCTGTACGACAGGAACTTCTAGGTACTGGTGATAATGGTGACCCTCCTCTCAGATTGCCACTAAGGAACAGAAGAGAGCAGGCAGGATATAGACACACGGAAAATGGACATGGATTCATGTGTGACAAGTGGTGTCAAGAATAAGACTGGTGGTATAGAAAGTGTTGGAAGTAGAAGTGAAGCGACACCAGCTAATTTAGATTGGGAAAGGCCTCCAAGATAGGGTTTTCTTCTTGTTGCAGTGGACAGTGTTGGGAGGTTTGAGCGGGGGAGAGATTTTATTTGAGGAAAGACTGAATGGGGCCAGAGGGCAAGTGTAAAAGCTGGGGGAAAGATGAGTAGCTTTGGGCTAGTGGTGGCGTTCCCACACTGGCTGCGCCTGGCTCTAGTTCCCCTGCTTCCCCATCACCCTGCAGAAATGCACAGTGAGCTCAAGTGCAGTGAGGGAAGCAGGACGGCAGGTCAGTGAGTTTGGTCAAAAGGAAGTTACGTTGTGTCTAAATACTTAAAGGGTTTGTACTGATAGAAGTGAAGTAGTTCAAATTGTCTCTTGTTTCCATCTGAGTCAACTGAAGAATGGAAAAAGTTACCTGGTAGCCGCTAAGAATGACAGGTAAAATTAGAAAACATGATCCTGTTAGTTTACTACTTACCTTGTGACATTAACAAAGTTTGCTAGCTTACTGGTTCAGATTGGTAGAATAGGTGTACACACACATTATATGGAAATCTGATGTTTTCCAGTTTAATCACTTTTAGGATTTTCCCAGTACCTAACATTTGTATTTCAGATAATTTCATGATTCACATCTAAATGAAATGCAAACAGTCTCAAATAAATAAGCACAGTTGTTACTGAAATTGCCAGAAGAACTTTATCAAAGCAAAGCATTGAAAACATTAGCTTTTTGTGAAGAAATCTGTAATGCTTGAACTTTATGGCTGTGATGTTTGAAATTTGAAACAGATAAATCTCTGTGGTGGTGTTCAGAGACGGTTTATAAGGAATGTTTAGCTCTTCATACTATTACAAATGCATCTTGAATAATAGCAGAAACAAACTTTATTTAGAAATAGATAATATTTAAGATAAAAGATGGAGAGATTTGTTTTAAAGTACACCTTTTCCTTTCAGAAATATCTTTACCTAGATTCCTTGCACAGTGGATACAGCAGTTGACTTTGTTGACATGCATATAATCTACGTGGTGAATCTTTCCATCTGATCAAATGACTGAAAATTAAGCCAGATTAAGACAGTAGGAATGAAAGATCATCTATGTGAGGCATCTAGCTTGTTACCAATGGTGGTTTTCTGAGCTTCAGGCCTTGGTGTATTTGGGCCTCATCTAGCCTTGTATAGTCAGGATTATTGAGACAGTGTAAAATACTCAGATCTCTAGGATAAAGGATTTGTTGGGTATTGAATCAAGAACATTAGAGGTGCAGCAGGAGCCAATGTTTGTGGGATCAATTAATGAGCAGTAGAGAGAAGGGACTTTAAAGGGGGAGAACTGCAGAAAACCTATGAAGATTTAGGTGGCATGTCCTGTTTTGTTGGCCAGTCCTTGGTTACTGGGAAGTGAGGCACGTGTCTAGGTTACAGAACTAGAGTTGACATAAAGTACTTCTGTCTCTGGTTCTGTGGAATTTGCCCACTTTATTGAGAAACAGTGATTAGACTCTGGGAGCTTCGTGGAGTGAGGAAGAAGCAGAGTGCTGGCCAGTAGCTCCTAGAACACATGTGAATTTGAGGTTGATGGGAGGAGTTGGGAGCCCCGTTGCCCTCTGGAGACTTTGAAGAGAGAAGAGAGACCAGGTATCCACCTGGGAAACTATTTTCCTGTGTTTAGAATGTTGTTTTATGGAGTCAAGTTCAGGTTTATTGTTTGCTGAGCTTTTTTCATGCTACTTTCTCTTTCCAATTCATGTTGGGACATGTCTCTGAAGAATTATCCATGGAGAGCATGAAATTCCACAATCCAGATTCCTTGGGTTAAAACATCCTTACAGAGAGTTGCCCAACCGGGCAAACTCATCAGCTCATCCTCTATCTTAAGACATGTTTTCCTCGGAACACTAAATAGTAGCTTGTGTTGTGTGGTTAGCATGTGAGTTCCGTGAGACCCTGGGGCAGTTTTGTTTACTGCTGTAACCCTGAGGTTGAGGGAACCATGCCTGGTCACGGACTAGATGCTGGTATTAGTTTCCTGGGGCCTTCGTAATAAATACCACATCTAGGGTGGCTTAAAACAGCAGAAATTTGTTCTCTGACAGACAGTTCAAGTGGCCAGAAGTTAAAAGTTAAGGTGCAGAAGGGTTAGATCCCTTTGCAGGCTCAGGGGAAACTGCCTCTCTCCCTGCTCGTGGGCAGCAGGCCTTGGCATTTCTTGTGGATGCCACTCTCCCTTGTCTTCACATCACCTTGTTCGATCTCTTACAAGGATATTTTCTTTGGATTTAGAGGACATCTCATTACAATATGATTTTCTCTTAAATAACTCCATCTACAAAGGGCGCTGTTAGTAAGGAGGGTCACATTCTGAGAGGAGAGAGAGGAGAGAGTGGCCCTAATTTTAGGGAGAATACTAACCCACTACAGTGCTCAGTAAAATTGTGTTGTACAGAGAGAAGAGAATTTATTCATCCAACAGATACTCAGCACTGGGCATTTTCATCCTTGTGTTCTAATTGTGCTACAGAAGGTACAGTTAAGGAAGCCAGTCTGTGGTTCTACCACGTCCTGATTGTGAGGTCTCAGACCACTTCCGTAAGCTCAGTCTCCTCTGTGAAAGAAATAATGAGTACCTAATAGGCTTTAGTTATTATTATGCATATGCAAATACTTTAAAGTGCTTTACATATTTTTCAGTATCCGTAATGTTCCATGAGATGGGTTGCCTATTTTTCTTATTTTATGTTTGAGGAAACGAGGTTTGTTCCAAGAATTAAAAACAGATACCATGTATGTCACTTTGTGGAGTGCTTGGTACCTAATGCTTCGATACTCTTGGCTGAAATATAGAGGAATGTGATATAATCTTTCACTTGAAGACTTCTCTTACAAATTGATCCACGAATCATAAGGAGAAAAAAACAACTTGTGAACTGAGGTATCTCACCTTTTGCTCATTGATCCCTGTCATTGAGGGAACACTTTTGGTGGGAGGACTAAGCAGGTGCTAGCCAAAGGGCACTTGGGCAGACTGCAGTATGGGCGCTGAGGTGTGCCAGAGTGCTAAAAGTAAAATTCCTTTGAAATTTCTCAGGGGCCAGTTCTTATTACCTTCTACCCAATGACCACTATGGTGTATTGGGATGGGAGATTGATGTCCCAAAAATATGAGATACAATGACTACCTGAGTTAACTTTCATCATACACTGAGTAGTTCAGTGAGCTAGAATACCAGAGTACTTCAGAAAGTTCATGGAAGGGTGGGCATGTGGTGCAGTAGTTAAGAGGCTGTCTCAGATGCCTGCATCCTGTAATCTCAGTACCTGGGCTGCAGTCCTGGCTCTGCTTCCAGTTTCAGCTTCCTGCTGCTTCCTGCCAGCGTGCTCCCTGGAAGGTATCTGGTGATGGCTCAAGAAATCGGAGCCCTGTCACTTATGTGGGAGACCTGGGTTGAGTTCAAAGCTCTTGGCTTTGGCCTGGCTCGGTCCTAGCTATTCCCAGCATTTGGGGCGTGAACCGCATGGATGGGAGATTGCTCTGTCTCTGCCTTTCAAATAAGTAAAGTTAATAAAAACCAAAAAGTTCATAGAAAATGAAATTAAAAGATAATTTCATTTTGGCTCAGAAGATTTTGAAATTCATGCGTAGTTTTTTCATAAAACACATTTTTCATGGATTTTTTGGAAGACCCTTCACATGCATGTATTTCTAATTTTTTTGTACTGAAATCTTTTAATTCTATTTTCCATGAACTTTTTGAATATTTGGGAAGCTGTGGGTATGTTTTCTACTCTGAAGCAAAATAAACTCTGCCCCTTTCTGCTAAGGTACATTTCCAGTGTGCCTATTTCTTGCCATTCTTCAACATTTTTATTCTGAAGGCTTTGCATCTGTATGTCTTGTCTAGAAATGCTGCATTCTAACTCCATGAAACCATCTTCCCATTATTTGCAAGTATTTCTTGCCCTTTGCATATCTGTATCTTTGTTTAAGCATATTTATTCCATTAGACTGAAAGCTCTGTGAGGGCAGGAATTCTGTGTATTTAGTTCATCTGGCAGCTGGCAAACCCTAGATGAGTTGAATATTCCTTCAACTAAGACAAGCCTTGGGGTAGCATATTTTTAGCCATTCTTGGAATGCTGGCTGCTTCTCTAAAGTAACTCTTGTTCTCAAGTTGCCTTCATTTGTAGTACTAAGCATTGGTTTGGTCTGTAATATAGTATGTGACCAAGGTGTTAGTAAAATCATCCTTTCCAAGGGTATATTCACTACCTCTAAGTTAATTTGTCTATGAATCTCTTTAAGGTTTGTGTGTTTTTTTATTTTAAGTTATCTGACTAGTTGGTTATAGGCTTGAAGTGCTAGACAAAAATTTCAAAAGGCCAGAAGTGTTCCTTTTTGTAAAACTAAACTAGTTTAAGAAACTAGGTGGTTAACTTTAAAATAAGTTGAACTGCAAATGTGAGGTTTTTTTTTAAAAAAAGGAATAATCCAAGTAGCTCATTAAACATTATTGTGAACATAGTAAGTATGTGCCTTCTAATATTTCTATGATTTCTTACATTATAAAAGTGTTATAAAGAATATAAAAATAGACATTTAACTTGTAGAGCCGATGTGGACGACAGTATGAAGGTATCTCAGAAATCTGAAAATAGATCCACCCTATGACCCAGCCATCCCATTCCTGGTAATTTACCCAAACCAAATGAAATCAGCATATGAAAGTTATCTGTACCCCCATGTTTATTGCAGCTCCATTCACAATAGCTAAGATTATGGAATCAATCCAGATGTCCATCACTGATGAGTAAAGAAAATGCTATATATTTACACTGTGGAGTACTATTCAGTTGTAAAAAAAGGAATGAAATCCTGTTTTTTGCAACAAAGTGAATGTTTAGTGAAATGAGCCAGTCCCAAAAAGATATGTTTTCCCTGATCTGTGGTAACTAATAGAGTACCAAAAAAAATGTTATGTATATGAGCGAAATTGATATTTTGAGATTTGATGACTGTTTACAGCCTTTGTCTCTACTGTTGAAGAATAGTGTTTTGCCAGCGCCAAGGCTCAACAGGCTAATCCTCCGCCTGTGGCGCCGGCACCCCAGGTTCTAGTCCCAGTCGGGGCGCCGGATTCTGTCCCGGTCGCTCCTCTTCCAGGCCAGCTCTCTGCTGTGGCCCGGGAGTGCAGTGGAGGATGGCCCAGGTCCTTGGGCCCTGCACCCGCATGGGAGACCAGGAGAAGCACCTGGCTCCTGCCTTTGGATCAGCGCGGTGCGCCGGCCGCAGCAGCCATTGGAGGGTGAACCAACGGTAAACGAAGACCTTTCTCTCCATCTCTCTCTCTCACTGTCCACTCTGCAAAAAAAAAAAAAAAAAAAAAAAAAAAAAAAAAGTGTTTTTTCTTATTATTTGTTGAATTATTTTCTTAGTGTAGGGTTAATCTTACGAATATAAAATAAACTGAAAAATCAAGAAAGGAAGGAGGGGTGAGATGGGAGCATGGGTGAGAGGGAGGGCAGGGTGGGAAGTATCACTATGCTCCTGAATCCGTATATATGAAATACATGACATTCGTTCACCTTAAAGTAAAAAACACAAGTTGTTATAAAAACATGAAAATAGATATTTACCCTCATTTTTATATCATTAACCATATGCAAAGTACTTTTCTGAAGTATTCATTCTGGTGCACTTGGTAATGAAATGGTTGGGTTTTCTTTCTAACAGGAGAGTTTAAGGAATGCGTATTTTATACCATCAGGGCAATCTGTGTTCTAGAGCGGAGGAACACAGTATAGTAATGGAGACTGATGGGTCTCAAATCCACCGGTTGAGCTCCTTTAATTTCACAGTAGCACCTCCACCAGAGGGCAGAAAGTAGAAGGGAAATAAGAAGCAGAAATGCCGGACTCCAGAAAGCCCATAGAAAACTTGATGACTGAATCCAATCCGATGTTATGGACTCCCAGAAAGCCCACTCCATGAGTACTCCATGTTCAGGGTCAAGCTGAGACATGAACTCCTCGCTCAGGATTCCCAGGCTGCACCCCTGAGGTGTGATAAGGCAGTATTTTAGGAAGAAGAACACAATTCTGAAATGGCACTGCCTCCAGGAATCCCCACTCAGCTACTTGCTACCCAAATAATCACAGGCTGGTTACTTCAATGCCCTGAATCTGTGTTCTCAATACAATAATAGCACCTACCTCACAGTGGCTGGCAGAACTTAAAGAGGAAATTTACATCATGTGTCCACTGGCACAAAGCCGACCACATCCCAAGAGTTTCATGTGTGTGAATTATGATAGTTTGTCAGGTACTGGATTCCAAATCTGAAGTTAGAGTAACATGGAATCAGTGTTTCAGTCTTTTTCCTGGGCAAATGCACTGTGTTCTACCTTGCATCTCATCTCAGAAATAAAATACAGATTTTGTCCCTCAATTTCCTACTTTTTACAATTTTTGTTCCCAGCAATAGTATTCAAGGAACAGGTGCCTGATCCGTATTTTGTGGACTATGTACACGACCTTCTGTAAGTAATGGAGATGGATTCATTCAATAGCACCTTGAGTGATTCCAGAGATCTCCATGAGCATCTGAAGTTGGAAGCAAACATCATTTCTAAGAAAGAGTCTTTTCCTCTGTCTCTTCTTGCCAAACATTTGATAGTCATCTTGGGCTTCAGATGGGGAAGTAATCGGCAGGGGTGTGAATACCTTCAGCCCCCTCCCTGCTGCTGCGGTAGGAAAAGTGGCTGCTGGCGAGAATTCCCCCGCCCCCTTAGGTGCAGCCTGTGGATCTGTGGATCGTGTGAGCAGGAAATCCCACACCAGCTTTATGGAAGCAGGTGGGCCTTCTCCCCTGTCCCTGCGGCCCCAGCGAAGACTCAGACAGACAGACACGCAAAAGCAGACTAACCTGCCCTAGCCCTCTAACGGGGAGGCAAGTCCCATTTGCCCAGTGCAAATATCGCTCGCCCTTGACACCTTTAATCTTGTGAGAGAGAAACTTCGTCTCTAATTGTGAGTGCCTGCAGTTATTTGGATTTTTGTTTGGCTCTGCTCTGGCTCAAAGAAAACGGTCTAAGATGTGACAGAGACAAGTAACTGTTTTGCTCCCAACCACTGTTCCACAGCCCGAACGGAATCCTGTCCTTTTGCTGCTGCGGTTGTGGAGTGTAAGTATTTTTTGGCGGGGGGGGGGGGGGGGGGCAGCAGCCCCTTAGCTCTCCCTCTGCCCCAGAGGGGGAGCGTCTATGACTGCAGAGAGGTGGGGATGTGGAAGATCTGTCATCAGGCTTTCTTCTGGGTACGACCCAGAGGCGCGAGGGAAGGGAGGGAGTGGTCCGCGGGTGGGATCTGTGGAGCACACAAAATATGGGGCTCCCGTGCCTCCAAGTTCAACTTGTCCCTTCCTGAGTGAAGAGACGGGCATCCGTGGTGCCTCTCCCAGCGACACGGAGAGGAGAGAACGCACCCCGGAGGAGAGTGGACGCTGGGGCCAGCGAGCCATGCTCTCCACCAGGCAGCCCCCCGCCCCCGCTCGGGCACAGCGCCCCCGCCCAGCCGCCGCCCCGAAGCCGGTAGGTCCACGACTCGCGCTCCTCCCGCAGCAGCCAGGTTGGGTGGCCTCCTAGGGGATCCAGGGTCAAACCCTCCTCCCCAGGGTGCCACCTCCCTCCTGGACGTCGGTGAGCGCCGGCGGCCTTCGCAGTCCCACGCGGAGCGCCCTGCAAACTGTCCCTGGACCCACGCCGTCCCCGCCTCGGGTCTCCCAGCGTCCGGGACCCTCCCAGGCAGGGTCATGGGCAGGGTTTCCTTCAGCGTTCGAGTCGGTTCGGTGCGGAGAGCCCGCTGTACTTGTCAAGGGCGATGCCACCTCTCGTGCAGAGTGCCTCTCCCGCCGGGTGCCGTCCACGCGCCGAGCGGAGCGGGCTGCGCGCGGGCGCCCTCGGGGGCTGCAGACGCAGCCGTCGGAACCGGCCCCCCGGGGATCCTCGGCTTCCTCTCCGCGCCAGCGGCGCACGCGGCCGGCAGCTGGAAGGAGCCCGCCGGCGCCTCGACCGCCCCAGACGTAAGCCTCCGTCCCCAGCCGCGCGCCGGGGTCTCGCTCCCTCCCACAGCCGGGACTGGCGCTCGGGTCCCCGCTGGCGTCCGCCGGGCGTCCGCGCACCAGCGCGCCGGCAGACTGCGAGCAAACTTTCCCTGGGGCGCACACTCGCCTAGGTACGCCGGGCTCCGCCCGCCGGGGGGCGCAGGCTCTCCGCCACCAGGGTCTGGCGGGCTCCCGGCCAGTCCTTAAGGGAAGGGCACCTTGGACGCTCCCCACCGGCCTGAGCGCCTGCCAGCCGAGTCTCGTTTGCGGCCGCTCCTCTCCTTCGGCGTCATTCAGGGTGTGGAATGCGCTCGCTGCCGCGGGGGACCCAGCCGAGCCGAGCCGGGACCGGTGACGGCGCGGTGCCGGCAGAGCCCGGGACAGGGTGGGTGGCGGGCGGCAGGGAGGCGGCGTCCCCTCGGCTTCCGCCGGGACTCAGGTCCCCGCTGCCAGCGCCTCCCGCTCGGGCCGGTGGATGGCGGTGTAGGCGCTTTTTGCCCGGCTTCGCGTTCCGGGACGGAGCCCCGGGCGCGCTGAGCTGCGGCAGGCGGGGCAGGGACGCGGTTCCAGCCGTTGGCCGAGCCGAGCCCTCCTCCCGCAGGGAACTTCTGGGGACGGCGCGGTCAGCCTCCTTCTGGGGACAGGACTTAGTGACGGTGCACACTTTTTCTGTTGTTATTAGTCTCCGCAGAGGGCTGCTGGGCAGCCAGCGGAAACAGGGAAGTTAGGATTCGCTGGCGCTGATGGTCCAAGGACAAAGTCTGGCAGACAGTTTTGCAGTTAAAGGTGCATTAAAATATTAATTTCGGCGTCGCCGCAAGAGAACGAGAAGGGACGATGCATGTTTTTTTGTCGCAGTCACGCCGACGCCACCATTCACCAGCTTGCTTCTATTCTTAGGTGCCTGGTAGATTTGCCGGGTGAGGTCAAAAAATCAGCCCCCGGCCCCGGTTCCTGGGGCTTGAAAGGTGAGACTGGATGGCTGCCTAGAGCTGCGTGAGAGCTGGGCTGAGCCGTCAGGATTTGCACAGGATCCTGTCCAGGACACCAAGAGTTCCACTAGGATGAGCTATTTTTAGAGTTATTCTGGGGTGGAGTCCCACAACCCTCAAAACCCCAAGAAGCTGTGAAGAGGGGGGTCTTGCTAGAAAGTCCCGTGCAGGATTGATGGCAGTAGCAACCGTGAGAGCCTAAATTAACCTTCAGGTAGGTTAAAGAGACAAATCGAGATTTGCTTTATGAACCCTGTGCGGTGTACGTCCGGGGATAGTGGGACTTTCTGAGAAGATGCCAAGGTTGCATCGGAAACCCTCGTGGTAACGCTCCAAAGATCTCCAGAGCGAGGGCGTGGAAGGCGGCGGCGGCGGCGGCGGCGGCAGCCAGCGGCAGCTCCCTGGTGGGCGGCCACCTTTCCCACGCGGGCTTCCTCTGGATTCGCCCGCGCTCTCGCCCTGCCAGCCCCTCGGCTGCCGTTTTGCATTGTTGGGGGACGTTAGGGGTGAAGCTGAGCAGCCAGCCCGGTGTCTCCGGAGGGTTAGCATAGCCGCCCTCTGACACTTGCATCCGCAGATGTCCCTGACACTTGTCTTCAGATGTCTGTGCTGCTGATGAAGTGCCTGCTCCTCAGCCTGCCTGCCTCCAGCCTCCTGCCGTGCAAAGACGTGCTCGTGTGCACGCCCCCACCCCACCCCACGCTTTTGCTCTTGGGCCCTGGGACTGTTCAGAGGAAATGAAGAACTATCAAGAGTAAACGGGGCCGACACCGCGGCTCACTAGGCTAATCCTCCGCCTGTGGCGCAGGCACCGCGGGTTCTAGTCCCGGTCGGGGCGCCAGATTCTGTCCCGGTTGCTCCTCTTCCAGTCCAGCTCTCTGCTGTGGCCCGGGAGTGCAGTGGAGGATGGCCCAAGTGCTTGGGCCCTGCACCCCATGGGAGACCAGGATAAGTACCTGGCTCCTGCCTTCGGATCAGTGCGGTGCGCTGGCCGCAGCGGCCATTGGAGGGTGAACCAACGGAAAAGGAAGACCTTTCTCTCTGTCTCTCTCTCTCTCACTGTCCACTCTGCCTGTCAAAAAAAGAAAAAAAAAAAGTAAAAGGTACCATAGCATACTGTGAAGACTGAGGCAATACGTTCTAGAAGTAGTGCAGGTCATAGTTGTGCATTGTATGAGTGCCTCTAACCTTTAAAAAAAAAAACACCCTACTTTTCCAAGGTGTTGAAATATGCAACACTCTACCTATTTAATATATACAGTTTGTCGCTTTGGAGATAAGTACACAGCATGAAGCCATCACCACAATCAATATTTCATAGCCTCCAAAAGTTTGCTTCTGCCATCTTTATTATTTTGCCATGAGAACGATGAACAAAAGATCTGCCTCCTTGGAGAAATGTTGAGTTTGCAATACAGCATTGTTAATGTAGGCACGATGTTACAAGTAGACCTTTATTTATCTTGTGTAGCTGCAGCTTTATGCCCTTTGTCTAATACTTCTCCATCCCCCTCCCCCAGGCACCCACTAATCTGCTCTGGGTCCATGAGTTTGATGACTTTAGATACCTCATATGGGTGGGATCTGTATTTGTCTTTCTGTGTCTGGTTTATATCTCTGGGCATCCACATTGTCACAGGCAGGATTTTTTTTTTTTTTTTAAGGCTCACTAGTGTCCTGTTGTATGTGTGTGCCACATTTTCTTTATCCATTCATCCATGATGGACATCTACGCTGCTTCCATGTCTGCAAAGACCATGAGAATGTGGGTGTCTTTTCAGTGTCCTGCTTTTGATGTCTTTGCATGCACACCCAGAAATGAGATGCTGTATCATATGGTTGCTCTGTTGTTTTTGAGGAACCTGCCATACTGTTTTCCATAATAGCTACATCAATCTATGTTCCCACTGATGTTACACAACGTTTACTCTTCTCCATATAAAGTTCCAGTATCATTCTTTTGCATGTACATATCCATTGTTTCAGTGCCATCTGTTGAAGAGACTGTCTTTTCCCCCATTGCATGGTGCTGGCATCCTTGTCAAAGCTCATGTGACCATGTATGTGTGGGTTTGTACCTTGGCTGTCCATTCTACTCCATTAATACATATGTCTGTTTTCATGCAAGTGTCATGCAGTTTTGATTAGCATAACTTTGTAATATATTTTGAAATCAGAAAGTATGCTGTCTCTAGCATTATTCCTCTTGCTCAAAGTTGTTTTGACTGTTTGGTTTCTAAATTGTTTTTCCTTGAGGAGCGGCCAGTTGCATCTCAGATCCCACATGTAGTCTTTTAGGCCGTTTCCGTAGGCAGCTTTGTGTGATTCCAGTGCTGTTCTATGCAATAGAGTGGCTGCTAGCCACATGTGGTTAGATGTAAATTAATCAAAATGAGGTAAAATTTAAATCTTGGTCTCACAGGCTTTAATTACATGCGGCTGTGGCCACCATATTGCATAGTTCCAGTGGAAGATCCCCCCCACTGCAGAATGCTCTCTGGGCCAGTTCCAGAGATTTCTTCGGCTTCCTGATTTAATGAGCGTCTAGGAGGGGGGTTTTCCTGTCCAGCAGCTTCCTTTGCTTGTTTCTCTCTTAAGAAGTGGTTTTGAGTAGCAGAACATTTTCTGTCTCATTGAGGCCTTTTACTCTATTGTAGCATTTGTTGAATGGCAAAAGGACCAGATTTATTTATAAACCTGCCAATGAGGGTGTGTTGGTCACAAAAATCCCTTCAAGTTCTCCCCTGCAGCCAGAATGATTTTTGTTTATGTGTTGTTTTCTTCACTTCTCGATGAGCTTTAGGGCTGATGGTTTTCTTGGTTTTAGAGCAGAAACTCTGACCAGAGAGAGGCTCTTCTTTCCCTGAATATGCTCCTACACATTGTGCCCCTCCCCCCCCCTTTTTTTTTTGACAGGCAGAGTGGATAGTGGGAGAGAGAGACAGAGAGAAAGGTCTTCCTCTTTGCCAGTTGGTTCACCCTCCAATGGCCGCCACGGCCGGCACACTGCGGCCGGTGCACCGCGCTGAGCTGATGGCAGGAGCCAGGTACTTATCCTGGTCTCCCATGGGGTGCAGGGCCCAAGTACTTGGGCCATCCTCCACTGCACTCCCTGGCCACAGCAGAGAGCTGGCCTGGAAGAGGGGCAACCGGGACAGAATCCGGTACCCCGACCGGGACTAGAACCCGGTGTGCCAGCGCCGCAAGGCGGAGGATTAGCCTAGTGAGCCGCGGCGCCGGCCCCCTCCCTTTTTTTTTTAAACAAGAATTATAGCTAGAATACTAAGTTTTATGTTTGGAGCAAAATCCACTCAGCATATTTAATATCTGGCAGGCTACATATATTTTTTAAAAGATTTATTTATTTATTTGAAAGGCAGAGTTACAGAAAAAGTTTGGGAGAGGTAAAGAGGAATCTTTCATCTTCTGGTTCATTCCAAATGGCCACAACAGCTGGAGCTGGGCCTATCTGAAGCCAGGAGCCAGGAGCTTCTTCTGTGGGTGCAGGAGTCCAACTACTTGGGCCATCTGCTGCCACTTTCCCAGGCACATTAGCAGAGAGTGGGATCAGAAGTGGAGCAGTAGCCCCATGGGATCTCTCACTGCAGGTGGCGGCTTAACCCATTATGCCACAGTGCCAGCCCCAGGCTGTATATTTTAGTTTTTTATTTTATCTGTTTTCTCACTCTTCATACTCCAGAATGGAAGCCCAGAGAGGCAGAGATTTTTCACTGTTTCTGTTTATTGCTGCGTGTGTGCCTGCTCCATAGTTTGTACCTAGTCACCATTCAAAAGACAATGACTGGCTCTACAGGCCTATATTTGGAGCTGGCTAAGATAGATGCTACATTAGGTGCCTAGGGCTGCTGTAACAAATGACCAAAGTAGGGGAGAGGGACTTCAAACAACAAGGCTTGATTTGCTCACAGTTTTGGAGGCTACAAGTTCAAAATCAAGGTGTCGGCAAGGCTTGGCGGCTTTTGAAGGTTCTGAGGAGCTTCTGGTGGCCACCCGCCATCCTTGGCGTTCTTCGGCTTGTGGGAGCCATATTGTTCCCATCGCCTCCATCGTGAGAGGGTCTCCTTCCTGGGTGTCTGCGTATTCTCTACTCTTAGTAAAGGGCACCAGTCCTACTGGATTTAGGGCTCACTCTAATCTAATGCGACCTCATCCTATTAATTATAAATGCAAAGACCCTGCTAAAGTCATATTTTTTTAATAGGTAGAGTTAGACAGTGAGAGAGAGAGACAGAGAGAAAGGTCTTCCTTTGCCGTTGGTTCACCTCCCAGGTGGCTGCTGTGCCCAGCGCGCTGCAGCCGTTGGGCTGCGCCAATCCGAAGCCAGGAGCCAGGTGCTTCTCCTGGTCTCCCATGGGGTGCAGGGCCCAAGCACCTGGGCCATCCTCCACTGCACTCCCGGGCCACAGCAGAGAGCTGGACTGAAAGAGGAGCAACCGGGACAGAACCGGTGCCCCGACCGGGACTAGAACCTGGGATGCCGGCACCGCAGGCGGAGGATTAGCCTAGTGAGCCGCGGCGCCGGCCATGACTTTCTCTTACAAGGCTTCAACTATGTAGCCTGGACATAAACAGGACCGGATGCATCCATTTATTCAGCAACCATTTATGAGCCAGACACGGTGCTAGACCCTTGGGGATACATCGGTGAACAAAACAAAGGTCCGCGCCCCTGTGGAGCTGAATTTCTAGCTGAGCAATAAACCCTACCCCAGGGGCACAGTGTGAGTCCTGCTGCTCAGTGCCCTGGAGAGAGAGCACAGACTGAGGGAAGGGACTCTGCTGTTAGCCTTGGAGCCCCGGTGCACTGATGTGTGGTCCTGTGTTTAAACATCAGCACCTTTCTGCCCGCTACCCGCTAACCTCAAACCAGTGACTTAATCTGAGACTCAACTGATGAGCGTGTTCCAGCTCTGGGAAAAACTGACCACGTGGGATTTATTGACAGAGGCTATGTTGGCACTGCCTAAGGATTTCCCAGAATTACTTGATGGTGCCTGATTTTCACCTCTGTGCCTGATTCAGACACAAGGAAGCAAGATGTTGCTCCACTATACCCGGCTTTGGAAACCGAAGCTACACTGTTTTACTTCTTCTTTCTCTGTGACCCTTTCAAGCAATTTTGTCCCAGTCAAGCAAAATCAGAAATGGGAGTTTGATACTAAGTGGATACTACCAGGCTGTGGGATTGGTTTCCTCATGTGTACAATGTCCTGGTTGGGCTGTTCAGCTCTGTAATCTGAGACTTTAATGTGGCCACAGAAAATGAGCAGGACGTGGTACCACTTCCCTGCATTCTGTCCCCGGTGCCCTGCTGACATTCAAGGGGCTGGCATGGTTTTCTGTCCTGCCCCCTGCTGCACTGTGACTTTCCCACGCACTACTCCAGCCCTGACCCCACCTGGATGTTGAGCAATTCATCTCAGTTCTAACACTGTCTACATGGACTTCGTGTCTGATCCCTTGCATTCAAGGGCTCTGCACCATGAGACTGCCCCCACTTCAGATACCAGTTGCAAGCCCTAGGCCACGCTGACTTCTGATGGACAGGCTACAAATCAGGGGTCCACGGCCACCTCCTCAGGTGCAGTAATATGCTGAGAAGGTCACAGAACTCAGGAAGATTCATGTATTGTTTTAGGATGCAATTGTGCAGCCAGATGAAGAGGTAGAAGGGTCTGGAAGAGTCCTGAGTGGGGGTGCTTCTGTCCCTGTGGAGTTGGGGTCAGTGTCTCCTGGCACGTGGACGTGTTCACCAATCCGGAAACTCTCCCAACACCATCGTTCACACATTTGAGTGGAGGTTTCATCACATAGGCATGACTGATGACCAATTCAGTCTTGGGCTCCTCCCTTCTCTCCAGGGGTTGGAGAATGGAGCTGCAAGTTACAGTCTTTTAATCAAGGCTTGGTTTTCCTGAAGCTAGCAAAGGACCCATCAAGAATGACCTTAGGGGCTGGCACCGTGACGTAGTGGGTTAAGCCTCTGCCTGCATCCCATTTCAGCACCGGTTCGAGTCCCGGCTACTCCAGTTCTCATCCAGCTCTCTGCTATGGCCTGGGAAAGCAGTAGAAGATGGCCCAAGTGTTTGGGCCCCTGAATCCATGTGGGAGACCTGGAAAAAACTCCTGATTCCTGGTTTCAGATCAGTCCAGCTCTGGCTGTTGTGGCCATTTGGGGGAGTGAACTAGCAGATGGAAAACCTTTCTCTGTATCTCCCTCTTTCTGTAACTCTGCCTCTCAAATAAAGAAAGAATTTTTTTTAAGATTTATTTATTTGAAAGGTAGAGATACAGTGAGGCAGAGGCAGAGCAGAAGGAGAGATAGAGAGAGAAAGGTCTTCCATAGGCTGCTTCACTCCCCAAATGGCCACAACAGCTGGAGCTGAGCCGATCCAAACCTGGAGCCAGGAGCCTCTTCCAGGTCTCCTATATGAGTGCAGGGACATAAGGACCTAGACCGCTTTCTGCTGCTTTCCCAGGTGCACCAGCAGGGAGCTGGACCAGAAGTAGAGCTGCTGGGATGGGCACTGGCATGGCAGGTGGTAGCTTTACCAGCTATGCCACAGCACCAGCCCCAGAAAGAAATCTTTTTTTTTTTTTTAAAATGATCTCATCAGAATAAATGGTGCTCTTATCTCTCCTATCACACAGGAAATTCTAAGAGATTTAGGAGCAAAGATGAAATATGTATTTTTTATGATGCCATAGGAGTGCTGCCTATGTGGGGAATCCTACTTGATCTTACTAGCTGCTTCCCTCTTCAGGAATGTCTGCGAATCGTTGTTATAGTGATCTCCTGCCAAAGTACAAACTTGCTTATTCAATCCAGATGAAGACCTAACATTAGAGAAGGCAGTTTAAACTTCGTTGCCCTGGTCTTCTGGGCGTGTCTACTCTGGCTGTGGGTCAGAAGGGAGCATTTTCCCTAGCACGCTCTTCGTGGTGTGGAAGGAATGGGGGGAGGGATGTTCACTGGTGATGAGAGCCTCTACCTACTGGGCCACGAGTGAGTCAGGGCCAGGTGCACTTGTTGGTGCCGCTGAGGATGACTTTGACATAGGAGAAAATTCCCTTTCTCCGATACGCGGGTAGGAAATATGCCCCTGAGCAAAGAAATAAGAAACATCACAAAAATGTGTGAGGAATAGCAAAGCAGCAGGATTTTCAGGTGAAGCTGGAGAATCCTAGGACCTCTGAGATTTAGGAAGATTGGAAATAAAACAACGGAGGGTGTAGACTGAGCCTGATTAAGTCTTTCCACCCAAGCCAGGAAGTTGGCCTGGCTGCAGAGGCACGCAGACCTGAGCTGAGTCTGCTCTTCACTTACTGGATGGACTGGGTGCCCCTAGGGCAAGACAGTTCCCTCGGACTCAGTTTCCTTGTCTGAAGAGTGGGAACAATACCTCCCCCCCAGGGCCGTGGTGAGGACTTGGTGAAATAAAGCTTTATAAGAACACAGGTTGCTAGATAAGTGTGTTTCTCTGTTGTTGCTGTTATCTAGTGGAGAATTTAGTGATGCCTGCCCCTAATATCCCTCCTGATTTGAAATCTGAATTCCGAGTGGTTACCTGCTGTCCCCAGAGAAGACTGAAAGAAGAAATGTTCTCAAAGTCTGGGCCCCCTTCTGAGCATGACTAAGACAAAATAAAACAATTGAAAGTTACTGTCACACTGCAGTAGCAGCACCATTCAGTAGAAATATGTCAGTCGCATATGTAATTTAATACTTCCCAGCCGGCACTGCGGCTCACTAGGCTAATCCTCCGCCTTGCGGCGCCGGCACACCGGGTTCTAGTCCCGGTCGGGGCACCGGATTCTGTCCCGGTAGCCCCTCTTCCAGGCCAGCTCTCTGCTGTGGCCCAGGAGTGCAGTGGAGGATGGCCCAAATACTTGGGCCCTGCACCCCATGAGAGACCAGGATAAGCACCTGGCTCCTGCCTTTGGAGTAGCGTGGTACGGCGGCCATTGGAGGGTGAACCAACAGCAAAAGGAAGACCTTTCTTTCTGTCTCTCTCTCTCACTGTCCACTCTGCCTGTCAAAAATTTAAAAAAAAAAAAAAAAAAAGGAATGCAGGCAGCCGCTGTGAGCTGGGAGAGAGAGATGGTCTCCTCGGGTTCTCAGAAGGAAGTAGCCCTGCTGATATCTTGAATTTAGCCATGGAAACTTATTTTGCCCTTTTGGGAGAGAGTTAAGTGTAGGCTGTCTGAAACTATGCAGTCTGTGGCGATTGGTTATAGCGATAATAGGAAACCAATAAATACAGTATTTACATAGCAACAGCAAAGATCATTTGGGGTAGGTGCACTGTTAGCTACTTGAGTATCCTAATTCCAGTTGGCTTCATGTCGGCTTGGCTGAGCATCTATGTTTATGGTCAACTCCAGTGCTCTCTCCATTAGTGCTACCTCCCTCCATTAGTGCTGGGCTCCCTTTCTTTCTGAGTTAATTGCCGTCTTCGATAGCCATCTCCATTGCTGTGGTGTCACTGCCTTCAAGAGTGAACAAGGGAAAGGTGTTTCATACAGGCCGGGTGTGTGTACAGCAGAAAGACAATGTTGTATTAATAAAAAATGCTGTCATGTGTGTTGGGTAGGGTTAGAGCATTACACCTGTCTCCGTGAGTGTTAGAGGTTCTCCAAGCTGCTGGGCGTGGGCGTCACCTGGGAGGCTGCTTACAGATCACTGAGCCTTGGGGTCAGAGTTCCTAAGTTAGTAGGCCTGGGATGACCAGGAGAACTGGGATTTCTAACAAGTCCCAGGTGATGCTGACGGGGCAGGTAGGTGGGTGTGGGAGTGATCCTCACAAGACCGGCTGCTGGGGGGGACTGCAGGCCTCGTCTGCCTGGGCACACTTGGCTGAGAAAGACTTCCAGACTGAGCCTCCCTCCAGGCCCGGGGGGTGGGGGGCGGGGGTCCCTCTCCAGCCCTGAGCTCAGCAGCAGGTGCTTGGGAGCTTCAGAGCCTGCCGCTCCTCTTGCCTGGCTTTGTTTTGCCTCTTCAGCTCTGAGGGCTAAAGGAGCTGACAGTCCTGAGCTCCCGAGTTTCAGCTAAAAATACCTTATCCGCCACAAGCTAGCCGAATTCTAGGTTTTCCCAGCTGGAGTGAATCCCTTGGGCCTGGGATTGCCCCCAGAAGAAAATACCTGGTTAAAAATAGCCCAGGGGAGGCCCTTCAAAGCCTTGACACCCAGCTGCTCCCTTGGGGTAACGAGGACCGACAGCAGGACTGGTGGCTCTGCCCAGTGTCGTTTGTGGGAAGGCAGGCCGTGGAGGCAAGCATCAGCCCACAGAGGGGGAAGGCAGGCCGTGGAGACCAGTGTCAGCAGGTAGGAGGCCAATTCCTTCTACCTGGCCTTGGCAGTCAAGTTCTGGATTTGGTCACTATGGTGCTACACCTGGCCCACGATGACTTCTATTCTGCCTCTCATAGAACAATAAAACTGAATTTCTCCGCCTGTTTGAAACTTAGACTATAAAGCCTTCTTAAGGTGTCTTGGTAAGAATATCCAGGAAGTTCTCAACAAGTATGAAATACCTCTTCGCAGAAAAGTGATTTTTTTTAACAGAAATGTTCTTTGCAAGTTTATTTGTAATAGCTAAGAGTTCGAAACAACCCAAATACCCATCTATTGCAGATGAGTGCTAAACAACCCAAGTATGTCCTTTTTTTTTTTAGATTATTCATCTTTTTTTTTAAAAGTGATTTCTTATCACTAATAGACATAAAGGAAGTTCATGGGATATTTTAATGAAAAATATGTAAAGTTTTCTTAAAAGGTAGGCTTTCCCTTCAAATTGTCTTTACTGTTTCTCAAAGACAGAAGCCATAAAACCAAATGTGGTGTTTGTTTTTAAACATTTATTGTTTTGTTTTGTTTGGTTTTTGGTTTTTGAAGGCAGAGGGAGGTGTCATCCATCCACTGGTTCACTCCCCAGGTGGCTGCAACAGCTGGCGCTGTGCCGATCCAGAGCCAGTAGCTTTTCTGGGTCTCCCACACGGGTGCAGGGGCCCAAGAACTTGGGCCATCTTCACCTGCTCTCCCAGGCCATAGCAGAGAGCTGGATCGGAAGAGGAGCAGCTGGGACTTGAACTGGTGCCGATATGGGATGCCGACACTGCAGGCAGCGGCTTTACCCACTACACCACAGTGCTAGTCCACCAAGTTGATCTTTGTGCCCCAGCAGAAATGCTAACTGCTCTGCAGTGAGGCCCAGAAATGGGCACGCAGTAGTCCCCTTCATCTGTGGTTCACTTCGCACTGTCCGTTATGAAGGTTAACTGACCTGAAAATGTTAACGGAAAGCCTCACAAACCTCACAAATGAATGATGCGTATGCTTTCTATGTCCCGTTGTTCTGGTAAGTGTGAGAAGACCTCAAGCTGGCCCACTCCATACCACTTGGGATGTGTTCAGTCTTTTGCTGGCACAGCCACACTGCATGTGTTACCCCTGGGTTATTCACTGAGGGGTTTCTTGGTTGTCAGTGTCACTGTTAGCATATTCCTGTGCTTGTGTTCATCTAACCCCGTCTTACATAAATGCCCTGAGAGTACGAGAGTAGTAATGTTGCCACTTATCAGTGATACACCAATGAGAAGCTGCAGCTTTGTTAGCAAGTTACTATCGAATGGTTCAGAAAGTTACTATATCTGCAGCTTTTCTGTAGATAGGTGAGATTTCAAGGTTTTTTTTGAACTTAAAGAACATATCTTTATAAAAAGAGGTACAAATATTTTAAGCAAAATGTTAATATAGAGCAAAATATGAAATCACAAGAGATCAATACAAAAGCAAGATAGAGTCAAAGATGCCAGGGTGTTTAACATTTCAAAATAAATCATGTAAATAATTCATGTGGAAGAGAAACACAAAAAAATCACATGGTAACTGCAATTAAAAGATGAAAAGTTTTGAATAAAATTAAGCATCTAATCACAAAAATAAACTGTGAGTAAAGCAGTAAAAATAGTTATTACTTATTATAACTAAGATGGACTGCAATGTACCTATAATATAAAGCATAATTGTCATAGAACACTGGAAGCTATTTCCCTCGGAACACAGCTGTACAAGCCGCTCTCCTTTTATTTTCTGTCTTCAACAATGTCCTAGATGTGCAGTTAGGAAATTTAAAAAACAGAAAATTTTATATATAAGGATATGCTTTTAAGCAGCAAAACCATCAATAAATGTTAACTAAACTATTATATATGGAGATAATCCCATAAAATTCAAAACAAATAAAAACTGACCAGAGAATTATGCAGGATTACTGTGTATAAGATCAATATATAAACCCAATGTGTTATGACATGCCAGTAAGAACGAAACAGACAACAATATTAAATTACAGAATACAGAACTACAAGTGAATATCTATAATAGAAACAAGAGAAAGAGAGGTCAATCTATGTAATGAACTTTCAATCCTACAGCTAAAGATTTTACATTCTTCTCAGCAGTACATGGAACCTTCTCTAGGATTGACCACATACTAGGCCATAAAGCAAGTCTCAGCAAATTCAAAAGAATTAGAATCATACCATGCAGCTTCTCAGTCCATAAAGGAATGAAGTTGGAAATTAGCAACTCAGGAATCCCTAGAGCATACGCAAACACATGGAGATTGAACAACATGCTCCTGAATGAACAATGGGTCATAGAAGAAATTAAACGAGAAATCAAAAATTTTCTGGAGATTTCACGTTTTTTAAGATTTATTTATGTGAAAGGCAGAGAGCTTCCATCTGCTGGTTCACTCCTCAGATGGCTGCAACTGCCAGAACTGCGCCAATCTGAGGCCAGGAGCTTCTTCCAGGTCTCCCATGCAGGTGCAGGGGCCCAACCACTTGAGGCCATCTTCCACTGCTTTCCCAGGCCACAGCAGAGAGAGCTGGATCAGAAGTGGAGCAGCCGGGACTCAAACTGGTGCCCATACTGTGGGTGGTGGCTTTACCTGCTATGCCACAGCTCCGGCCCTAAGATTACATTTTTTAAAAGGGGGGATGGGAAAGGGAGCATATGCATAGCCTAGGGGTTAAGATGCCTGCGTCCCACCCTGGAGTTCTGAGCTTGATTCCCGGCTCTGACTCGGCCTTCCTGGTGGTGCAGACCCTGGGAGGCAGGAAGTGGATCACTGCTGCCCACGGGGGAGACCTGGATTGAGGTCCAGGCTGTTGGCTTCGGTACCTGCCTGGGCCGTAGTGGGCATCTGAGGAGTGAACCAGCAGATGGGAGTCCTTGTTCACTCTCTCAATTTCCTAAGACAAATGTTACTTGATCTCGAGGCTTTTCATATTTTAGTTTTTGTATTTACATGAGGATGAATTTTACTTGTCATAGAAGTTTTGTGTTTTTGAAAGTAGTAAAGAATTATATGGTTAATAGATAATTTGATCTTAAATTTCCAAAAGAATTTTTTCCCTAACTTCAACTGAAAACAGGATTACTTATCACTTAATTTCCAATCATAATTCTTAATTGTAACTTCTTTAGAGTATTTAAAAGTTGATACATCGGCCGGCGCCGTGGCTCACTAGGCTAATCCTCCACCTAGCGGCGCCAGCACACCGGGTTCTAGTCCCGGTCGGGGTGCCGGATTCTGTCCCGGTTGCCCCTCTTCCAGGCCAGCTCTCTGCTGTGGCCAGGGAGTGCAGTGGAGGATGGCCCAGGTGCTTGGGCCCTGCACCCCATGGGAGACCAGGAAAAGCACCTGGCTCCTGGCTCCTGCCATCGGATCAGCGCAGTGCACCGGCCGCAGCGCTCTGGCCGCGGAGGCCATTGGAGGGTGAACCAACGGCAAAGGAAGACCTTTCTCTCTGTCTCTCTCACTGTCCACTCTGCCTGTCAAAAAAATAAATAAAAAAAAAATTAAAAAAAAAAAGTTGATACATCAAGGTTAGAAAAATATTAAACACTTAAACAATTTAAAAGTTACCTGAATTTGGGTCTAGGGATTTGCCTTTTTGTAAGCAATTTGGATGCATTCATAATTCATATTTTTTTGACAGGCAGAGTGGACTCTCTGTCTCTCTCACTGTCCACTCTGCCTGTCAAAAAAATAAATAAAAAAAAAATTAAAAAAAAAAGTTGATACATCAAGGTTAGAAAAATATTAAACACTTAAACAATTTAAAAGTTACCTGAATTTGGGTCTAGGGATTTGCCTTTTTGTAAGCAATTTGGATGCATTCATAATTCATATTTTTTTTGACAAGCAGAGTGGACAGTAAGAGACAGAAAGGCTTCCTTTTCCATTGCTTCACCCCCCCCCCCCAAATGGCTGCTACGGCTGGCGCGCTGTGCCGATCCGAAGGCAGGAGCCAGGTGCTTCTCCTGCTCTCCCATGTGGGTGCAGGGCCCAAGGACCTGGCCATCCTCCACTGCCTTCCCAGGCCACAGCAGAGAGCTGGATGGGAAGAGGAGCAACCGGGACAGAATCTGGCGCACTGACTGGGACTAGAACCCGGTGTGCCAGCGCCACAGGCGGAGGATTAGCCTATTGAGCTGTGGCACCGGCCTTAATTCATATATTTTTTTAAAAGATTTTTATTTATAGAGGCAGAGAGGTCTTCCATCCGATGGTTCACTCCCCAAATGGCCGCAACGGCCGGAGCTGCACTGATCCAGAGCCAGGAGCTTCTTCCTGGTCTTCTATGTGGGCGCAGGGACCCAAGCACTTGGGCTGTCTTGTCCTGCTTTCCCAGGCCATAGCAGAGAGCTGGAGCGGAAGAGGAGCAGCTGGGACTAGAACCCCCGCCCATATGGGATGCCGGTGCTTCAGGCCAGAGCTTTAACCCACTTTGCCACAGAGCCGGCCCCCATAATTCATATTTTAAAACATTAATCACTTATGTTTGGTCGGAAAGTACAGACAACTGTAACACTAGGAAAAAATTGAATTCACTTGTTACATATTCTTGAAATACATTATATAAAATATTATAAGATGATAATATCATTTTAAAGATGTTTTATTATTTGGAACTACTAACTGGAAAGATGTTAATGAAAATATGTATGGAACATTGGGCTTTATATTTGCATGGTTTTTTCTTTTCATCAACATAACTTCAAGAAATGTTACTTTTTTTTTTTTTTTTTAGCTTTTTTACTTAACGCAGAATTGGAGAGAGACAAAGCAAGAGATCTTCCATCTGCTGGCTCACTCCCCAAATGGCCACAATGGCTAGGCTGAAGTCAGGGTTTCATCCGCGCCTCTGACCAGGGTGCCATAGTCCACTGTTCCCCAGGCCTTTATTGGGAAGCTGGACTTGAATCGGTGTCCGTGTGAGTTGTAGCTCTTCAAACAGCTGCTTAGCTCTGAGCCACAGTGCCTGCCTGCAACTTTTTAATATTTGAGAGGCAGAGTTAGAGGGAGAAAGATCTTCCATTCGCTGGTTTACTCCCAACATGGCCACAGCTGGGCATGTCCAAAAGCAGGAGCAAGGAGCCTCCTCCGAGTCTCCCACGTGGGTGCAGGGGCCTAAGGACTTGGGCCATCTTCTGCTGCTTTCTCTGACCATGGCAGAGAGCTGTATCGGAAGAGGGGCAGCTGAGACTCAAACTGGTGCCCATACAGGTTGCCGGCACCACAGGTGGAGGCTTAGCCCACTATGCCATAGCACCGGCTTCTGCAATTCTTAGTATCTTATATATGTTGATCATAAAAATTAATCATTCAATAAAACATAATTAAGTATTAACATGTTAAAATATTTAAAACCTTCAGTGGAAAGAAGCTGGGAAAGTCAATTATTTGATTATGGCTGAATTCTAAAAATGATTTATTTGTAAGTCTAAGTATTGATGCTGCATGTCCTCGAATATTAGTTTTTTACCTAATGTAGTTCTATTGAACAGTTTTTTTTTTTTTAATGGTCAGACCTCTTAGGGTCTACACTGTCAGGAAACTGGAATTGGGACTCCAACTTGAACTCCGAAGTGGGATGCGGGCATCTTAACCTGTCGGCCACACGTGTACCCCCTTCCCCACCCATTTTAAAAAACTTGAAGCCTCACACGTTACTGAAGAGTTTCAAGTATAATAACTTCCTGAACGATTGGACACTAAGTTGCTCAGTAATGTGGGCCTCTCAAGTGCAGGCTTAGCTGCTGCAACAAACCCCAGTCCTTGAACATAAGATAGATGTCACTTTTATAAGTTCGTTGCTTCCATCACCACAAATGAACTATCTTGCACTTTTTATAGCATCCATCTGAACTGTCGCTAAGTGACCATTTGTAATGCTATTAGCCCATTTCTCCCCCGATAGGCTGTGTGCCCCTTGAGGACAGGGACAGTTTCTACCTCTACATCATTGGGCAAATCGTGTTCTCTTGTGCTCTACATTTTTATCATGAGTTCAGTTTTTCAGCTGGTGGATTGGTTCTGCTATGAATAGGCAGAGCAGTTTGGGTTTGCTCCTGACAGGCACCCTGATGGGATCACAGTCTGGGCTCAATTTCTTTATTTCACAACTGGGGAATTATGAACCTTTATACAACATAAATCTAGTACCCAAGCCTGCTCATGGGTCAGGCTTAATTTTTCATTTCTCGCAAGAGCTTTTCATTTCCCCCTGACTTTTCAGAGGCATATTTGCTCTTCTCCCTAGGCTAACTTGAGCTCTTATTTCTCACGTGGGCACTGAGAATGTAGCATTCTGATAATCCTGGCTTTAGGCCGGCGCTGCGGCTCACTAGGCTAATCCTCCACCTGCGGTGCCGGCACCCTGGGGTTCTAGTCCTGGTTTCTCCTCTTCTAGTCCAGCTCTCTGCTGTGGCCCAGGAGTGCAGTGGAGGATGGCCCAAGTGCTTGGACCCTGCACCCGCATGGGAGACCAGGAGGAAGTGCCTGGCTCCTGGCTTCGGATCAGCGCAGCGCTGGCCGTAGTGGCCATTTTGGGGGGTGAACCAACAGAAGGAAGACCTTTCTCTCTGTCTCTCTAACTCTGCCTGTCCCAAAAAGGTTCTCAGTTCCAAGTCCTAACATAGGCCATTTCCCAGGACCTAAGATAATTGATCTTATTGTATTGTTCAATATCCCATTCCTCCTCCTTACTTCTAATTTCCTAGACATCAACGTATGCACTTCCTGCTCTGGTTTTCAATTTCCCCTTTCTATATATTTAAACTGGCTTGAACAGTGGCTGAAGGAAGTATGGTTATGTTGGATAAAGGAACACGCTAGGAGGAGAAGGAAGTGGTACTTGTTGGAACTCAGGCACTCTTGACTGCACTGCTATTCCTTGTGCACTTCCCCAAATTCTGAGGTGGAGCTGCGTACTTGGCTTTGACGAGAACCTCCACCCTTCATCTCCTCCCCCCATGCCAGCTATAAAATTTCTGGGAAGTATTCTATATTTGATAAGACTCTTGGTTGGAAGTTATGGAAATTTAGATTTAGCTAAACCAGAGAGGGGGATTTGTCTAGGTTTACTTGGATTCCTCACAGGTCCTAAGAGCAGGAAAGCAGGCAGACATCACAAAGGACTAGAATTCAGAGGCAGAAGTGGTGGGAACTGAAGAAAGGGAGCACGCTCAGCTATGGGTGTAGGTCTGCAGAGGGAATGCCACGTGCCTCTGGCCTACTTCTGGGTCAGGATCCTGTGAAACCAGATGAGTCTACTGGGATAAATTCCTGTTATTTTGGTGGACTGATTCCTTCCATGTGTCTCTCTATTTCTGTCTCTTGGGTTTTCTAAGCTATTTGAAAGGCGAGGCATAGAGGCAGGAGAGAAAGAGACCTGAGAGACTGACTCTGCCTGACTGACCTCCATCTGCTGGTTCACTCCCCAAATGCCCACAACAGCTGGGGTTGGGCCAGGCTGAAGCCAAGAACTCCTTCTGGGTCTCCAGACTTAAGTACTGGAGCCATCATCTGCTGCCACAAGGGTGTGCATGAGCAGGAAGCTGGATTGAAAGTGGGGGTGGGACTCCATCCAAGGCACTTTGATAAGAGATTCGAGCTTCCTGCACAGAGCTTAACCTTGCTGCACCACAACACCTGCCTGGTCTTTGCATTGTAAAGTAGGAATTGTTGTTTCTGCATGTTAGGATCTTTATTGCTGACTACAGAGGTATTGCCTGCCCTACTTTTGTCTCTGCACCTACTTCCTCTAGAAAGGCTCGGATGAGTTTTCAAGAGCTGAACCTACATCTTTGCTTTGTTTCCATCGGTAGGTCGGATAGGGCTGGTGTTCTTCACTGGGTTTGCTGTTAGGTTTTCTTTGCTTCCTGGCCATTGTTTTTTGTCTTCGTCTTCTAGACTTCTCTATGTGGTTTCCCATATAATGAGAAATACGCAGCTAGTGGATTCTGGGTCTGCTAAGATTTCTTATTCAAACAAACCTGGTCTAGCATTATCTTTGAGTTGACTAATTATCCCTCCCTCTCAATAAGGAATTCTCCTATCAAATATATATATATATATATATATACACACACACAAACACACACATATCACTGAGACTTAGACTATGTATTATGATTTTTTTTAAAACTCCCTTTTAAGGTTGAGTTTTGCCTTTATTTCCCTTATCACTAACCTCAGACATTTTCCAACTTCCTAAGGAAGTCACACTCAGTACTCGAGTATCCATCGTGAAAACTGTGTCAGGCTGTAACTTGATGTTCAAGAATTCTCAGAGCATTTTATGCTGCTTTTCAGTAGCCAACTGCCCTGGCTATTCAATATTTAAGGTACAGTCCCCAACTGTTCTTGGAATGAACTGTTTAGCTGTAGCTTTATGAAGCTGCCTTTCAGTAATTTCTCAGATCCTTGGCCCACTTGGAAGATTCAATTCATTTTTTTTCTCCCAAGAGCTTGGTCCTCATCCACTGTTTGATTCATTTGGATTACAGGTATACTTTTTTTTTTATCCTAGAAATCACTAAAAACTCTCCCTCTTTTCAATAGACTCTGAGAATATTAGGCCTGGGTGCAACTCTTTAGTTGACCTTCTTTAGTTCGGACCTTCAGAATTGTATCTTCTCAAAACTCAACATTTCCGGCCGGCGCCGCGGCTCACTAGGCTAATCCTCCGCCTAGCGGCGCCGGCACACCGGGTTCTAGTCCCGGTTGGGGCGCCGGATTCTGTCCTGGTTGCCCCTCTTCCAGGCCAGCCCTCTGCTGTGGCCAGGGAGTGCAGTGGAGGATGGCCCAGGTGCTTGGGCCCTGCACCCCATGGGAGACCAGGATAAGTACCTGGCTCCTGGCTCCTGCCATCGCGGTGCGCCGGCCGCAGCGCACTGGCCGCGGCGGCCATTGGAGGGTGAACCAACGGCAAAGGAAGACCTTTCTCTCTGTCTCTCTCTCTCTCTCACTGTCCACTCTGCCTGTCAAAAAAAAAAAAAAAAACAAAAAAAAAAACAAAAACGCAACATTTCTCTTAAGAAAACCTGTCTTCTCTTTAAGTTTAGTCAACTGTTCTTCCAAAAATGAGACTAAAGTGTGTTTTTCAAACCATTCAGACCTTCTTTGACTTCCCAAGATGAATTTTGTGAAAACAGAATGTTTGCATAGGCCTCTGGAATTACCCCTTTTAGCCTTTGCATTTGCAAGTATTTTTATTGAGTTGTTTCTATTTCACCCAAAGAAAATGGAATAAAACTATGATAAAGCCTTCCATCCCATTTTATTTTGAAACAAAGTTTGCCAGATTTCTATGGTGAAATCCATGAATTGGTTCTCTGTAATCTAAAACCCTGGTCAGAGATAACTTAAGAAGCCCAGAGTGACTTCAGGGCCGTGTGATAGAGGATTGCTAGGACTTGTGAACAAGCCTGTGCACCGAGTGTTGGCACTCCTTCTGTTGGTTTATTGGCCCTGAATATACTTTAATGCAACATAATGAGTAGAATTTGAGGCAGTCTGTCTGCAATAGCTCTGTAAGACCAGCATGAATACAGTTGGAACCTCACAGTCTACCCCCTTGAGAACCAAAGGCTCTAAAGCTTCTTGTAGTTTTTGGGGCAGCACATTTTTCCTGCCCATCTTGGGACCCAAGAAGACTTAATTTGGCCTGAACTGAAACTGGGCAAGTTTCCTCCAGGAACTGGAAAGGGTTTAGAGATTGTTCAAAATGTAAAATCCATATGGACCCACCAAGGCTTAAAGGTCTGCCTGCTCAAGAAATACTTACTCTACATTTATTTTTCTCCCTAAATACCAGTCCTTACACTCTTAACACTCCTAGCTCACTGTAGTAGGTGTTAAGTTTTGAAGATCTTAATAAGTTATACCACTTCTCTTGATGTTGACATGAAAGTTCCATAATTTTTTGGCCAGGTAGGTTGGTGATCACAATGAAAAGACTCAATGCTTTTTTAAAAAGTGAAACATTCCTCTCTATAGAAAAATACATAATCTCTCAGCACTTACCTAAGACCTATTAGTTAATGCCTACAGAAAGTGTAAATGGTTTGCTTGCTTGGGACTTTTCCTTCTATCCCAAGAATAGAGATGATCATTGCCTTCTGTACTTAATGGATGCTTGATGATTGGCTTAAGTGATTCTCAGCAGGGGAAGGTGATACATTGGACATTTAGGGGGCCAGCACTCTGATAAGTCCATTGACTGCATCACTGGCATCCCACATAGATGCCTGTTTAAGTCCCGGCTGCTGCTCTTCTGATCCAGCTCCTTGCTATGGCCTGGGAAGGCAGTAGAAGATGACCCAAGTCCTTGGGCCCCTGCATCCACGTGGGAGATTCAGAAGAAACTCCTGGCTTCAGATGGGCCCAGCTCTGGCTGTTGTGACCATTTGGAGAGTGAACCAGTGGATAGAAGACCTCTCTCTATCTCTGCTTCTGTGTAACTCTGCCTTTCAAGTAATAAATCTTTAAAAATATTAAAAGACCTTTAGAAATAATAAAGGACCTGTTTGTTGGTGAGACAGACAGACTGGCAGACTACTGGCATTTGTTAAATGGTGGCCTGAGATGTCCAGTGTCCTGAAATGTGTCAGCCCCATCAGTGAAAAATTGTCCTACTCAAATGGCAGTCATGTTTCTTCTCCTTAACTCCTTTAAGCAATGCTCTGAGTCTCACTGGAAGGAGTGCTGAAGAAATAGTGTTTATCTTGGTGCAAAAGTGCACTCTGCACCTGAGGTTGGCTTACTGTTTTCACATGTTTGTGTTAATGTCCCCATCATGGGTACTGAAGTCACCTGGGAAGTCTTATAACTCCTTGGAGGTAGGTTGTCAATTCCTTGAGGGCAGGGCCTGTATCTTCATCTTTATATCCCTATAGCACAGCTGTGCAGAGAATAGGTGAGAAACACTACTGGAATCCAATTAGTGAGATTTTAACGTACAGCATAGACATACTGTAATGCAAACCTCAGCACAGAATTTCTCTATTTTCCAACTATAAGATCCATGAAACATAGCAAAACACATGATAAATGTTAAGTTTGGTATTCATCCTTTTGCTCTAGGTATTCAGAAATTGCTGCTTCATCTAACACAAAATCCTTCCTAGTGCTTTTTTCATTGCAAGATTCCTTTCAGCAGGTAGGTTCAGTAGGTTAACTGTTTTCAACATCTGTTCATGTTTTACTCTGCATTGAAATGCCTGCAATGGATTGTTTCAGAGCGTAAAGTCCATTTTGTCTTGTATGCTTTCCCTGATTATTCTCAGCTGCAGAAAGTCAATATTTTATTTCCTTGACACTCTTTCAGTTTTTTAAAGTCACAACATTTCCATTGTCATAGGATTAGTGCATTGATGAAGTCTCTAAGATTTGTACAAGTTCAATAGTCTTATACTGCTACATGAAAAAATAGATTTAGCTATGTTTTTATATTATATAAGCATTAAGCTCCTTTGGATTTTGCTATAACTTCCTTAGAAATGTAGTAGAAACAAAATAATTTGAAATCTAAAACTTTAAAACAAAAATGAATAAATGTCAAATATTGACGTTCCCAAGAGCTATAATAAACCCAGCTCTCCTTTTTCCTTCGGTAGCCTTCATTGGTTCCAAAAATATGTCTTGCAACAGTGACCTTTTAGACTGCCCAATATATGCAGAGACAGTTTTGATATTGGATCTGTCTTAAAAGGAGGCTTTTATTACTTTAAGGTTTGTGGCTTCCATAAAATGATAACATTGACATGTTTGAGATTGGGGGCAAAGTCATCTCAGAAAAAGGACACAGGATTCTATTTAGCCACCTCGTCTAGATAAAGAAGAGCCTCCTGTGTCTTTCCAAGACCATCTTCTGTAACTATTACAGAAATGTGACCCTCCCACCTAGCTCTGAAGAACATGGGTTTCCTTCAAGGTTAAAAGAGGCTCTTATTGCTTCTGAAGACAACCCCTTACTTGAAGAAAGATTATAACTTTCTTCCAGGGGAACTTAATTGTGCAAATTCTGAGCTACGTGTTTGAGCAAAATCGGGACTTGGAGCTTTCTGGACTTGTAAGAGTCATTTTTTCCACACGTTTGCTTTACTGATTTCATCTTACTTTTGAAATATCTGGGACTAGAGCAAGACATTTTAAAAAAATCTGTTATTTGCGGATATGGAAATACAGTCAGGACAAGGGGTAGTTGATATGTTCACCTAGATTTTCAGTGGTAGAGGGGATATTGTACAAGTTCCCCCTGACACTTGACTTCAGAAGAATGTTACGTTCAAAACAAACATGACTGCGATATGGTACCTGAGTATTGGATCACTATCTAGTCTCCTTGACGGTATAGATTGTTTGTGTGTGTGGTATTTGGATGTGCAACATGGAGACCATTCTGGGTTATATTAATATGAAATCTGGAAGAGGACTATCTGGGGCTGTTACGTTAATTTTCAAAGGAGGGAAATGGGCAGGGTTGGTTTGCAGAATCATGTGTTCTGGTGTGAACTGAATAATTTCATTGTGAGAGGGTGTATGAATTATTTGAACTTCACATGCTTCAATTAAATGCCAGAACATGGGATGAAAAGGCTTACTGAAAACCAGATGCTGTTCTTTAAGTCTCTTGGGGCATTAATAGCAAACATCATAACAAAAGACATTTGGATTTGGCATAATTTACTGTTGGATGATTTTGGAGGCATTTAGCTTATTGGTAGAGTAAGAGCTAATGAGAAGTAGCTAAATCATTGATCTTTCATTCAGTAAGTCTACTTCTAATTCATGGGAGGCACACTTTCATGGTTTATTGAACGATAGAAAGCATCTAGCACTGGCAGGTTCTTGTGTTGAGGAAGGGGTAACACCTGGCTTGTTTCTTGCCTGGTGAAGATGGGGTGGAGAAGCTCCCATCTGAGACAAACAGCAATTCCAATCGCATTTTACACAGAGGATTATGCAGGACGTGTTCCTACCAAGGGCCTCGCATCAAGCAGAGTTTCGATGTCTGCATTTTTTTCAGGCCCGTGTGTGCGTTACAGCACAATATCCCCACAGAGCTTCAAGGAAGCGGTGGTGTCCTGTTCAGGCCTCAGTTGCAATAGTGACTTGACTATCCTTGTGGGCTGTGCCCTGCTCTGCTGACACACCAGAGTGAAAATGCACTTGTAGTTCATCTCCATACCTGAACACCAAATGTGCTAACCTCACTTCAGACTGATCTCATAGTGTTGACTTTTGGATAGGTTTTTCTTTGTAATTTTTTAATATAGTAAGTTTTCTTTTGTGGCCAAATGGCCATTTAATTGTCATAATTTTGCATATAATTCCATCCATTAAAATGTGTACTCATATTGGTTTGAGAACGTTTTGGTACTTTTGCTTGGTGATAATCATACTTTTAAAGCAATAATTAGAATTTTGTCTAAGTCCTCCAGATTAGCCTGTAAATTAGGGTAATCTTTGGCTAGTAATATTTGTACACTAAAAATCGGACTGTTGCTAACCATTTTTATTAACTAAGTCTACAAAAGTACCTTATATTTAAGGATAAAATTTTGTTATAAAGTACACAGTGTAGTGTCACATTATGCAGATAGAGTTAACTTTCATATCTCAAAGCGCTCTGCTAATCAGGAGTAGTATATATGCTTTCCTAAGTTTGCCTGATCTCAGGATTTACGTAATAGCAATCTGAAAAAAAAAGTCAGTGCATCTCTTTGTGTGATGTATTAAATTAAAAAATGGCAAGCTGATGTTACTCTTTCTGTAGATGGTATCAAAGATACCAAAGAGTGAATAGTATTACTTCCAGAGCTACCATAGGCCAAGTATGGCATGTGTTCAGCAAAACCTTGGAATGATCAGAAAATAGGTTTTCTTTTTTAAATTAGGTTTTTGATTTGTCAGAAATGAACTTGAACCTGCTTTATATTTCAATCTGCTATTGGAAATGACATTTCTTATGTGCTCTTACTAAGCAGAATGACATTCACATATTTGAAAACTGACCATCAGGGCCAGAATGTGCATTCCATTTTCAGAGCAAAATATTCTCAGCTGTAGAAATTGTCAGATTTCACATTTACTAAAATTCCAAGTTCTTCTCTGGCAATTTTTCACAAATTCTTTAATTTGGTTGTTTTCATGATTCCCTCCACCCCCCATCTTTCCAGAGATAGAGTAGAAAAAAATCAGTAAATATTCCAGGTAACTAGGTTTCAGTAGAGGTTTTTTTCCTTTTTAAAAGATAAAATAAGGAATTCTGTTTCTTCAAAAAATTAAAATTTAGCAAACAGGCCATTTCCAAAGCATCTTCCTCATTGTCCAGCTGCAGGGGGTTGGTGGTCCTCCATTACTCTCCGACCAGGGGGTGGTAAAGAGGCACAGGAAAAAGTCGGTTTCTTACCAATAAAGGGCAGAAGTACTGAGGAATGGGTGATTTCAACACTTGTGTTGAAGGCTTTGCATGTAGGTATAAACAAGGTGCTCAAACATGGCTTGATAGATTTTGGTTGCTCGATTACCTTCTCTGAGCTAGGGACCCCTGGGAGAATGCCAGATATGGAGATTCTTTATTTGGTTTCAGACTTACGGGTTTTGTTTATATATTCATATATCTTGAAATATCCAATGGAGATGTTGCATATGCAGGTATCCAAAAATGACTAGTATATGCAGATCTGGAGCTCTGAGCTGCAGTTCTATGCATGGTATTGAAGCCATTTGTGTATGTGTGTGGGCGACGATGCCCAGGGAGAGGGTGCATGAGAAAGAGCCTATGAAAAGAAGAGATGACCAAAGAGGTAGGAGAAAGGGAAGTGAGTGGAAGAAAGAGCTTGAAGGAGGGAGCGGGGGAGGGGGCATTGTGGCATAGCAGATAAAGCTGCTGCTTGCATCCCATATGGGGACTGGTTCATGTCCCGGATGCTCTACTTCTATCCCGCTCCCTGGGATAACGTTCATGGTCCAGGAAAAGCAGTAGAAGATGGTCCAAGTGTTTGGGTTCTGCCACTTAAAACACATGCTCTTAGAGGTGCCAAGTACTGGGCTGGTGCTATGGCATAGTAGGGTAAGCCTTTGCCTTGTGGTGCCAACATCCCATGTGGATTCTGGTTTGTTTCCTAGCTGCTGCTCTTATGGTCCAGCTCTCTGCTTATGGCCAGGGAAAGCAATGAGTGACCACCCAAGTGCTTGGGCTCCTGCATGTTCTTGGGAGAGCCAGGAAGAAGCTCCTGGCTTTGTATTGGCCCAGCTCCAGCCATTGTGGCCTTCTGGGGAGTGAACCAGAAGATGGAAAATCTCTCTCTCTCCTTATCTCTGGCTGTAACTTTCTCTAAAATCTTTCCTTGAAAGTGTACATAAATGAGCAGGTGTATAGACTTAGAAAGGTATGGCATTTTCCATTTGACTTTTACTGTCTGTGAAGTGTCTGAAGCGGGACTTAAGGGACTTGGGGTAAGTCCTGGGCAGAAGAGTGGGAGGAGATGGTCTAAGGAGAAGGGAGGAAGTTTTGTTTTTTTGTTAGCCACAATTCCTCTGTCAAGGTGTAACTAAAGAGAGCCAATTGTTGTGTTCATCTGGTATTGGTTTTTGCAAGATGAGGAAAAGAACCCAAGGGAGTAAGGAGGTCCAGGACACTAACAGGAGTATCATTGAAATCTTGGTCTGAAAACTTCCAAGGAAATATGTAGGTAAATTGAAAACAGAGTTGTTGGGCTGGGAAAGGATTAGAGGGACCAGTGGCAAGTAGGTCTCAGTCAGAAAGACTGTCATGAAAATAGTTGAATCAGCAAACTAAATACTAAGAATGTAGAAGATGGAGATTAGAAGTGCTCCCAATGGGAACCACATTGACTCAAATACCCTAGTTGAGTAGACCTCATGAATTTGGTATATAAACCAAAGTGGCAGCTGTCGCAGTAAAGGTAGTTCTTAAGATCCAATAAGCAAGTTTTTGTCAATAGGATTAGTAAAACAGAAGAATTAATGCTTTAAAATATGTGCAAATCGAATCAGAAACTCCATTCCCTGCCCCACCATGGAATGTGGTGCCTGTGCTCACCTTACAGTCTTGATGATGAGGATGGATTGTGGACAAAGGATGCCAATCTGGAGAGAGGATTGCTCAGAGTCCATTGACAGGAAGCACAGGGGTTGTCCCGGTAGTTGACCTGCTCTGGCAGCATTCACTTGACTGGGAAGTCTGAGAGCTGCGTTACATTCAGAGGAACCCAAAGGACCTCTGAATAATGCAGCACTGACAGCAACAGTCTTCAGGGCCAGAAGAGCACGAAGAGTTATACGACCCAGAAGCAGGTGATGAAACATTGAATTTCTTAATCTTTCTTTTCAAAGGGAGAGGAGGAAAAAGTTATCAATTTCCTGGTAGCTGGATAAAGTATTTGGACTGGTCTTGAGTATGGTTTCTGGAGATGATGTACTTGTTGATGTGTGCTTATATGAAATGGTAAAACGAGGCTGTAGCACTTCTTTCACTGTCATACCTGATGACCACATGGGATGCATTTTGCTAAGGCTTCCAGATAGTAAAGAGCCATTGTGAATTTGCCTCTCACCAAGATTATCCCTGTCATGCTCATGACCTCTGTTACAAGGAAACATCTTCCATTGTTGAAGTGGAAGTTCCTAATTCCCTATCTCTCTGGACCTCTGGATGTATTTTCCAACTCCTTTTACCTATAACAAATCCTTTTAGAGTGGTGTGGGTTCTTTTTCTTTATTTTTTTTCCCAGAACTGTGGCTGATTCTGATTCTCAAAGTGTCTTACCTGACCCTCCTGCTGGAAATTGTATTTCTATCTTTTGAATTCCCATGGCACTTTAGCTGTATATCTCATGGTACTTACTGTTTGCTACTTTGAAATACATTATTTATGTACATCTCTTCTATAAGACTGAGCTTTTGTGAACTGGAAATTATTGTTAGATCCATCATTATGCTTATTATAACTAATAGATGGCTCAATAAGTGAAATAGGTTGATTCTGCTACTATCTTGGTTGTCCTAAGGTCCCACACTGTGTCCATAAACCTGAGAAGGCACCGCTTTTCCAATGTTAGTGTCATAATTAATGTCTGGTTGATCTATTGTGCAGGGCCATGTATTTTAGATATAAGTATTCAATAAACTAGGTGATAGTCAAAGTGTCTGATAAGTTACTTTGTGCTGCATGATTTCACCCAACTGTAGACTAATATAAGTATTCTGAGCATTTTCAAGATAAGTTGGGCTAAGCTATGAAATTCAGTAGGTTAGATGAATTCCTTACATTGTAGATTTAAGATAGTTTCAACTTATGATGGGGTTATGTCCCAATAAATGCATCTTAAATTGAGCATCTAATATATGTTACATGTTGAAAGGAAGTCCAGGAATCAAAAGTTCACGAGATAACTACACTATGGCCATAGTTCAAGCTCTGAAACTGTCAGGGAGAAAATACCAAGTCAGAAGTCCAAGAGGGAATGGTGAGGCACGCTTTGATGAAGGGAACTGAAGAATTGAAAATAGTGAATCAAAACACTTGGAGTCCATCTCAGACTCCTGTTGAACAATTCACTGCCCTAAGCTACTGTTTGTAGTAAACAAGTCTACAGACTTCATTAATGGCAAGACATTGAGCTAAGCATAACGTAAAGCATTTGAAGACAAGAACTCTGAAGCATTACTGCAGCACTTCCTCATCCCCTTCCAATGGATGGCCTGCAGGAGTAGCATGGACAGCCAAGGATGTCCTCAGTACCAGTATTCAACTGGCAAGCAGGACAGGTTCTTCCTCATTGTTAAACTTGACACTGAATGTATGGGTTGGTAATCATTGCTGAATATTAAAAATGAGAAATATATTTTATCCAGTTTCATAGACATCTGTGTTGGGATTAATGAGACAAATGTGTGGATAATAACCTGTCTACACTGACTAAATAAATGCTTTATCACTGAATTAGTCTTTGCTTACAGCTCTGGTCCAGGGTCAGTTCATGCCTTGGTAATTCCTAGCCTTGGAATAATAACAACTGGCAAATATACTTTAAAAATCAAGGTGGAATAACATTAAATGTTCATAAACTGAAGAAAAGTGCTTGAAATAAAGGGTACTTCAAAAAAAAATCCTAGTAAATGGAATTAAGTTTACTTTAGTGCAAAACATCCATCATGCGGACTCTTCAAAAAGTTCATGAAAATGCGAACTGTGTATAAAATTCTTTTGCACTAAAATAAACTCTCTTAATCTAATTTTCATGTACTTTTGAAATGTACTTGTAGATGATCTACCTGTGTACAGTTCATTTATTAATATGATTTGGTGACTAACTTCACTTCCTGCCTTCAAGTACACATTGTGAAACCCTTTAGGAATGCTGCTGCTCTGAATGAATGGCTGTAATCTACAGTCTCACTCCATGTATTGAGTTTCTTTGTGAAATTAAAACCATGTTTCATTTTCCCCTCTTCCCCTAGGTCTTGGGAGCTGATGACAATAACATGGGTGATGGTTGTTCCCAGAAACTGGCGACTGCTAATCTTCTCCGCTTCCTCTTGCTGGTCCTGATTCCGTGTATCTGTGCTCTCATTGTCCTGCTGGTGACCCTGCTTTCTTTCGTTGGTGGGTGATGTCATTATTAAGTTTTGAAAAAATGAAGTCCTATTGAAAAGCAGCACGGTTTAGAATACTGGTTTCTTGTCATTTTTTTTAGCCTGAAGTGTCAAGTCAATGAGATGGTTATCTGTCGACTCTTAGGCAAATCTTCAGTTTCAGCCACCGTAATCACTCTGTGGGTTATTACAAATACAGGTTGAGCATTCCTAATAAAAATGTGTAATCCAAAATGGTCCAAAAGCCTAAACTTTGTAGATGCCAACCTGATACCACAAGTGGAAAATTCCACATTGGACTTTATGCAGTGGGCCACAGTTAAAATATAGGCACATTAATAGTATTGCATAAAATTACTGATAGGCAATGGATCTGAATTATATATGAAGCATAAGTGAATTTTATGTTTAGACTTGGATCCCATATTCGGAATTTGTCATGTTAATGCAAACACTTCAAAATCTCTCCAAAACATGGAATTCTGAAATACCTGAAATCCCAAGCATTTTGGATAAGAGGATTAAACATTTAACATTTAACATTTAACAAGTGGTGATGAGATTGCAGACACTTTAAAAGTCCTTTTAGAACTCAAGGGTGATTAAACTAGTCATTCTTGGTTAGTCATTCCTCTTACAGTACAGCAGAAGAGCTGATTATCACAAAGGGCTGAATGGATTGGATACATACATATATGATGTATATACATGTATATTATATGTATGTGTACATACATACATATATAAGGTATTCTGGGGACAAAGAAGGCTCAAAGGCAGTAAACATTTTAATTTTTGGAATTAAGCTAATAGGAATTTAGCTTAGACAATAGTTGGGGATTAACATTTGGCAGACAAAATAGCAAGTGCAAAAGTGTAACTTCATGAAAAATGAAGATGGTCTTAGGAAATGGTAAAAATTGGCAGTGGTGAGAAATCTAGCTGGATTGCTCCTGTCCAAATGACATGAGATCTTCCATGTCATATGAAGAGACTTGGGCTTTAGTATCTAGGGTATTGGTTTTTTATTATTTTTTTTTATTTCTGACAGGCAGAGTGGACAGAGAGAGAGAGAGACACAGAGATAGGTCTTCCTTTTGCTGTTGGTTCACCCTCCAATGGCCGGCCGGTGCGCCATGGCCGGTGCGCCGCGCTGATCCGAAGCCAGGGGCCAGGTGCTTCTCCTGGTCTCCCATGGGGTGCAGGGCCCAAGGACTTGGGCCATCCTCTACTGCACTCCCTGGCCACAGCAGAGAGCTGGCCTGGAAGAGGGGCAACCGGGACAGAATCCGGTGCCCCGACCAGGACTAGAACCCGGTGTGCCAGCGCTGCAAGGCGGAGGATTAGCCTATTGAACCATGGCGCCAGCCGGGTATTCGTTTTCAAAAAACTATCCCACGGAAACAAAAGCAAGGTTATGAACAGAAGGCTCAAGAGTTACATAAATGCTTGCTTTGGCTTTCATTTTGAAAAATAGACACTTAAACTAAATACTACATAGCAAATTTTAACCACGTGGAGACCAGCAACCAAGTAATATGCACTAGTAGGCAAATTCATTTGTATTTACATCTTGCTTTCTCTCTAAGTGAGGAATATTCTGAGTTTGAAAGATGAACTGTTGGGGGCGGGGAGAAAAACAACAAACTATTAAGAATGATTTTGAATTTCTTTATTTCACCAGAACTTATTTTTCTTCATTTATAAAAACTATATATTTACAATCTGTAAGTAAATTCCAATAAAAACAAAGTTCATGTTTGTCAGTATTAGGCTCCTGTATGCTATGTACTTGAAAGCAGAGCAGTCATCCCTTCATATCCACAGGGGATTGGTTCCAGGACCCCTTGCATGTGCCAGAGTCACAAGATGTTCAAGTCCCTCATGTAAACATAGTAGGGAGATCAGTTTGGAGCTCTGACTAGAGCCTAAGTAAAAGGTGATAAGGGTTGGAAATGGGCATTGGGTGCATTCACCTCAACAGAAATCTAGACTGACTAGATTTTGGTGTGGGGGAGAAGAGTCAAGGCTGCTTCCTAGATTCCTGGCTGGAGCAATCAGGTTGATCTTGGTGAATGTGTTGACATAAGACCTAAGAGTGGACAAGTCTGATGCAGGTAGAAGTAGGGTGTGTTGAATTTCGTAAGCTAGAGACCCTTGTGGGATGACCAAAGGCAGTGCAATCATAATTAAAATGCATTTAATTTGAATAAATTCAACAATGTGGGCTGGGCCAAGAAATGAGAGTTGTGTAAGAACTCAAATACTGTCTTCCTAGAGAATTTCAAGGAAAATTGTGGACGAAATATGATTTTCCTGGTTTGTGTGCTGACTTTGAAATTTAACTGCCACCCTACTGTGACAGGTTTGTAGCAAGAGCATCCAGAGAGAAGTTGGGAAGGAAGCCCTGGCCACAGTTAGGGATGTGGGAGTCTCAGTGGTAGCTGAAGCATAGGAGTTGATGAACTGTGAAGAGAGAAAATGAATTTATTACAAGCCAAGGACAAAGCTCTGGAGGATGCTAGTATTTCCAGGACAGACAAAGAGGAGGGAGTGAGAAATGAAGAAGGGTCAGATAAGTTAAAGGAACCTGGAAATGCTAGGCTTGACAGAAGCCAAGGTCAGAGAGTGACCCAAATAAGACAGAGCGGGTACGACAGCCCAAGGAGACTGCAGGTTTTCTGTTGGGGTTTGGGTCACTTCTCCCTCTGTGGTGGTCAGCTCTCAGGCTGATGGCAGCCAGCAATCCTGAAACCCATCCCTACCACTCTGCTCCCGAGGATAAATCCCTTCCAGGCCGAGTCTGCCCATTTTCCCTGTCCAGTGCCTGTTGGTAGTTGCTTTGTTGGACATTTTCCAGTTTGTAGCTGTTGTCTGTGGCAGGAGCTTTCTCAGTCTCACCACTGTTATTTTTTAAAAGTTTCATTCTCATGCTACTGTGTGCAGTGGCTCACACTTATTGAAGGATTTTTGCTCCCCTTCTGAGTGTCTAATACTACCTTAAAGTGAAAGCACACTTTAAGTACTTTAATGCTTAGAGGTCTGTGGGCAGAGGACAGAGGAGGGATGCTCAATACTTTAAGTGGATTATTTTTGTTTTTCATTTACTTTTTCGGAGTATAATTCATAACCCATATAATGCAACCATTTAGTGTACAATTAAATGGTTTCTAATATCCTAGATCCACAAGTCAGTTTGAGAACATTTTCATCACCCCCAAATTAGCCTTATATCTGTTGGCTACCTTTTTTGTTTTCCCATCTCGTCCCCACCCTAAGCCATCCACTAATTTATTCCATATCTCTGCTATTTCCCTATTCTAGACATGCCATATGACTATGTCTGGTCTTTTGTGACTTTTTCACATAGCATAATGCTTTTAAAATATATTTAAGAAGTGGGGGGTGATGAGGGAGCAAGCAAGAGAGCACTCCTGTTTGCTGTTTCACTTCTCAAATGGCTGGAGCCAGGAACTCCATCCAGGTCAGGTCTCCCACATAGGTGGCTCAAACTCAACTACTTGATCCATCACTTGCTGCCTCCCAGGGTGAGTAAGCAGGAAACTGGAACTGGGAGTGGAGCTAGAACTTAGACTCTGATATCCTAACTGGTATCTTAACCACCAGGTCAAATTCTCTCCCTTTTAATGCTTTTTAAGGCTATCCAAGTTGTGGAATGTATTAACATTTCATTTCTTTTGATGGCTGAATAATACTGTATTTTGTGGGTATACTACAGTTTATTCATTCATCAATTGATGGACATTTGAGTTCTTTAAATTTTTTCCTTTAATTTTGAGATAATATTTATAATTCATATTACACTTAAAGGCTCAGTGCTCCATTAGAGTTCAAGAAATGAAAAATCCTTGGCTATTCATGCGTAACTCTTTGTATACACATTTGTATTTCTTTATATACTAAGAATGGAATTCTGTATGATTTATGAGATTAGGGAGCCTGCTACTTCGTGACCACTCCTAAGTGCTACTTTGTGTGTATAGAAGCGACCGTGGGCAAGTGGTTTCCCCACACAGCTTCAAAAGCATCACTTTTACTGATTTGATACAACCATATTGAAGTATTATCTGTCCAAGTAAACACTTCCTATTTGAAGATGTTTGCTGTCGTAATGAAAAACACGATGACTGTCTTTGTTTTAAAAACATCATTACATGTTAACTTTAAAAAATGTTCTGTTTGAGTTTACAACTCCATGCTCTTTCAAAGTTTTGTAGTTAATTCTGGGTACATGTGGGATGCTAATGAATGCTGGGATGCCAGTGTTGAGAGATAGCAGGAGCAGCAACTTCAAAAAGCAAAGAAAATGATGAGAGGATTATTGGTTAGGGAATGATAATAAGAGCCTTCTGTTAAAAAACAGAAGTAAGATGTGTCTCTGATTTTGTCTGTTTTGGCTTCTCTCATGTATGAAGCCAAGACAGTAAAATGACTTGAAAATGAGAGTTGGAGTTCTTGAATAATTGTTTTAGCAGAAGGTTATAAAAGACAGCAGTAGCAAATTGTTCCTCCCTCCCCCATCCCTACCACCTCACCCCCACAGTGGGGATACAAAGGCTTAGTAGATAGTCTGAATTGTCCATGTGATTCCAAAGATTTGAACTCTAAAAGAGTTCAAATAAGAATTCAGGTTTTTGAAGGAAATTAAGAGGGAAACTTAGAGTCAGAGTTACAATATTATCTCTGTATTTTTATTTTAGTCTAATACTGATGGGTCATATGACAGATAAGAAACCTACAACTTGGTGCTAGAAGGTCTGGTTTTAGGTCTTCCTCTGTCAATTACTGGATGTGTGACTTTAGGTAAGATACATCACCTTGCCTGTGAGATGGGAAATTTTTTTTATTTGACAGAATTGTTACAAAAGGCACATGAGAATGTTTCTACAAGTGCTTTTGTGAATGCTAAAGTTCATTATGAAGGTAAAAAGTGTCTTTATTTGCATAGGAAGAATTATCAGATAATTTAACAGTTTTTTATACTCAAATACGCATTGACTAAAAACGTCTCATTTTAAGTGTAATCCACAAGAACTAAAACCTCTGTACTATGATTGTCATAGTAACTTCATGATCCATAACCATGTAACTCCAGGACCGTGCCATTGCCACAGTACATTCTAATTGCCCATTAAGTAGCTAGGGAGGAATATAGTTGACCAGTGGATGGATCTGCAAGGTGGTGATAAGTTTCACATGACTTTGATGCTTAGGCTAATTCATTCTCTTAAGAATGAAGTCTGCAGCAGTGTGTGCTGCCGTCACCTGACTGTAAGGGCCAGCTTACGTCATGGACTACTTTGCCAGAGACTGAATTGGCCCCTGACTTAACAATAGATGCGTAATCATGTGGCACACAACCACATAGATCAACATATAATACGTATTATGTAACACTTAAAGTAAAATCTTTATATGGTGTTGAGAAACACCTAAAAAGAATAAAAGTATAGGTCTAAGTTCTTTCAAGAAACATTTATTGAGTGCATGGTATGGGCAGTGGTGTGTGCTGTAGGCTCAGGGTTTGGCACTGAGTAGAGCCCATCCTAGGGACTCTACAGTTCAGTGAGGGAGGAAAACATGGAAGGATGGCCACACTGCTGTGTGGGAAGACACGAAGTGCTCAGAGCTCGTGCCAGGGACTGGCCCTGGCCTCAGTGAGGTAAACTTCCCTGAGGGAATGGTACTGTAACACGGAAACCCATAGTGAGGATGTTGGAGTCAAGGAGTAATGGTGATCTTGTTAGTTATCTACTTTATGGAGATGTGAGGTATGGCTGGTATGCAAAAAGTTGTACATATTTAATGTTCAGTAACTGGATGAATTTGGAGATATGTACTCAACTGTGAAAACTTCACCATAATCTATGACAAAACAAAAATGCAGTGCATCTTATTCAGAATTTTCTTCCCATCTCTATTGATGTCTTTTAGTTGGCGATAAGGACGTTTAAGATCTATCCTTTCAGCAAACTGCCAAACAATATTGTTGACTACAGACACTAGGCTGTTTGTAGACCTCTAGGACTTACTAATCTTGTATAATGGAAACTTTGTACTTTTTGGCCAATGTCAGACCTTCCTGTTCCATCCTGTCTTCTGAGTCTGGCAGTTACTATCCTGGTCTCTGCATTAATTAGATTATTTTAGATTCCTTATATATGTAGGAACATGGCAAACTTTTCCTTCCATGGTGGCTGATTTAATTTAGAATCTCCAGTTTGATCCATGTTGTCACAAATGACAGTATTTCCTTTTTAATACTGAATATTTTGTTTTATATGTATACCACATTTTCTTAATGCACTAGTCCAGTGATGGATGCTTATGCACCTTCTGTGCCTTGGCTATTGTGAATAATGTGGCAATGAATATGACAGTGAAGATATGAGATTCTGATATGAATTGATTTGGATATATCACCAGAAATGGGATTGCTACATCGTGTAGTGGTTCTATTTTTAATTTTTTGAGGAAACTCTATCCTATTTTCCATAGTAACTGCACCAATTTATATTCCTACTGACGCTTTACAAGGATTTTTTTCTCCATATTCTCACCAACTCTTATTTTTCTTGAATTCCATTCTAACAGGTAAGAAGTCCTACCTTTGAATTGCATTTCCCTGATGATGATGAGTACATTTTCATAGACCTGTTGGCCATTTTTATGTCTCTGGCAACATTTTATTTTTATCCTTCACCTATTTTAAAAAATGGGTCATTTGTTACTTTTGAATTGCAGGATTTCCTTATATATTTGGTCCTCCCCCACCCATTTTTCAGATAATTGACTTTCACATTTTTTCCTGTTCTGTAGTTTGCCTTTTTAGTTTTATTGTTTCCTTTGCTGTGTGAATTGAATATTTTTTTTGTTTAATGTAACTCACTTGTCTACTTTTGTCATTGTTGCTTGTGGTTTTGTTGTAACATTCAAGAAATCATTGCCATAGCTTGAAAAGAATAAGACTTAGTAATAAACTTTACTGAAAAATTGAAAGATTTATACACTAAAAACATTAAAACTGATGAAAGGAATTAAAGAAGACAAATGGAAAAATTTTATGTTCATCAACTGGGGAAAAATAATGTTAAAGCATCCCTACTACACAAAGGGATCTTTGCAATCCCCAACCAAATCCCAATGTCATTGTTCACAGAAACAGAAAAAAAAATAAAACCCCTGAAATTCATATGCAACCCCTATAAGACCCTGAATATCCTAACCAATTTGAGGAAAATAAAACTAGAGGCATCACCCTTCCTGATTTCAAAATATATTATAAAGCTGTAGTAATCAAAGCATAGCCCTGGCTTAAACTGAAATATAAGCCAATGGAACCAGATTATAAAGCCCAGAAATGCCACATGTATTTGCGTCTATGAGGGCACTTGAAAAAATTCATGGAAGATGGAAGTAAAGCAGGTTTACTTGGGTGCAGAAATTAAGCCCATGTATAGGAATTAAATGAACTTCTTTGGATACTTATTTCTATGTATATTTAAAACTAAAACATTGATACAAGAAATTAAAGCAGACACAAATAGAAATTTTGTGTTTATCTAATGGAAAAAAAAATTCAACATTTGGTTGAAATGTTCTACCCAAAGAATTTTATGCCTGGAATTTCATTTCATTTTAAATGAGGGTGCCAAGAATATACAATGGGGAAAGGATAGTTTTTGCAACAAATAGTATCAGAGAAACTGGATTTTGACATGTGGAAAATTGAAATTGGACCCTTACATTATATATAAAATCAAAATATATACATCATATATCATATCAAAATAAGATTTTCTCTTGATCTTGGAAATCATTGCTTGGTTGGGAAATTTTTTTTTTAAAGATTTATTTGAAAGGTAGAGAGGTAGAGAGAGAAGTCTTCCATATACTGGTTCACTCCACAAATGGCTGCAATGGTCAGAGCCAGGAGCTTCTTCGTTTCCCATATGGATGCAGGGCCCAAGAACTTGGGTCATCCTCTGCTATGTCCCAGGCAAGTTAGCAGAGCGCTGGATTGGAAATGGAGCAGCAAGGACACAAAGCAGTGCCCATATGGGATGCTCCCGCTGCAGGCTGGGGCTTTGACCCACTGTGCCACAGTGCTGGCCCCTTGGTTTGGACTTGTAAAAGGTAGTTTTAGTAGCTGTATGGAGACAGGATTGAAGTGAGTTGAGCCTGTGGCAGGGAGTCCTATAAACATATGGAATATGGTCTGAATTGACTTTTTTCGAACTATTGTTCATCCCAATTATAATTTCACCAAAGTTATTGTCAAAGAACTTGTTAGAAGGATCCCAACTTTTTCTCAGGCTATTTAAGACTTGGTTTCAAAGCCTCTTCCCTCCGTCTATTAGGAGGAATGACCTAAGGTTACCTCTTTGACTTTCTTAAAATGAAAAATCTATGCATGACTTAATTTTCTATCATGAGATGAAGAAATATTATAGTGGCACAGTTTAGAAAATATAAGTAGTCAATTTTTCTTGAGACATTCCTCATAAATGACTTTGCTCCTCAAAAATGCTGGATGAGCGCGAGTTCATTGCACTTCAATACAGTTTTTCTCTTAGCAAATTTCTTTTCAGCTTGTGGCTTTTGTAAGAATTTTTAAAAGGATCATAATTTCATAACTTGCATTGTTGTGTTTTTTGAGTATCACTTTAAATGGAGAAATCTTCCAGGTCCTTATGTCCTCCAACCAATATTGAAGAATCTTTATGATCTTTTGTGACGTGTCTGTATGTTATTGCTTGGAATTGTGAAATTCTATTAATAACTGAGATCTTCTGAGACAGATTCATCAACATTAGACTTTTTCTTTAACTTCTCAAGCTTGAGATTGTATGACGGATACAGGGCTTTTTGAAATGGTATCTAAAACATTGTTCTCCAACCGTGACCCATGGACTGACAGCATTAACATCACCTTTAGTTTGTGTGAAATGCAGAATCCAGCATTTGTTGTGGCACAACAGGCTAAGCCATGGCTTTAGATGCTGGTATCCCATATCAGAGTGCTGGTTTGAGTCTTTGATGCTCCACTTTCCATCCAGCTCCCTGCTAATGTGCCTGGGAAGGCAGCAGAAGATGGCTCAAATACTTGGGCCTCTGCTGTCTGTGTGGGAGACCCAGAGGGAGTTCAGTTTCCTGGCTCAGCCCTGGCTTTTGTGGCCATTAGGGGAGTGAGATGGGGTTTTTCGTGTCTTTCTCTTTGCTGTATAGAAAATGTTCTGCTTCTATTACTTTATTCTTTGCCGTAAATACTTAGCTGAAATTTAGAAAACCAGTAGTCATTTTTTTTTCTGCCAGGCAGAGTTAGACAGTGAGAGAGAGAGAGTTAGACAATGAGAGAGAGGTCTTCCTTTCCATTGGTTCACTCCCCTAATGGCCACTACGGCCGGTGCTGCACCGATCCGTAGCCTGGAGCTGGGTACTTCCTCCTGGCCCATGTGGGTGCAGGGACCCAAGAACTTGGGCCATCCTCTGTTGCCCTCCCGGGCCACAGCAGAGAGCTGGACTGGCAGAGGAGCAACCGGGAATAGTACCTGGCGCCCCAACTGGGACTAGAACTTGGGGTGCCGGCGCTGCAGGAAGAGGATTAGCCAAGTGAGCTGTGGTGCCAGCCAAAAACCAGTAGTCATCTTTTAAGACTCACTTGAAGACCAATAAGGAAACTCTGCCCTGAGAATTCTTGACTTTCTCAAATGGATTAACGATTACTTCTCTACTTTTTGCCACCAGATTACCACATCCCATGCATAGCATTCTCAAAGCACTTGTACCATGGCTTGTATTCTTTAGTTGAGGGAGGCAGATACTTAATCTACGAGCATCTTCATAGGAAGACATTCTTTTTCAATTTTGTGTTCTCACTGGGGAGTATGTATGAAGTTACTGGCACAAAGTGCAAAATAAATGTATTGCACATGGCTAAAGATACAAAGACAAGGAGTTTAAAATTGTGTAATAGGAAGATAAATTCTGCAAGTATACACCAGTTTACTGTTTTAAACTTGTTCACTTTGTCTAGAGTGAGCAATGTATGTATGGGGGACATGTGTGGTACATCTATCTATTGTGTCCAAGCTCAATTTTTAGGTAAGTTAATTAACTCTTGAACTCCAGTGTCATTCTCTCCAAAACCCTGCAGAAGGGGTTCATTATATTACTGATTTCATAGCATTGTTGGACGGTTAACCCGGCTGAAGCCTCTAGTGAGGGTACTTAGCCAGGTGCCTGTATTGATTTCCCATTGCTGCTATCACTAATTACCCCAAAACTTGTTAGCTTAAACCAACACAGATTTGTTACCTTAGTTATGAAGGTTGCAAGATCCAAACAGTTCTCTCGCCTAAGTTAGGGAGCCCCTTAGCTCTAGGGACTATGTGTTCCATTGCCTTTTCTAGCTTCTAGAAGCTTCCAGCCTTCCTTGGCTTGTGGTGATCTGCCACCTTAACAAGAAATGTCTCATTGAGTCTTTCTCATTTGTGATTTATGCAATGTACTCTTCCTTGCTTACCACTGTAAGCCTTTTTGATCCTAATGGGCTCAGCTGAATAACACCCTCCCAGCCAAGACCAGGTCCATAACTTAATCACAGCTGCAGCATCTTTTTTTATGCCATGTGAGCTATGTAAAATAGCCACTTCCTAATGTACAAAATGTGTTGTCTGTAAGGGAGGGGATGTTACTCTGCTCACCTCCATGCCCCGTCTGTTCATAAGAGACCAGTGGAGTTTGGTGGTATTACTAGCATTGGACTATTTCTTAAACACTTAAAAGTGAATCAGTCCTGTAACAAAACCAAGTTGAGCCTCACAACCTTGATAAAACGTGGTGTTCTGTTAATAACCTAGTACTAGACAGCTACAGTTCTTATTCTGAAAGTGGGTTAAGTGATTCACTTTTGAAAATTGGCCATTCTGTGAGGTTGGGATGCTCGTATAGTAAAAGGAAATTGGTGTTTATTTAAAAGTACTTTCGTAGCCCTAATAAAAAGACTCTTACTAGTGTTACTATAATTGTATAGAAGTGACTAACAGTTGTCGAGAACATAGCATGTGCTCAAAGCTGTTTAGATCTGTATTGTCTAATTGGATCCCCACAGCCAGCCCCAGGAGGGAGAAACTTTTATTTTCCTTATTTTATGGCAGTTGAGAGTTTGCCTGAAGTTTTAGGACTAGAAAGTGATAGAAATGGAATTTAAAGCCAGGTGGTGAGACTGTAGCACTTGTACCTGTTACCACAGCACAATAAAAACAGGAATGTAGACCATGATGCTGTGACATTACCATAATCTGGGTTAATAGCTCTAAGCGTTTTTATAGTTGAATACAGTGTAAGTTGAGAATATTTGAGTTCTAATTTTTGTGCTTTTTATTTTTTAAAGATTTATTTCCTTTTTTAAAAGACTTATTTATTTGAAAGTCAGAGTTACACAGAGAAGAGCGGCAGAAAGTCTTCCATCCAATGGTTCACTCCCCAGATGGCTGCAACGGCCGGAGCTGTGCCGATCCGGAGCTAGGAGCCAGGAGCCTCCTTTGGCTCTCCCATGCAGGTGCAGAAGGACTTGGGCCCTCTTCCACTGCTTTCCCAGGCCATAGCAGAGAGCTGGAGCGGAAGAGGAGCAGCTGGGACTAGAACCGGCGCCCATATGGGATGCTGGCACTTCAGGCCAGGGCGTTAACCCACTGCGCCACAGCGCCAGCCCCTGAAGAATTATTTATTTACTTGAAAGTCAGAGTTACACAAAGAGAAGGAGAGGCAGAGATAGAGGTCTTCCATCTTGCTGGTTCACTCCCCAATTAGCCACAACGTCTAGAGCTGTGCCAATCCGCAGCCAGGAGCCAGGAACTTCCTCCAGGTCTCCCATCCTGGTGCAGGGGCCCAAGGACTTGGGTCATTTTCTACTGCTTTCCCAGGCAATAGCAGAGAGCTGGATCAGAAGTGGAGCAGCCAGGACTTGAACCGGCACCCGTATGGGATGCCAGCACTGAAGGTGGCGGCTTTACCCATTATGCCACAGAGTTGGCCCCAAATTTTTGTGCTTTTTAAAAAAAATGAGTAGTAAATCACCAGCTATGGTGGGAGATGGTCAGTTTCCCGAGATGCTTGAAGACAAACTTCTCAGTGATTGTTTTCCTTGTCCCCTCACTCCCTCATTCAAAAAGTATAGTTTAGGAACATTAGCTACAGCAGCTATCATGTTATCTTCCTTCTTATTTTGCCACAGTGCATTGACAGAGTTTAAGAGCAAGGAAGCTGCTTTATTTCTTTTAAAGCATGTTTGACAGGCAGAGATGGAAGGAGAGGCAGGGAGACAGAGGCAACTTCGATCTACTACTTTATTTGCCAAATGCCCAGGAGCTGAGAACTTGATCCAGGTCTCCCATGTGGGTGGCAGGAATCAAACTACTTAAGCCATCACCTTCTGCTTCCCAGAGTCTGTGTTAGCAGGGAGTTAGAGTTGGGAGAAGAGCTGCGATTTGAACTTGGATGCTCTGATACGGGATGCAGGTGTCTATAATGGTGAGGCCAAATGCCCATTCTGGAAACTGTCTTAAAAAGTTGCCGGCGCCGCGGCTCACTAGGCTAATCCTCTGCCTTGGGGCGCCGGCACACCGGATTCTAGTCCCGGTCGGGGCGCTGGTTCTATCCCGGTTGCCCCTCTTCCAGGCCAGCTCTCTGCTGTGGCCAGGGAGTGCAGTGGAGGATGGCCCAAGTCCTTGGGCCCTGCACCCCATGGGAGACCAGGATAAGTACCTGGCTCCTGCCATCGGATCAGCGCGGTGCGCCGGCCGCAGCGCACCAGCCACGGCGGCCATTGGAGGGTGAACCTACGGCAAAGGAAGACCTTCCTCTCTGTCTCTCTCTTTTTCTCTCTCACTGTCCACTCTGCCTGTCAAAAAAAAAAATAAATTAAAAAAAAAAAGTTGTGGTCCAAGTTGGTTTCCTAAAGTCAATTTTCCAAAGGATTTCTTAGGGTAAGCAGATGTTATTAACATTTGCACCCCTGTGGTTAGGTTAAAAAGATAGGAAGAGTGGAGAACAATTTACTGTCAAGAGCCATTTTGATATTTATGGCATCACTTGTGGGCCATGCAAAACTATCAACTGAAAAATTAGCCTGTTATAGATTGATGGACTTTCAAGTGCTGCCTGCAGTTGTCTTGGCAGGACCAGACCAAGTGATTGTGCTGCCCCTACATTGCCCATGGGCTGGATGTTCCCAACTCTGAATAGAGTTTTCTTAATAGAGCTAACTACAAAAAAAATGTCGATTACAACTGTTCAAATATTATGAAAAGGAACTCATTTTGAGAGTTACTTAAGGATAAAGTGAGGAATTGACTTTTGCTAAAAACATGTTGACAGAATCAGATGCTGACTTGGGTTTAGCATAAGTAAATCAACTTGATGTACCTTTTGTATTCATCACAGACGTGTTAGTGGCAATGTTGCATTATGTGGAACATTTTTATGCCAAAGTAAGCAAAAAGGAGAGCAACTAACAAATAGATGAACGCAAAGTGATACGTGATTTGTTAGTAAATTTTTCTGTACGGATTTCATTTCATGTAGTCATCAAACCTATCATGTTAATTTTGATCTAGAAGTTTGCAAATTAAAAACAAATGAAGTCCTTCACTGAATGTACTGCATTTAATACCTACTCATAATTGCACACTTTGGAGACTATTACCTGCACTGCATGGTCATGGCTTAGCTCACTTCATGGCTTTATTTAGAATCCTTTGGCAGATGAAACTGTTGACCTCCATTAGTTAGAAAACAGCTGCTTTTCTATTTTGATTTGTAGTTAATGTTTTCCAAGTGTCAAGCACATGTAGAGAAACTTTTTCCATAGACTAATATTAAACATCTTATTTATATTTCTTTTATTTTTAATGGTCCATGGGACTATTTAGAAAAGTGAGAGCCAATTAGAGAGTTCACTGGAAATCTTTTTAGAAGTCTCCCCTGGGTATTTCTATGTATCAATATCACTTTCATTTATTTTCATGGTATGCTCAACTACAATGCTATATTCTGGAAACACAGTCGGCTGTCTATTTTGGCTGAGTTAAAAATGTGATCTCAGTTTCCAAAAGTTTCTGCCTTAAGACAAAGATAGATGATTCTCAGTAATCTTAGCTTTGGCTCTTTATTTTGTCACTTTGAGAAACTGACCAGTTGATAATCTCAGTTTAACGATAATTCTTGTTTCACATAGTTATACTCTATATAGCTTCCGGTCACAGATGAAAATGTGGTGGTTCTTTGAATTTGTGCTGTCATGAGGGTTTTACTTTTTGGTATCTGATATGAGTCTTGGTAAATATATTACCCCTATCATTTTTACTTATGTTATGGATACTTTACTGACATTGAGCGCTAACTATGGGGAAACATAAGGCTGAAGCCAAGTGGGCACCATTGTCTTTCGGTGGCGGATGTAGTAGAGAGCGAAGGTGGAGTACACATCCTGCCTAGTGCACCGTGACAGGTGAAACTAAAAAACTCGAAAACTAGAAGGAAACACTGAGATTCACCACCTGTTATTTATGGGGAGTTCCAGGAGAGGTAGAAGAGCCCTAAGTTCTTTGGATACTAAGAAACTTAGATGACAGGCTCAGTTTCTAAACCTCAAACTTGTAAGTGTGAGTTTCCTCGCTGGGCTGTGTGATTTGTGGTAGAGAAGTCCATTTGGTTATCTCGGTAAAGGAAGAAGTTGTGGCTTTCGTCATCCTTTTCTCTGTGTTGTTCTGGATGCGATGACCCGTAAGAAAGTAGCTCTAGTTTTCTTAATGTGCTCTAAAAAAAAAAAAAAAAAAAAGACTTCTAGTGATATTTTAAAATCTTTATTTCTTTTTTTGGTTTAGGAACATTAAAAAAGGCCTATTTTAAGTCAAATGGGAGTGAACCCGTGGTCACTGACGGTGAAGTCCGAGTGCCTGATATTATTCTTACAAACGCAACTTATAACCAGAGCGTGTTGGCGTCTACTGCACCTCCCAAGCCACACACTGCAGCCTGGACTGCGGAAGTTGCTGTCTCAGAGACCCAAAGTCACAGGAGTACAAGTAAGTCTGAAGGTGCCAAATACAGGTGGCCTTTAGTGTCTGTGGGACACACAGGTGGTTACATGTGTAACTGATGCAGGGACTTCACAATCTTATTGATTATACTGGCAGAATTTACCTTCTAAGCCTAGTTGAGTGCCCTATTCTTGAGCACAAAATGCCATTAGCTCAGCTGTCCAGGTAGGGACTGAGGGAAAAACAAAGCTGTCAAGGTTATTCAACATTTCTGAGAAGCGGACACTTGCTGCCGCTTGGCTCCATGTGGTAGAATTGATTTTTGTAGTGGTTTGCCTGTGAGTGTTCATACTTATTTGTTGGCTTGCTAGAGGGAGCTCTAAGAGGATGACAAGTGATTGACCAGGAGCTACAGCCCCCTTGTGCTTTTGAGACACTGTGTGTTCTTGTCCTGCTTCAATCTTTTCCCTCACTTATTGGCAATGAAATAAATTGTATATGCTGGTAACTGACAAATAATCTCACTTTGAGGGAAAAGGGCATGTGTGAAAGCATTCTGCATAAGGGGAGGGGGTAGTTCCAGAGAAGGAGCTGAGGTGGCTGGGGGAGATCGGACAGAAGACAGAAGCCAATGAGCTGGTGGCAGGCTCTGGAATGTGACCCCCCCCCCCCCCCCCCGCCCCAGGACTCGCCTGATACCTCTTGGATTTCCAGTAAAGTTACTAAATGTCCAGAATGTTTGGTGGGAGAGGGTTTGGGTACGACATGATGAGGAGTTTCAGTTCTAATCTAACCAGTGCCAACAGAAATGAACCAGAGCACAGTCACGCAAAGGACTTTGTCCACAGTTGTCTGGCCTATCATTTCCTACTTCCTAAAATGATTATGTGATTGGGATTCATTTCATACAAATCCTATCTATCCGTATCCATGATCATTTTCTTATTTCTCTGTGTGTGTGTGTGTGTGTATGTGTGTGTGTGTCTGTCTCGCTCTCATGAAAACCCATGAAGGGATATCACATATTGGGTCTGAGACAGTATTTATTTTTATTCTGAGCCAGGAAGGGAGGGATTAAATAGATTTTTAGCTATTGCAGTATATGCTTGCCAGTGTTTGAGGGAAAGCAGGATTATTCAATTTCTCCAGCCCCAAAGAGACAGACTGTTTGGATTCCATTGTTTCACAGAGCACCTATTGGTATTAACTGTTTGTTATGCTTAGTGTTCACCAGTGATTCATACGGAGTTGTTGTGTTACCTGATGGTAATATTGCAACCCAGCATTATGCCAAGTTAAATTTATTTTCCTCATGAGTTTAATTTTGAGGTTTTATATTTTGGTCATGTCTGAAACACTTCATTATTATTTAAGACAATATTTTCCATCAGAGGTGCAGAAGTAATTTGAACAAAAACTCAGCCCAGTTAATGTGGTTGTAATTATAGTAATTGTTATTTTCTTCTAAGTGGATTTGTCTGTGTTTTGAAAGCTCTGTCATTTCTTAAATTTCAAATAAGGTTGACAAACACATGCCCCAAAGAGTAAAGAAACACATGGCCATTGTTGCTCCATTTGGAAGTTCGATAGAAGCCTGTGTGACTCATTTTCTCTTCAATGACTGGAACACTGCTTGAGCGTATAAGTATAATTTGACATGTGGAGGAAATCCAGATGAAATTACAATGATTTAATGGGGAAAGGTTGAAGCCTTTATATGTGTCACTCTGTTTTTAATGTACCTGACAGCTTGCATTGAGCTCTGTCTGACCACATACTCTCAGGATATCTGTCTACATTAACTAATGTAATTTATTGCAAGGGATTTGATAATTTTTCATACATCTCAGCAATAGTGCCAGGCTGTGTTTGCAGAGCTTTTGATAGTTTTTTAAGACATGTTTGAATATTTTCTCTGTGATCCTTATAACTCAGGAGTGAGAAACATCCAGCCCGTGGGCTGTATAAGACCCCATGAAATCATTTGGTGTGTCCCTGCCAACGCAACCCAAACTCAAATTTTTTAAAATTTATTCCTGATGTTTGGTTGTATGTTTGTTTTTATTTATTCACTTGAGAAGAGGCAGAGTTACATACAGAGAGAAGAAGACACAGAGGTCTTCCATCTACTGGTTCACTCCCCAAATGGCCACAATGGGTGTCTCACGTGGGTGCAGGGGCCCAAGCACTTGGGCCATCTTCTGCTTTCCTAGACCATCAGCAGGGAGCTGGATCAGAAGTGGAGCAGCTGGTTCACAAACCGGTGCCCATATGGGATGCTGGTGCTGCAGGAGGTTGCTTAACCTACTATGCCACAGTGCCGGCTCCAGGGATCAAAATTTGATAAATATATAGTTTGCTATTTTTGGTGGTGGAGAGAGTGAGAGCTTGAGCTTCCATTCCTGGTTCACTCCCCAAATGGCCACAATGGCTGGAGCTGGGCTGGGCTGGAGTTGGGAACTTTTTCTGCATCCACGTGGGCCATCTTATGCTCTCCCAGGCACACCAGCAGGGAGCAGGATGGGAAGTGGAGCAGCCGGTGCCCACATGGGATGCTGGCGTCACAGGATGGTGGCTTTACCTGCCACACTGCAGCCCCAGCCCTGGCAGGCTGATTTTTAAGTTGGATCATTTGTAAGGCTTGTGAATGACATAATTAGCCCAAGACCCTTGGCAGAAAAAGGATTCCCACATCTGCGGGATACAAAGGACTGGAAATATCATACACCATTTTTCAAAGTATAAAATAGGGGCTTAAGGAGATCAAGTTAAACATCCAACATCACTTGCCTAATAACGGGTAGACATGAAATTGGAATTCAGGCCTTGGAATCCCTACACCACTTATTTTCCAAAGAGTTCGTGCTTCCTCCTTTTATTTTCTTTATAGTAGCTACAGCATTTCTGAATGAATTGTAAACTCCAGGAAGTAGAAAGAGTAGTCTTTAAAAAATTTCTTTACTGTATATAGCCAATGCTCAATAAAGTAAACAAATGAATTATGGTCATTTCCAGCTCTTATGATTTATCACTTTCGTTAGCAACTCCTAGTTGCTCCCTTGCCACTTGATATCTATTTAACAAGTGTTACTCAAAGTGTAATTTAATGTCTTATTTCTACATTAAAACCTAGCAGAGAATTTACTTTGGTTATTATGATCTAGTTAAGATGCTGTTTTGAATTCTTGGTTTATGATAAAGCTATTTAAGTCCATTTTAGTCCAAGAATACAGTGGCCAGACATTCTGTCCTTACCCAGATCTACTGAGTGCAAAACCAGGGGGCCAACTCCCAGAAAAAGGTGTCAGGAAATGCTCTTTCCCTAAGACAGCTCCTCCGGGGATCTTTAATATCACGCTAAAGTGCAGAGCACTGCAGCTTGTCAAGTTAGCCAGCACACTCCCCATGTTACACTGGATAACACATCTGGGCTCGGGGTGTGATAAAGGGCTTATGTAATGTCCATTACCTCTGCAGGGTCATTAGTTGCGTTTTGAAATCCAACTGCAGTGTGGAGAAAGGCCCACAGTTAACTACTGTCACACTACGTCTCCGCAAGGGATTTTTCTAGGTCGCGTTCTGTGTTTAGGTTTTTATTTTCATCTTTTCCTCCTCTGTTTGATAAATACTTAAACATATTGACTTCTAAGGAAAGGGGAAACTCTTTGGCCAACCAAGAGCTTTTGGGTTAAATATGACACATGATAAAATAGCCTAGAAACTCTGGCCAGGTATGAAACTGACAAGAGTGAATTGATGGGCTGCCAGCTTCTCATGTTCTGTTCTTTGCGACCATCCTTGATAAACTCCCAAATCTCCTGCTTCAGGTGAAGATGTGTCATCTTTCCTTCACTTAAAAATAATCTTGGGGATACATACCATACAATGTCCTTAAGTATCATTCAACAGATTTTAAAAGGTAGTCACATGGTTATGTAACCATTATCACTGTCATTTTAGGATGTTTTATCATTGCACAAAGTTTTGTATATCTAATGCTGTTTTTTTCCCTTTGTCTCAGCTCCTTCTTCAAATGAATGTATTTTCTGACTCCAGATTTGCCTGTTCACCTCCTATAGAGGGCGCCATTCAGTGTGTGGTCCTCAAGATCTGGCTGCTTTCACTCACTATGTTTCAGGGTGCCTCCATGCTGTAGCATGTGTCAAAACTTCATTCCGTACATACCACGGGTTTATTGATCCATTCATCCATGGCCAGACACTGGATTACTTCTACATTTTCAGCTAGTGTGAATAACGTTGCTGTGCTTATTCATGTACAACTTCTGTGGACATACTTTCCAGTTTCCTTACTCGGTTGTCTCTATTCAGCCATTGTTGAGAATGGATGTTGATGTTTCCAACGAACGTAAAGCTTTGTAATTATCCCTTGAATGCTCTGTTTTTGCTTTATATACTTTGGTCAGTTAGGTGTATAAATACCTGAAATATTACAACTTCTTGTTATACTGAAACTTTTATTAATGTATGTCCTTCCTTGTCTTGTCTACTCATTTTTGATTTAGTCTATTTTGTCTGATCTTTGTATAATCATTCCACTTTCTTTTGGCTACTATTTACATGGATTTCCTTTTTTTAATCTATTTTGTGTCTTTGGATCTAAATTGAGTCTTTTGCTGATGGCATATATTCATGTTTTTGTGTTTCTTTAACACATTTTACTATTCTGTCTTTTGAGAACTTAATGTATTTATATTTAAAGTAATTATGGCTAAGTGGGGCCTTATGTCATTTTGCTGTTTTCTAAATAGCTTATAGCTATTTTTTTTTTGGTCTCATTTCCTGGGTTACTGTCTCTTATATTTAGTTGAATTTTTTTTGTAATGAAATATTTAAATTCCCCTTGTTGCATGTTCTATAGCTATTTTCTTGGTGGTTAATGTGGGGATTACATTTAAGATCCTGAAGTTGTAGCATTGTAACTTAAATTTAACGAGAGTTGACTTCAACTCTGCTTCATTACCAGCTTTGTCCCATACTGCTTTTGGTTGTTATCATAAAATTCCCTCTTAGTACATTGTGTTCTCCAAATATAAAAATACTTCAGGGGCTGGTGTTGTGATGTAGGAGGTAAAGTTGTCACCTGTGATGCTAGTGTCATAAATGGGTGCTGGTTTGAGTCCCTGCTGCTCCACTTCTGATCCAGCTCCCTGCTAATGTACCTGGGAAAGCAGGAGAAGATGACCCAAGTGCTTGTGCCCATGACCCATGTGCAAGACCAAGAAGCAGCTCCTGGCTTTGGCCAGACTGGGCCCTGGCTATTATGGCCATTTGGAGAGTCAACCAGTGGATGAAAGACCTTTCTCCCTGTCTGTAATTCCGCCTCTCAAAAAAAAAAAAAAAAATTAAAATGTATTAGCCCCTTAAATTACAGGGAATACAAAATGTAGCATTAGAAACCAAAGTTATGACATAACTAGATTTTAGACTAATAATTTTAAAATGTTCCTTAAGTCACATTAAAAAATGTTTAGTTACAAGCCACTGTTACACTAACATGAGCTTTTATTAATGTGTTTCTTGGTATGGCTTCTAGATCCTGTCTGGCGTCCTTTCCTGCTGAGTGCAGAACTTCCTTGAGCATTGCCTGCAGGGCAGTTCTAGTGGTAACAGACTCCCTCAGCTTTGGCTTATCTCTGAACGCCTGGATTTCTTCCTTGCTTTTGAAGACCAGTTTTTGCCAGATAGAGGATTCTTGGTTGACTTTCATTTCTCTTTTAGCACTTTAACATATCGGACCACTGCTTTCTAGCTTCCAAATTTTCTCATGGGGAATCTGCAGATAATCTTGTTAATGATCTTTTGTATATGATAGATGATTTCTCATTATCTTTGAGATCTTGTCTTTTTTCCTAGTCTTTGACAGTTTGATAATGTGTTTCAATGTGGGTCTCTTTTCATCATGTTTGGAGCTTGTTTAGAGTTCTTGGATATTTATCTTGATGTCTTTCACCAGTTTGTGATCATATTACATATTTTTAGTTGAAGTCATTTTCTGTACAGAAAGCCCTCCATTCTTTCCTTTCTTTGTCACATTTTATTCCTACAATTTATCTATGTGAACAATATTTATAAGTTTATAGTTTTATCTGTGTTTCTATAAACTTATATAAACGCATGTATTATATATTCAAAAATGGGATCTTTTTTTTTTTGACAGGCAGAGTGGACAGTGAGAGAGAGAAAGGTCTTCCTTTTGCCGTTGGTTCACTCTCCAATGGCCACCGCGGCCGGCGCATCGCGCTGATCCAAAGCAAGGAGCCAGGTGCTTCTCCTGGTCTCCCATGCGGGTGCAGGGCCCAAGGACTTGGGCCATCCTCCACTGCACTCCCGGGCCACAGCAGAGAGCTGGCCTGGAAGAGTGGCAACCGGGACAGAACCGGCGCCCCAACTGGGACTAGAACCCGGGGAGCCGGCACCGCAGGCGGAGGATTAGCCTATTGAGCCGCGGCGCCAGCCTGGGATCATTCTTATTATGTGTATTTTCCTACATAATGTCTTTTTCATTCAAGAATACTTTACCTCTAAGACAATGTCTTAAATCTGTTACAATGACTGGATTGTATTCCATGTTTCATTGCCATAATTCATTTAGCCTTTCCCCTAATAATGGCATTTACTTTATATCTAGTATTTTTTTTTTCGTAATGAACTATGCACAGTCACTTCTCTGAAGATAAAATGACTTGGATCATGACAGTATTACTGTCAAAAGCAGCGATTTATTTTATACTAATTAGAGATGTTCTAAAAATTCCCTAAACACAT